>NC_087571.1:5170502-5480752 GCF_036250125.1 Pseudopipra pipra
ATTGTATTTCTCTCCCTAAATTAACAATTTAAAGAATAACAATATTATTAGACACTAGAAGATTGTACAAGAAAAGATCTTTGTGTCAGCTATTTTAGATACTAATAAATCTATAAATACATTCTCATAGGTAATTTTAGGCCCAGCCATTGTAACTGCTATTAGAGAACTATTAGATTTTAATAGATACAATAATGGCTGAAATAGCTGTGGGTTATCAATATATTGAATAACTGAATTAATAATAGTAAATGTTAGGGCCTGTAGTAGCTGTTAATATTTTAGACTAATGTAGTCAATAAACAGGATTATCTGTTAATCACAGCTGTTAAAAACAAGAATAATGGTAAAACCAACTCTCCCAGGGGATTCCAGTGGACACCAACAACTCAATAACTGCCTCTATGAGCAGCTCCTGTAGATACATTAATTATTCATCAATAATCACAGTATTAGAACTGAGCAAGTCCTTTCAGAGAATTATATTTTCAGGCTCTGGCAGACAACAATAAGACCCCAATAAATAAATTCTGTTGCTGCAGTGGTACCTGGTTCTGCCACAGCACTGTGATAACAGCTCTGGGATGTGCTAAGGAGCACTAATAAAGCTAAGAAACTAATATTGCTAATGAAACATTAATAAAATACACCTCAGACCTTGGACTCCACTTCACTGGGCTGACACTCCTTGATCACTGCCCCCACGGGCCCCCTCTCGTTTGGCCCCAGTCGATGTTAATGAACCCCTTGGAGCCCTCTTTGCACCCCTGTGTCATCACTGGACCTCGTGAACAGCGAGCAGAGCCCCAAATGACCTCAAGAAACCCCTCTGGGACCTCATTTGACCCCAAAATCCAATTTTTCAGATTCAAATGACCTCAAGTAACCCCAGTGACCTCATTTGACCCCAGAATTCAATTTTTGGGCTCAAATGACCTCAGGTAACCCCAGTGTCCTCATTTGACCCCAAAATCCAATTTTTCAGACTCAAATGACCTCAAGTAACCACAGTGTCCTCATTTGACCCCTGGGCCAATTATCAGAGCCTAAAATGACCCAAAGTAACCCCTCTGTGACCTCATTTGACCCCAAAATCCAATTTTTCAGGCTCAAATGACCTCAAGTAACCCCAGTGACCTCGTTTGACCCCAAAATCCAATTTTTCAGACCCAAATGACCTCAAGTAACCCCAGTGACCTCATTTAACCCCAAAATCCAATTTTCAGGCTCAAATGACCTCAAGTAACCCCAGTGACCTCATTTGACCCCTGGACCAATTATCAGAGCCTAAAATGACCTCAAGTAACCCCTCTGTGTCCTCATTTGACCCCAAAATTCAATTTTCGGGCTCAAATGACCTCAAGTAACCCCAGTGACCTCGTTTGACCCCAAAATCCAATTTTCAGGCTCAAATGACCTGAAGTAACCCCAGTGACCTCATTTGACCCCAAAATCCAATTTTTCAGGCTCAAATGACCTGAAGTAACCCCAGTGACCTCATTTGACCCCAAAATCCAATTTTTGGGGACTGAAATGACCTCAGGTAACCCCCCATGTCATTAGACCCCCCCAGTGACATCTCCCTCGACTCCAGTTGCCCCTCCCCAAATGATCTAATTAGCTAATTTGGGCTTCATCAGATCTCCTCTGTGTGTAATAGATCCACATATTAATATATATGAATATACAGTCATGTGTGTTCAGTTCCTGTAGGTTCCCATATATTAATATATTTATTCAATTGTGTATAATTCTGATATTTTTTATTAATGTACAATATATCCTACCTTAGGATATATTATATATAATTCTAGGAATTCCATGCAATGTAAAAATACCCCCCCTGTTAATGCCCTTCTTGCTCCTGATGGATTATAGATTTTGTTCAATCATTCCTTGGAATATGTTTTATTAGACTGAAATTTGTCATTATCCACTTGAATTTAACAGATAATTGTGGTAATAGTTATAAAATAGCTATTTTATATCTATATATAAAAAAGTGTTTTATATCTATATATAAAAGTGTTTTATATCTATCTATATATAAAAAAGAGTATTTTATATCTATATATAAAATATCTATATAGTATCTATTTTATATCTCTCTATATAAAAATATAATAGAGATTTTTATATATATTTTATATTTTTATATAGATAGGAATTTTTATCTATATATAGATATTTTATATAGAGATTTTTACATATATTTATTTATATTTTTATAGAGAGATAGGAATTTTATATCTATATATAGATATTTTATAGAGAGATTTATTTATATATTTATTTATATTTTTATATAGAGATAGGAATTTTATATTTATATATAGATATTTTATAGAGAGATTTTTATATATATTTATTTATATTTTTATATATGGATAGGAATTTTATATCTATATATTGATATTTTATATAGAGATTTATAGATATTTATATTTTTATATAGAGATAGGAATTTTATATTTATATATAGATATTTTATAGAGAGATTTTTATATATATTTATTTATATTTTTATATATGGATAGGAATTTTATATCTATATATAGATATTTTATATAGAGATTTATAGATATTTATATTTTTATATAGAGATAGGAATTTTATATCTATATATTGATATTTTATATAGATTTATATATATATTTATTTATATTTTTATATAGAGATAGGAATTTTATATCTATATATAGATATTTTATATAGAGATTTATAGATATTTATATTTTTATATAGAGATAGGAATTTTATATCTATATATTGATATTTTATATAGATTTATATATATATTTATATTTTTATATAGAGATAGGAATTTTATATCTATAGATATTTTATATATAGATTTATATATATTTCTTTATATTTTTATAGAGAGATAGGAATTTTTTATCTATATATAGAAATTTTATAGAGAGATTTTTAAATATATTTATTTAAATTTTTATAGAGAGATAGGAATTTTTTATCTATATATAGATATTTTATAGAGAGATTTTTATATATATTTATACTTTTATATAGAGATAGGAATTTTATATCTATAGATATTTTATATATAGATTTATATATATTTATTTATATTTTTATATATAGGAATTTTTTATCTATATATAGAAATTTTATATAGAGATTTTTACATATATTTATTTATATTTTTATAGAGAGATAGGAATTTTATATCTATATATAGATATTTTATAGAGAGATTTTTATATATATTTATTTATATTTTTATATATGGATAGGAATTTTATATCTATATATAGATATTTTATAGAGAGATTTATTTATATTTTTATATAGAGATAGGAATTTTATATCTATGCATAGATATTTTATATATAGATTTATATATAGATTTATATTTTTATATAGAGATAGGAATTTTATATTTATATATATTTTATGTAGAGATTTTTATATATATTTATTTATATTTTTATAGGGAGATAGGAATTTTATATCTACAGATATTTTATATATAGATTTATTTATATTTTTATATAGAGATAGGAATTTTATATCTATCTATAGATATTTTATATAGAGATTTATATAGAGATTTATATTTTTATATAGAGATAGGAATTTTATATTTATATATATATTTTATATAGAGATTTTTATATATATTTATTTATATTTTTATATAGAGATAGGAATTTTATATCTATATATAGATATTTTATGTAGAGATTTTTATATATATTTATTTATATTTTTAGATAGAGATAGGTATTTTATATCTATAGATATTTTATATATAGATTTATATATATTTATTTCTATTTTTATAGAGAGATAGATATTTTATATCTATATATAGATATTTTATATAGAGATTTTTATATAAATTTATTTATATTTTTATATAGAGATAGGAATTTTATATCTATAGATATTTTATATATAGATTTATATATATTTATTTATATTTTTATAGGGAGATAGGAATTTTATATCTATAGATATTTTATATATAGATTTATATATATTTATTTATATTTTTATATAGAGATAGGAATTTTTTATCTATATATAGAAATTTTATAGAGAGATTTTTAAATATATTTATTTATATTTTTATATAGAGATAGGAATTTTTTATCTATACATAGATATTTTATAGAGAGATTTTTATATGTATTTATACTTTTATATAGAGATAGGAATTTTATATCTATAGATATTTTATATAGAGATTTATATATATTTATTTATATTTTTATATATAGGAATTTTTTATCTATATATAGATATTTTATATAGAGATTTATATATATTTATATTTTTATATAGAGATAGGAATTTTATATCTATTGATATTTTATATATAGATTTATATATATTTATTTATATTTTTATATATGGATAGGAATTTTATATTTATATATAGATATTTTATATAGAGATTTTTATATATTTATTTATATTTTTATAGGGAGATAGGAATTTTGTATCTATAGATATTTTATATATAGATTTATATATATTTATTTATATTTTTATAGAGATAGGTATTTTATATCTATATATAGTTATTTTATATAGAGATTTTTATATATATTTATTTATATTTTTATAGGGAGACAGGAATTTTATATCTACAGATATTTTATATATAGATTTATATATATATTTATATTTTTATAGAGAGATAGGAATTTTATATCTATATATAGATATTTTATATAGAGATTTTTATATATATTTATTTATATTTTTATATAGAGATAGGAATTTTATATCTATATATAGATATTTTATATAGAGATTTTTATATATATTTATTTATATTTTTATATAGAGATAGGAATTTTATATCTATATATAGATATTTTATATATAGATTTCTTTATATTTTTATATAGAGATAGGAATTTTATATCTATGCATAGATATTTTATATAGAGATTTATATATAGATTTATATTTTTATATAGAGATAGGAATTTTATATTTATATATAGATATTTTATGTAGAGATTTTTATATATATTTATTTATATTTTTATATAGAGATAGGAATTTTATATCTATAGATATTTTATATATAGATTTATATATATTTATTTATATTTTTATATATGGATAGGAATTTTATATCTATATATTGATATTTTATAAAGAGATTTTTATATATATTTATTTATATTTTTATATAGAGATAGGAATTTTATATCTATAGATATTTTATATATAGATTTATATATATTTATTTATATTTTTATAGAGATAGGTATTTTATATCTATATATAGTTATTTTATATATAGATTTTTATATATATTTATTTATATTTTTTTATATGGATAGGAATTTTATATCTATATATAGATATTTTATATAGAGATTTTTATATATATTTATTTATATTTTTATAGAGAGATAGGAATTTTATATCTATATATAGATATTTTATATAGAGATTTATATATATTTATATTTTTATATAGAGATAGGAATTTTATATCTATATATTGATATTTTATACAGAGATTTTTATATATATTTATTTATATTTTTATATAGAGATAGGAATTTTATATCTATATATAGATATTTTATATATATATTTATTTATATTTTTATATAGAGATAGGAATTTTATATCTATGCATAGATATTTTATATAGAGATTTATATAGAGATTTATATTTTTATATAGAGATAGGAATTTTATATTTATATATAGATATTTTATGTAGAGATTTTTATATATATTTATTTATATTTTTATATAGAGATAGGAATTTTATATCTATAGATATTTTATATATAGATTTATATATATTTATTTATATTTTTATAGAGATAGGTATTTTATATCTATATATAGTTATTTTATATATAGATTTTTATATATATTTATTTATATTTTTATATAGAGATAGGAATTTTTTATCTATATATAGATTTTATATATAGATTTTTATATATATTTATTTATATTTTTATATAGAGATAGGTATTTTATATCTATATATAGATAAAGATATAAATAGATATATAGAGATATAAATAAATATTTATTTATAAATATAAATAAATCTCAGGCTGGAGCAGGAGATTCTTCTTCCCAGGACTCACAGAACCAACACAACACAACAATTTGCTACAACAAAGGAAATTTTATTTAAAAATAAAACTTTGTTTCGTTTCCTTTTTTTTTTTTCTTTACTGACACAGGTGAATGAAATCCCAAACAAAGAAGCTCTTAGTGGGCAGCATACAGGAATGGAAACAATTAATAAATAACATTAGTATAACCTCTAAACATTAACAATGCCTCTGCAAACAAAAGGAGGACTTTAAACCAAGTGAACCTTAAAGCTCAGCTACTCTCTGTAAGAATATTTACCTTCTGTTTTTCCTTATTCTTTACAGATCTGAAAGGATTAAATACTGCTATTATAATTTTATATTAATGACACTATTATACTTTTTTTTTTAAAATATTTCATGAAAATCTCAACTTTTTTTTTTTTAACACTGATATTTTACAAATGGGTGTTTTTGTCGTTCAAGAGAAAGAACAACAGCGGCAGCAGTTCCTCCTCCTCCGCTGGGAATTTTTTCTCAAAAAAAAAACAACAAAAAAAAAGAAGATTTCTGTGAGGAACTGTAAAAATAAGTGTCTTTATTTTCCACTAATTTAATTTTTTTTTTTTAAAGTGGCACCTCGGAGGAAGCGCCCCGGGAGTCGCAATTTTTTTTTTTTTCTTGCTCGATTGAAAAATAAAATTAAAATAAAAATAATAATTAAAAACAAAACAAAACAAAACAAACAAACAAACAAAAAGATTTCTGTGAGGATCTGTAAAAATAAGTGTCCTTATTTTCCACTAATTTAATTTTTTTTTTTTTTTTTAAAATGGCACCTTGGAGGAAGCGCCCTGGGAGTTGCAAATTTTTTTTTTTTCTTGCTCGACTGAAAAATAAAAATAATAATAATTAAAAAATAACAAACAACCAGAAAAAAAAAAAAAACAACCAGAAAAAAACCAGAAAAACCCAACCCCCTTTACAGTAATGACCCTGCCTCGGGATTAGCTCCAGTAACTCCTCAGTCTAGTGCAGGGAGCAGCACGCTGGGCTCGGCTCCCCAGGGGAAGGACATGCACACGGGGGGGTTTAGAGGGAAATATTCGGGATTCCTGCCCTGAATCCTCCTGTCCCAGCACAGCACGTCCCCAAGCCCCTCTGAAACGCTCCAGAACACAGTGGCCCAGTTGGAGTGACAGCTGCCCAGCTCTCTTGCTCCTTCTTTTCACCCCTTTCCAAGCAGTTTCACGCTCAAGGGCTCTTTGCAGCTCGTCCAGCTCTTGGTTTTCCCACAGGGATGGGTTTTCCTGGGTCCAGCCTGGTGATGCAGCGTTCCCTCGAGGAAGGCACTAGACATTTGGGTTGGTTTTCTTTTTAAAGGAGCATCAGGAAGGTAATTTTTTAAGGATAAAGAGCAAGGAGGTGAAGGGAAAGAAGAGCAATCAATCTTGGGCTGAAAAAAAAACCCCAGGAATAATGCACTGTGCAGTGCCTGGACTGAGCTGGCAGAGCACAGCCACAAGGCATGGCTGCACCCCCTGGAATTAGCAAATCCTTACATGTCTGAGGAAGAAAAGCCAAGACTTAAAAGTTTCCTAAATCAGCTTGAGACACAAAACAGTGCACAGAAAGGACACATGCAGAAAAATCAGTGATACATGCCACGAAGATTGCCCTCTCTAATCTCTAACACCCAGAACAACACCCAGAGGAAGGTCTCTCTTGGCACATAAACCCCAAAGACAGGCCTGGAGCAGCTCTGCCAGGCAGGAGTTAATGGGACATTAACAACCAGCCTGCCATGAAGGGACAGGGCATCACTAGTCTGAGCACACACACTGTGCAAGACAAGAGTTAAGGCTTTGGAGCTGGCTGGACTGGGCTCTGGCACAGCCTGGGCAGTGGCAAGAGTCACATGTCCCCCTTGGACACACTGGCACTGAGTTCACACAGCAGGGCAGACACAAAGTGGCTCCAAACCCACAGGAGCTGGGGGGCAGCACTGGGGGGAGTGTGAGAAGGAGGGAAAGCAAACACAGCACTCCCTCACAGAAGGGTTTCCCTGGATCTCCAGGACAGACAAGGAACTGTCAGGCTGCTCAGGCTCCCCAGTGTGACACAACAGCCAGAGCTGCCTGTTCCTGCCTCAGCACCAGCACTGGACCTGCTCCTCCAGCAGCTCCCACAGCCACACTGGCAGAGGAAGTGGGCACAGGAGGAAGCTCCTCGAGTGCAAGAGGCACTGACACCACAACTCAGCAGCTTCCCCAGGGCCCCAGCTCGGGGCTGTGCCTGACCCCTCTGTGCCTGCACAGCCCTGTGCCCACGACATCAACCTCCCCAGGCTGCTGCACTGGCAACTCCCAGCCCTGGCCCCGAAATAGCAAGTGCTGGTGGCCTCCAAGTGCTGCAGGAGATCCCCTTACGGTTTCTGAGAATGTTCTCTTCACTACAAGAAAGGAGGGGAGTAAAGAGAGACAGTTCAAACTGCCTGGAACCCACTGCATCGATTCACAAAGCTGCAGGTCCACGGAGAAACCTCTACTTTAATAAAAAAAACCATTTTATGCTCAATTCCCTCTGCAAACACTTGTTAACTCCTCTCTGCCAACTGCAGCCGTTTGGCTGAGATCTGGGCCCAGCCTCTGGATTCTTCAAAAGGCCAAACTGCATCCAAGTGCCAGAATCACTCCAGCAATATTCCAAGTTGCAGCCCTTTGCCTACTGACCACTGCTGACCTGGGAGAGATGCAAATAATGCTGGACACGCTCCAAAGGCCAAGGGCCTCTCTGTGTGCACAGTCTGTCAGCTGGGATCTGTGTATGCCTCCTTGACTTAAATCCTCTCCAGAGGAACCATCCACTCCTCCTGCATGAACAGAGTTAAGTAGCTGAGTCTGCAGGTCAGGTTTTTCCAATGTAACAGCTGAGTTCTGACCTTTAAAGCCACGTGATCATTTTACAAACACAGAATTTGCCCAGGTCTGTTTGAACACGAGATCTGGCAATACCTTGAGAGCAATGGGAATGGAAAGAAGAGCCCCCCCATGTCGTTTTTTGGACAGCCATGCAGGAGGAACTGCTGCAATTTCTTTTACTGCAAAGCAGGTGAGATACCCAACAAACACATCAGCTGCATCTACCAATTCCACAACACACCCTGGCACGAAGATGGCTCCTGCAAAAGCTCTCTGAAGGAGGTGATGGAATGTGAGTGAAGGCCACTAAGTCTGCAACAGCCACCATGCAATTAAGATAAATAAAACATCATGTTCACCAGGTGCAACATTCCTAGGAAAGAGTGTCTGGTGACAGCTGCTCGAGCCCAGCGGGGCCACAGTCAAGTTTGAGCACTGAAGCACAAAATGCTCAAGGCTAAAAAAAGGGAGGAGAAGCAGCAGCCAGTTCTTTGCTCTCCCTCAAAGTCTTCCCATCCCTCCAAAACATGCCAAACTCCTGGCACTTCCAGCTGCCTGGAATCTGGTGCTGCCAGTGCTGCAAGACAGCACACACAGGAGGGAAATCCAACTCCCAGCACTGCCAGGATCAAAACCCCTGACAGGAGCTGCTCCTGCTATCTCCACACAGCAAGGGAGGGCTGGAATCACAGGCAATAACTGCTATTAGTACAGGCAAGAGGGACACGCCGTGGCAAAGAGGAAGCAATCAAACGATTCTTCCAAGGTCTCCTATTTATTCCCAGCAGAAAGTGACCTCCCAGCTGCTCTAAAAAGCCTGAGCCAGACACACAGCAGCGAACAGATCCAAACCTAGTACCATGAACCACAGGACACACCACACCGACCTCGAGACTCTTTGTTTCTCTGAGCATTCACTTAAAATTCACAGCACAAAACACTCCCCCAACAGCCTCCAGGGCATGGGCTCGGGGGTCCCTTGTCACGACACTTTTCTCCACCAACACCCTGGAAATAAATCTGTTCTCCCAGACAAGAGGTAGGGGTAAAGGACTCCAAGACATTACACTGTATAAAACACCACTCTGCTCCATTTCATTCCTCTGCTTTGAAATCTGGAACCACAAAAACCTGACAACTGATTCTCTTTGAGAGGCAGGACTGACCTCAGCACGAAGTCTCTAAAGGAACCCCCTTCCCCTTTGGTGCACAGCTGGGCCACAGCTGCCCAGGCAGTTGGTCCACAGAAGTTGTAGGTGTGGAGGTGTCCTGTGCTATGTGGCCACGTGAGCAGGGGAGGAAATGGAGACGAACTCCCGGAGAATATTCTTGGCCATCTCAATATTGTTATGTGCAATGACCAGGGCTTTCTGAATGTCCTGATATGAGTAGCCTTGGCTCATGAGGTTCTCGATCTCGCTGGAGAGCTGCAGGGATGAGCTGGCCCCACTGCTGGCTCCTCCTGCTTGGCAGCTCCCGGCTTTCCGCTCGGAATTTATCCGCCGGGGCAGCGGCTTTGGCGGCCTCTCCGGAACTTGGGAGCCATCTGAAAAACCTGGAAGGAGAAATGAAGGCAGCACTTGAAACAAGGACGTGTAATTTTGGCCTGGAACAAAGAGGGAATGACATTAGGCTGATAAATGGCACTTCAAAAAACCTGTCGCTGAGCTCTGGCGCTTTCTCCAACCAGCTCAGCCTTCCTTCCAACCACCTCATGGAATCCCAGAATAGGCTGAGCTGGAAGGATCATCGAGTCCAATCCTTAGCCCTTCACAGGACCATCCCCAGGAGTCACATCATGTGTCTGAGAGTATCCATTTCCAGTGCCCAACCAGCTCATCCTTCCTTCCAGTCAGCTCAGCTTCCCCTCTTGTGTGCAAAACCTGCTACGTGGAGATGTTTTTGATCAGCAAGTCACATCAGGCTCATTTATTAAGATAAGACCACATAAATAGAAAAAAATGTCATGGGTTCAATGTGGGTGAGCAGAGCTCAGATATCAGCCTTAGAATAAGCAGCAGAGATTTGCTGGGAAAAGAAGTGACAGAATATGCAACTCTTTATCCAACATCCCATTTCCTTCTGGAATGAGACAGAACCCCCCCAGCTGAGCTGATCTCTCCTCTCAGACCTGCTGTGCATGCTGCAGAGTGCCAAGGGAGGGTGTGCACAAAGCCAGCTCTATCAGTCACAGCTCAGCCACCACAAATGCTCCAGCAATTGAATTCTGCTCTCTGAAGGGTCAGCAGCTGAATGTTCTCCTGTTCCCCTGCTGGAGCTCACCCTGCCCAACGGCTGCAGCCAGGGCAGATCAATAAGCTCAGCCTGTTCTGCCTTTCCCTTAGTCATTCAGATGAGGCAGTGCCCAGCAGCCACATCATGCCCTTCTGGGAAGAGAAAAGAAGAGCCAATAAACCAAACGAGTCACCAAACTCTCCAAGGCAAAAGTCACGTTGCTTAATGTGTTAATGTGGTAATTTTGGCATTCTGACCTCCTGTATCGCTGCAGAAAGCATTTACTGCCAATCACAGGAAGCTTTTCTGCATGGATATCTGACATCACCTTAGAGAAAGTCTTATTTGTCTTCTGGAAAAACTCCTCAGGGCATTCTCTGGAGTTTTCCAGCAGCACAACAGACAAGTCCCAGCAATCCCTTTTTAAGAGTGGGCACTGTAGCCCTGCTCAGAGAGGCACCATTGTGGGGCTTTTCTGAAAAACTTGCACCAAAAGCACTAAGATAGAGAAGGCTCTTCAGGAAACAAATTCCCTGAGCCTTCCTCACTAACCACAAGGCAGTTCAGCTCACTAATGTTCACAGGACAAGCTTCTCACACATAAAAAGCCTTTTGTACATGTAAGAAAAAGGTCTGCCCACTCCTCTCCCCTGAAGTGCCTTTTGAGAAATAGCTGTTTCAGCTTGAACTGGATCAAATTTCAGAGACCACAGGTCAATCTGAAAGGACAACTACCAGGACAGCTTTTTTGGTAAATGATTAATAAACCAAACTGCAGGGCACAAGGCACGAGAACATAAATCTGCCAAGATGTATCCCACACTGCTCAGGCTTGCTTGCACAGTGCCTATGCTTCCCACAGCAGCAACAATCAGCATTCCCACATTTTCCATTAGCAGAGCTCCTAACACCAAGGCAGGACAACAGCACTGTTATTTCAGGGCTGTCAAAACAAAGAAGTGTCAGTGATTAAGCTCAGTACTTCATCTGGGAGGGGGATGTGACTCCCTCTCTGTCCCTCCTCATCCCTTTCAGCCACGTTCTCCAGACACAGTGCCAGGCTCAAAAAGGGAGGCAGGGAGGAGTGGCAAAAGGCTAATGAACTTCTCTGCACTAGGAAACTCTCCTCTGCTGAAGGACAGAGGCTCAGGGAAGGAGAATGATGAAGCAAATGAACAGAAGTCTCACTGGGGTAGGTGGTTCTGGGTACAGGAGGCTCTGCCTCCAGAAGGAACAAGAAAATCATTCCTCTTCCTTGGCAAATCCCCAGCATGTTCAAACATGCTGAAAGCCCCCCAACAGGAAGTTTTTCAGAGCTTCCTTAAGAGTTGCTGGGCAGTTGTAGGGAATAAGTCATGCATTATTCAGAAAGGTTCTTGGAGAAATGAGGCTTTAGTTTTTTCCCCTCTGAGAATGTGCCTTGCAGCCAGAAGGACACGATGTCCCCTACTCCCGGGGGACAAAAAGCTGACCTTGCTGAGCCACTGGGTCCCTGCTCAGAGGAACTGAGAGCATCAGACAGAACACTTGTGCCATCTGCAGGCACTGAGGCACAGGCTGTGCAAGGCCAGCACTGGCATCTCTCACCTGGAACAGGGATAGAGTCACACAACGGTTTGGCTTGGAAGGGATCTTAAAGCTCATCTCGTTCCACCCCCTGCCATAGGCAGGGACACCTTCCACTTGCTCCAAGCCCTGTCCAATGTGGCTTTGGACACTTCCAGGGATGGTTGCCTTGGTACACCCTGATACAAAAGCACAGTGGCCTAAGGAATATTCCTTAGGCTCAGGAGAGGCTTTTCTAATTGTGATTTCAAAGTGATTTTCCAGCTCAGTGATTAAATGACCAAGGCAGTGTATTCCAAGCCGTAAATCAAACCAAACACCCAAGAGTGAGTGTGATTCTGCCTTGTAAACCTGATTTTACAGCTTACACCCAAAACCTCGAGCGAGTGGCACGAGTTTCAAAGACGCAGAGAAAGCCAGAAGTGCCCTCTAACCTGTCCCAGGGTCGTTTTCCAAGGACATTCGGCTGAAGGCAGGAGTGGCATTGGAGATATCGGACAGTGTGCGACGAGCAAGGGCAACTGGGAGTGGTGGTTTGGGGATGTCATAACCATCCTCTTCATTTTCTGACTCTTCAGGGCCGTTGCTGGCAGTGGCTGCTGCCAGATCCCCTTCATCTGGAACGGGAGGCACATCCTGAGCTCTGGGACTCGGAGTCTCTCAAGCAGACTCTGTTCCCCCACACCCCCCAAAAACACTGACAGGACACAGAACTCAAGGTTCTGCTGCTAAAACCACACCTTCAGTGGAAGCTCTTTCCAGAAGGGAGCATTAGGTTAAAAATACTTGATAGATGCAGTACACAGACCCAGATATTTCCACAGCTATTTTAATAACAAAAGCAAATGTTACTCTGTTCAGCTGAAAATGCTGTTCCAACTGGGATCAATCCATTGTGCCCCAGTTTCTCAGTTGTTTGTTAGCACACCCACTCACCAGAAGTGTTGACAGGCTCGAAAGCAGAGGATGCTGCTTGGGAGTGAATGTTGTACATTGCTTCATACATGGAACCCTCTGGCTGCTGCTCACAGTCCAAAACTCTGAGGGAGAGAACACGTTGCCCTTGGCACCAGAGACAGTGGCCACCACCTCCACCTCGTCTCTGTGACTGACATTCTGCACAGATTTTGTTTCAAAGTGAAATCACCACTCTTCTGTGACATATTTGTTCCAGAAAAATGCTCTAATAACGTCTATTGCAGTGCAGCATCTCATCTCAAAATAGATCAACTGATACCACCAAAACACTGCATTTTGAGTTTTGAATTTCAGTTGTTTCTGCTCTCAAGAGGTTATTAGCAGGGAGAGGGGGAAGGGGTTATCTGACTCCTTTAATGCTGTGTAAGGACTCTGCAAAAAATTCCTTTACAGTTATTTTAGCCTAGATCTGGTGAACATCACTGGGGGAATTCAGAGAACCAAGCAAGTGAAATCCCCACCCTGCTGTCCCAGAGCTGTGACAGACACACAGAGCCTCACCGTAAACTCTGAGTCACTTCCAAAGGCATTTTCATCTCTGGTTTTTGTACAGCAGGACCTGGAGGCACCACAGGGAGAGAGGATGGTGACATGTATTCAGTGTCCTCATCGCTCTCAGACTGCTCCCCAGGAGGCAGTTTTGGTACAGGCAGTGGTCTGGAGGCAGAAGAAACAACATATAAACACCAGAAGAACATTTACATAAATATAACATTTAGATACTCATACATCTAAATACTGTCAAAGTGCCCTTTCAAATCCACAGTGCAGTCATGTTACAGCAATTCTGTCTAAAGCAATAAAGTGGTTTTCAGGACTTCAAGGTCACTGTGCAGAAGGAGGTGACAGTATCATATAAATTCACATCACCCACTTCACATGCAGACCAACTCAAAACTGGATTCATGGAAGAGCTGATGGCAACTGGAGCCTGTTTCCTACTGCCACAGCCAAGGGGAACTAGCACCACTCCCCACAGCTCTCTGGGATCTGATTTCATCTGCTTTCCCCAGACTGTGTGTTTTGAGTCTGTCAGGAACGAAATGAAGGCTGACAGAGTTGTGTCAAATTCTGCCCCTGGCACCAGCACCACTCTGTAAATTATAAAAGAAAACAAGAGACCTGGCAGCTAAGGAGTAGATGGCATTGGCAGACGAGGAGGGTTTAATTTTGGGGTGTTCACACTCTGAGGTTGCTGCTGGACCACTGTTGGAGCTCTGAAAGAGAAGAATTCCAAAGAGGAATCAGAAACACCACAAATACCAGTGCAGCTGCAAAGCCAGTCATTCAGCAAATCCCCTGAGGGAATGAAGCATCTTCCTTTATTCCAAAGCATTTACTTAGAAATCCAGGACTTCTGTGACAGTTTTCCCTCAGTGAGGACACAAGCAGGGACTTTCCTGCAGGAGGAACTTCCTATCTTTTGAGATTCCAATGGCCTTGGCAAATTCAGCTGAAATAGGCCAAAAATGGGGGACAAGAGGAAAAGGATGTAGACAAGCACACACACAGGCAGACAGGGTGGCAACTGTGCAAGTGCAATTTTCCTAGACAATCTGGCTAAAAACGTCCTTGCTTTCTATTTTAGAGAGCTGGAGATATTAAAAGGAAAAATTAAGGAAATGGAATCGAGGAAAGCAAAACTGCCTGCAATTTTTTTTTGAGAACAATAGAGACTCCTCAGCACTGGTAACAGTGCCCAGTGCATTAACAGATCCAAACTAAACTCAGATTTTACTGTGTTCAATCCATCACAGCTATTTTGTGCATGCTTTTCAGGGCTCAAAAACCAGCAGAGTAAATCAGGCTTTTTCAGCACACCAGCTCCCAAAGGAAAGCATTCCCAGCCTTCCAAAACTGAAAGGGGGACAATGATCATGCATCTGAAACTGGCACTTCAGCCTTGCCCCCAAGAGGTACAAAAGCACTTCCCTAAGAAGTGCCCCCTTGCCTGGCATCCACCAGTCCCTTTCCATCTCTCCCCTGGCACAGGATCACAGCGTTCAGCGTGAGCAGAGGGCACCTTGGAAGGCTGATTTTCTCACAGATCACCCCCAGCTCTGCCAGGTCTACTCACCCCTGGGTTGTCCAGGCTGAGGGTGCTCCCGAGCCGGTGGCTGTCAGCCCTGGAGTCCATCTGGGAGGGCAGGGAGAAGGGAAGCGAGTGCCTGTTGGACAGTTCTCTGCCAGCCCAGGGGTCCCCGGGGCTCACGGCCACAGGGGGGGCTTTGGGGATGGGTCTGGATGGCCACAGGTCCCCCTGACGGTTGGAGGGCAGCGGGGGGGGTTTGTCCCCCGGGGTGCAGGGCAGGGGTCTCCTCTGAGGGCGCCCCTCGTTCCCCATGGAATGCGGCCGGTCCGGAGGCGGCGGCGGGGGGAGGTCTCGGAGCGTGGGGGGGATTGGCAGAGGTTTGTCCTTGTGGAGAGCACCAGGGGTGGCCTGCAGGGCACAAAAATGCAAGAGATTGCTTAACACAGGTAGGCCCAGCCATAAAAGATAAACGGGAGGGAGAGTTTTGGTTTGTATTTCTTTTTTATCTGTTTTTACAAGGAGTTATCTCAGGGGATGTGGAGATATGTCCACACCTTCTCCACAGGCTCGAAGAGATAACACAGCAACTATGTGCACTACACCCCAAACAGCCCAGATTCTTTCTCTTGGAGGAGAACAAGAGCTCACAGCAGCATTAGATGGGATTCCAAACAAAGCCTACCAAATCATTAAAAAAGCGATTCAGTTGTGGGTTATTTATACAAGTTAACAGCCAGCAGTCAGCAATGAATATTCTTAAAAATAGATCTTTTCTTCTGCCTGGACTTTCATCATTTCATTACTTCATCCAAACCAGATGAAGAACTGCTGCTGTATCTCAACAAGCAATAAACAAACGCCACCAAGATCATCCTGCTGCCTCCTGCTGATCAAGCACAAAGCCAGTTCACTCCTCCCACCCACCCACATTTAATTCTTTAGTTTTTTATCCGAATAAAATGCTCGATGGAAAAAAATCGTGAAGAAAAGTTCTTTATGCTGCTTCTCCCTGAAAATCAGAGCTGAAAGGGCAAAAGGTGTGTTTGACCTTGGAAGTGGTGCCAGGGCTGGAAGCCCCGGGGGGGTTGGACACTCGCTGCTGCAGGAGATCCAGTCGGGGTGGCACGGGAGGAAGGGCAGCCTGTGGAGCCACGGAGAAGGGAGAGGGAGGACGCTCCACCTGAGACAGGGAAAAATGGGAAAATCAACAGATGACTCGATGCAGCAGAGCTCCTTTCCTCTAGAGAGGCTTTAAATCTCTGTGACTCACACTGGCTGCAATATTGATGACAAATCACTCTGTGATAAACAATTATACTGCTGGTAATGAAGGCAGTGCACAGGACAGGCAGCAAGCCCTGAAAACACACACTTAGCAACACAAGCCAAGCTGTTTGGTTGGAGTAACAAATCTGCCTGAGCAGGAACAAGCTGCTTTTGGACACCAGAGGGCACGAGCTGCTGCAAAACCTGCTGTCACTGTGCAAACTGCCTCAACTACAGTGTCAGGGCTGGTGCAGCAATCACCCCATTTTTGTCCCTAGAAAGGTGTTTTTCCACCTAACAAATCAGAACAGTGCCTCTTCTTCTCTTTATTTTCTCTTTTTACAAGCAAAGTTTGTGCTTTCTAACTTTGAAAAGCTTTACACAGGTTTGGACTCACTAATGCCAACAGAGTACCATCCTACTCCACACCCTGACAGGATGTCTCACCAAGGAAATTGCTTTGCTTCCCCAAGATATGTATAAATAAACTACCCCCAGGAATAGTGTTTAGTACATTACTTCACAGAGTGGAAGATAAAGACAAATAAGACTACAGGTAAACCAGAGCAAAATATTCTTTCTGACCAGAAAACGCAGCTTATTTTAGTTGATTCAACTATTAAAAATTAGCCAAATTCAAACCCACTTCCCTATGCAGTAAAACAGTGCAAGAGCAGCGATGAGATTTTAGGAAAAAGCCACACAGGGATCCCTAAAAAATGTCTGCCTTATACACAGCTCCTGGAGGGAAGCAGCACTAATGGCAGAGGTATCACACCTTTATTATGTACACTTATCAGGCACCACATAAAAAGCTGACAGTCAAATTGACTTCCTCAGCAAAACAGCCTGTCCTCTACCCTGTTTAGTCATCAGGACCTTGGGAAGGCTGTGCCTGCCTGGCTGTGCTCACCACTGGGGAAAACTGGAGGGATTTGTGCTGATCTGGGTGAACTCTGGCTGGTAAATCAAAGGCAGTGTGGCCAACACACAGAGGAGTGTTACAGACCTACACCTGCCATTCCCACAGGTCAGGCCAGCCCTTTTCACCCTTCCAGGGATTCTTTCAATACACCAGAGATCAAAGGATTCCAAGTGTTTTTAATAAAACTGACAGTGTGAACTTAACTCACCAAACTGAACCTAAATCCCTGTTTTCCATAATGAGTAGGATCTTTTCCCTTTATAAGGTTTGATGACTCTCACAGGCACAAATCACTAAAACCACAGGAAACTGGTGGGCAAATGCACTGCCAGACCTTCTGTCACCCACTGCAGGGACCTTACTTTGGTACCAGCCAGCTCCTTCATCATGAAGAGGGAATCATCAGCCTTGTCATCCTCATCATCATCGTAACTGGGGGAGGGAGTTCCCTCTGCCCCTTGCCGGGACAATCCTCCTCCTCCCCTGGGGTCGAAGGGATCCACCACGATGGGCTCCGTGCCCTTGATCTCGCAGCGGCAGAAAGGACAACCCTGGCCCTCTGATTCCTGCAGGGAAGAGAGGGCATCTGTCACAGCACCGTTGGGATGCAGGAATTAAACACGTGGTTAACACACAGTGAGGTTTAAACCTGCTTTTTGGCAGGTACCTTCCAACTGACAGGGAGACAAAGGCAAACTGTGCTACAAATACAGAGTATTTTCTCCCTGAAGAAGAAAAACGGCTTTTTAGCAAGTTCTCACACTTTCTGCCTATTCCAGCAGATCTAAACTGCTTCTGATGCACTGATATTACTGAACTGTGAGCTCCAGTCCTCAGTTCTGCTGTTTTATCTCCACACCTGCAGGAAACTGCCCAGTTTGGAGTGTGAGAGAGCCAGGAGCTTCCCTGAGAGCAGAGGGGATGCCTTACCTGCCACGCCGTGAGGCAGGACGTGCACATCAGGTGGCCACAAGGTTCAATCTTCACGTCCTTGTCGTTCTCAGCACAGATTTTACACAGCTGGAAGGTGGAGCCCATCTCACAGTACAGCTCATATTGTTCCTTAGGGAAAGACAGACAGACACGGGTGATGCCATAAAATAAAAAGAACAGAAATCTGCAAAGATTTTACTATAATTTTATGTATCGAGCTCTGAAGAAAGTGGACTTCAAATTATCTCAGTTTTTCACTTAAGTGTCCCAAGAAAAGCAAGGCTCAAGACATGCTGAATGGCACAAAAGCATCAATACTTGGCAGAACATTCTAAAAATAAACCCTTTAAATATGTCTTTGCCCATCCCTACCATTCAAAGATTTCTGTAATTCCTGTAAAATACAGAGGCCTTAAAAACAAACTTGGGAATGCCAAGTGTGACAGACTTGTGGAAATAGCTAAATGAGGCTAGAAATTGGGAGTTTGATGGGATAGGACATTTTACTCACCTGTGTAACTTTAATGTGGTCCTGAGGTGTGGGCTCACACAGGCCAGTCAAGTCAGGATTCTGATTTCGGCCATCGGGAAATAAATAACTGGAAGCAGTTGGGAAAAAAAAGCTCTCTCTCTATATGTGCATGTACACACATGCATAACTACACACATACAGAAATCAGGGATATTTTGGGGATGGTGAAGGAAAGAAAGGATGAAGGTGAGAAGTGAGGGATGGGAATTCAAGGTATTCTGAATTCAGAAGGTTTTGGAAGAATATGATGATCCAAAAAAAACCCAAATATGTTATTCTTAAAAATAAAAAGAAGTTTGTTGTCCCTCCTGGCAGCAATTTTTATTTTAAACAGGATGTTATGGTCCCAGACTATTCTTCTTAAATCATCCTATATAATATATATATATAATAATAATTGTAATATCAAGAATAAGAAAACTGATGCCATAACATCAGTGGCTGTTGCTCAAATTAAAGGCTTGACTAAAAAGGGATCTATGACAAGGGAAACACTGCTGCACATTTACCACCTGCCACTGCAGAGGGCAGCAAAGACAACTGTGCCAAAATAGCTCAATATACGAATTATTCCACTGGCAGCAATGGGACCACTCCCAATTGAACTGAGGTGTGAATTTTGACAGAGGTACTTACAAGCCTTCCCTGAAGCCATCGATCAGTGCTTGGAAAAGGGGTTTGTTGTGGGGGATGGTCTGCAGGATGTTCCCATCTGCAGTGACGTAGCCGATGGCCCACTGCCCCAGGCGGGTGCAGCTCAGCCGGAAAATGTAACTGAGGAAGGGAAAGAAACTTCAGCTCGCAGCAAACACAAGAGATTCAATGTCAAGCAGGCAGCCTTTGGGCCTGGCTGTCTCCAGACAGCAAATAAAAATCAGGAATAACTTGATGATTTATACCAGCTTTTCTCCACTGACCCCCAGGCAGATCAAAGGGGAACTTTGTAATGTGATATGAGGTGAGAAAAGCATCCAGGTGACATTAAACCCAGAGCAGGACAAGTTAACATCCTTAAAACCATTTGTTTGACGTTAACTTTAAAAAACCCAACAAACACCAAAACCCACAAGCAGACTAGACAAGGTTTCCATTTCTAAAAGCAGCACAGAAGTGACCATATAACCCCCAGAAACGACCCCGTGGCCCTTCCTGCCCAGCCAGGAGTGTCAGCTCAGCAGGGGCAGTGATCAGTGGTGTCAGTAAGAACCATCCAAAACACTGAGCACGAACCTGCCAGGTTTGTGAATGAACTTCTGCAGCCTGGCCTTCACCTCGTCATAGGTCAGGAATGCCATATAACCAGGGTGAGTCACTGCCAGGCTGTTCCAGTTCCTGAGCAAGGACGACCACGGCTGTGGGAGCAACACAGAAAGAGATTAACCACTCACTCCTGAGAGGTGTCAACACACACAACAGCCCTTCATCAAAGGGGTCAGTTCTTCAGTTGTAGGAACAGGCTTCTTACTCCACCATAAATCCAGCAGAGGAACCAAACCATCCATTCCCATGCAGCACTGAGCGTTTGGGTTCTTCTCTTGTTGGTGATAAAACCATTTCTCTTGTTGGTGATAAAACCATCATCTAAGACAGACCTTAATCAAAACTTCTTTAATAAATACTAAGGGAGAAGGCCCTGAGGTCCCAGCTCAGGAACAGCTATCAACTGGGCTGCTTCTGCAGAGACAGTGACTCACTCCTGAGACAGGGATAAAGTCAAGGGTTTAATGAGGTGATGCACAGCACCAGAAACCACGGAGTAGTCTGATCTCCAACACTTCCTAAATGGCCTCAGGACAGTGACCTCTTCTCTTTGTCTCAGTTTCACTGTCTGTAACTTGTGACTGTTCCTCAACCACCCAACCTCACCAGGGTGTGGCAAGGATTGCTGGCTAGTCTGAGATCTGAATAAATAACACACGTGTTAAATATCCCTTAAAATAACACCCCAAAAGTCACAATAACAATTT
Source organism: Pseudopipra pipra (assembly GCF_036250125.1). Classification (NCBI taxonomy): domain Eukaryota; kingdom Metazoa; phylum Chordata; class Aves; order Passeriformes; family Pipridae; genus Pseudopipra; species Pseudopipra pipra. The sequence goes on from NC_087571.1 coordinate 5,191,911, forward strand.
GAAAGCTCTCAACCTTAAGAAGGACTTGGGTGTGTAAATCTCATCCGATTTTTCTGAATTTTTTAACTTGCCCACAACAAGGTATCAGCACTGCCTAAGAACTTTGCATCTCTTGGAATTTGCAGCAACTCTTGACTTGTTCTCTATGTACAATAGCTGGAAAAAATACTGAATGAGATCAGCTACATTGCAACACCAAACATGGGAATTTTTCATCTAGACATATCTTAATTACAACCCACCCTATCACATGGGAAAAGGCAAGTCAGAGCCAAAGAAGTAAGTGATTGTTCTTCTAAATACCCAATTGTACCATCAGAAGCTGCATTTTTTAATTTAGCACTATTAAAGACTCTGGGTTAGGATTTTACCTCCTATTAATATCACTTCAGTGAGATTTCACCCAACACAGACGTGGCCACAACATCCTGGCTGTGTCAGTTCAAAAGACAGGAAGCCCAAATTTCCATGCTAATGCTCCATCCTGAACAACCTCCCCCCCCATATGGAAAATAAATCTGACAAGGAAGAGAAAGACAAGGGAAGACAAGAGTGATAAACTAAGCTTCCCATTTCCTGGCTTGCAGGAGATGTGTCAGAACTCCAGGCTCAAAGTGACCTTTGAAAGGGAAAACCTGATTCATGGCAGGATACTGGATGTGCAGTATATATTTAGATAATTTTTTTCTTCTACAACCACGAATATCACACACTTTTACTGCAACATGGGATCCTAAGTATTACCAAAGCTGTTTAAGGGATGAAGGGCAAGACAACCAAATCCCATGCAGTATAAACAATGTCATTTTAGTGCATAAAACAGGCTGGAAAAAAAAAAAAGAGTTTAACCTGAAGCACTGAGACAGTTCTTACCTGAAAAAGTCGTGTGAAGATATCAAATTCAAACACTGAAATGTAGTCATTGCAGGTCAGGTCAATGGTTGACTTGAGGGCCATGGCTTCCAGCCCTGAGCTGATGGGATGCACCTCGTGCAGGGCCTGCCGGAAGCTTTTCCAAGGAACGATGGTCCTGGGGAAAACCAACATTGGGATATGTCTGAAAACCACCCCCATGGACACACCTAGACATTCTTTTGGTGAGTATCCAGCTCAGGAGGTTTATTTATTCATGTCACACAAGCACAGATTTCTTGGTGCTGCAGGAAAGCAGCAGCCAAAGGAACTTCAGGCAATTTTCGCTGCACGTGCAAAATTTTGGAGTCAGAAGTCCAGCCCTGCTTCCTCCTTTCCCTTTTCCCACCACAGCATCACTTGATAATAATTTCACAGTGCTGCAGCTGGTAGAGAAGGAGTTAACAGTAGGTCTTATAGCAGAGGTCTAGATGGTTTTAAAAAAAAAAAGAAAAAAAGCTCCAAACAATTCTCTAAAGAAGGATTAACTGGAGAAGTGAGATAATCAGAAGCCAACACAGAGGCTCCTGTTTAAAGGAATATTTTCCTTCTTTTAATATATCAAGTGGAATAGAAACATAGAAAGAAGATGCCTCACTTCAGACAACTCTGTTACTCATGAGTAAATACATTATGGCTTTTTGTTCTGACAGCTACTAATTAAACTCTTTAGGTGAAGTACCTCAGTTCCCTTAGTTTGAAAGCAGTACCAAATCTGTTAATTTTAATCCTCAAATGTTGCTGTGAACACCTCTGTGGTTCATTCAGTCAGTGTTTTATTAGATACAAAAGCTAAAGCTGACATTTCAACAGTTTTCACACAAATCCACACTGCACTTCACTTTCCCCTTCACTCCACCTCATCAAAGCCATTCTGCAAACAGAAGCTCAGGAAAAAAGGTGACCAAGTGCTTGGAAACACTAATTGGAGGGAAGATGAAAAGGAAGGATAACTAATATTTGGGAGCATGGTAACTTTTGGAAGAAGAAAGTAGATTATTTTGCATGGTAACTTTGGGAAGAAGAAAGCAGATTATTTTGCATAGTTTGTGGAGCTTACTTACAAGTTAAGGAATTAAATCAAGGAGAGGAAGATTTAAGCAGAGGGAAACTCTGTGACAGTAAGTGGGAAAAGTGGGGAAAGAGTCATCATTTAAAAACAGACAGGACAAAAATCTGGGAAATGTAATGTGGGAACAACCCCTTATCTCCCCCCAGAGAGGAACCAAAGGTCTCTCCCATTGTTCATTTTAACCTGACAAAGCCCTTCCTCAATGTCAAAACAGAATTCAGAAAAGGACATTGTGCTGTGTGCAAATCATTCCCACATCCATATTTTCAAGCACAGTCAGAAACTTACTTTTCCCCAAAAGCCTTCCTCCAGAATTCTGCAGCATCTGCCTTGGTGATCCGGAACGTGTCTCCCTGGAAGAGGCCACTTGGGAAGATCCCTTTGAGCTCTGCCAGCATGTGGCTGAAGATCAGGGACAGCTTTGTCAGGTTCCTCCTGCAAAGGACCACAAACCCAAACATTTCTTTCAAAAAGGTGCAGTTTCTCACTCTGAACACAGCAGAAACAGTATTTATTGCGGTTCAAGAATGATCCCAGCATGGAAAATTTCTTACTTGGGACCACCTCCCAAGTGTTCCCCCAGCATTCAGAACATCCAACACATGGGACTTATCAGCAGAGTTTGTAAAGACATTTTCCACAATGCCAAACTCTGCATAATGTCTTTAAGGAGGGCAGGTTATTTCCAAGGCAAAAACCCTCCCGTGGAAATACAGTCACCAAAAATGTGCAGAGCCAGTATTCAGACCTCACCCTGTTAAGTATTGAAGACAAAAACCCATCAGACTCTCTTGGGTTTGAAAATAAAACTACTACTGCCTTGGACCACCACTGTCTTGGGCAAAATAAAACTACCTGCCCAAAATAAAACTACTTGCCCAAAATAAAACTACTACTGTCTTTGCTGCCCAGCAAATTTGGGTACCATCAGCCAAGCACATGATTTCTGACCCTGAACAAGTGCACAGTTTAAACAAAACACTGAACACTGCAGGAAGCCAAGGAATATTCCCCTGTCCACTTGTTTATCCCTGCTGCCCAAGAGCCTTCTGGTTTAGCTGAGCTTCAGGAAGTGTCTGCACTCAGCTCAGCACATCAGTTCACCAGAGAAGTTAAGAGCTTCCTGAGGCTTAAGGATGGCTAAACAAAGGGTTTCACACACACACACATGGAAGGGCTCTGTTTCCAAAAACATTTCTGACAGCTGAACGGTTTGAATTCTCAAGGTTATCGTAATTTTTTACAAATATTCAGCCATAGCTGTAGGCAAATAACAGGCAAAACACAGGAAGTGAACATAAAGAGCAGCAAATTGCAGAACACTTTATGTCAGTTACAAGCTTTTACAGCAACTTGGTTACCAAGCCTGTGCTAAAAGCACAAATATTTACTTTCCTTTATTTTAACAAGTTACATATTTGTAAATTTATACAGACCAAATAAATGCCTGCAACTCGAGTGAACATTTTTACTGGCACAGCGAAGTTTACTGATGATTGTAGTTTATTTTTAGTAACATCAGAACTGTCCTTATCTCCACTGCTTCAACTGAAGTGAGTGTGCTCCCAGAAAAGGGTGATATGTTCAAAGGAGAGAAGAGATTCCCAAATATTTTCAGCCACAGATTTCCATGTTTCTTACAGACCGTGATGGCCTTTTTTTCAAACTTTTAGCTAACAGGGTAATCAACACAAATGCTGTCACCAAGAGCTGCACCAGAGCTGTGCCAAGCACAGTTTGGGAAGCACTAAATCCCAGTGCTGGGAATTCAAACACCTGGTATGACATGCACTGCTGAAAATGGTACCCAGGGACCACAGGCCACAGCAGTCAGCTCTTCTCAGAGTGTGCAACCAGCTGAAGGCAACACCTGTGCCAGCTTCAGAGAAGTTTCTGTTCAGTGGGTATGCCCAAAGGCAGAGCAGGGCTGAGGTGGGATTTCACAGCCCTCAGGGCTTTCCCACGTGCAGGCAAAGCACTCAGATCGTTATTGTCAGAGTTAATGAATCAAGTGAAAGCTTAAAAAGCCAAATGTTTTTCCACTGTGTACAGTAAGCAGCTATTTTACTGAGGAGCACCTGCAGTTCCAGCATGGAGGCATTAGTCCTTTGGCACCCAAAGTTAACTGAGAATTGGTTCTGTAACAACCCCAGAGCCTGCTGAGCTGCAGTTAATGCCTGTAAAATCCTGCTGCCTTAACAGGTCCCAGAGATTTGGGGAACCAAAACCAGCATGAAGCAAGAGGGTTCCTTTGGTTCCCCCGTGCTGGCTCCCCAAGCTGTGGGCTGAGCAGGACTGTTCCTCCATCCTCCCTCCTCTGCTGGGCTTCTGCTACTTCCTTCCTGCTCTGGGACTGGCTTTGCTCCACACATCCCTGTGGAACAGGAGAGGTCGAGCAGACACTTCCATGTGCCCCCCAAGGCCAGCCCCAGCTGGGCTTTCTGCTGCTGCTGCCTCCCCCTGACCCAGAGGGAATTTTTCTTCCCCATCTTCCTGGATTTTTCCACCACATAGCCTCAGTGTTGCAAAACTACTGAGGGCAGAGGATGGTTTAATCAGCGTTGTCTCCCTCATTTCAATTAATTCACATTACAAAGCCCCACAGCACCTAATGTGCTTCGTGACTAAATGCCTTTTCACCTCAAGGCCATGTTAATGTGGCACTGCCATTTCTGCCACTGCCAGCTACCATTTTTTCTCATTTCCTTCCAGTATTTCTCACCCCCTTCACAGCCAAGCAGCTGCCACGGGATAATTTTGTTCCTCCTGATTTAGTCACAATATTGTGCTCACTTGCCATAATTTGACGTGCACATACTGCTGTGTCTGTGGAGGAATGCTACAAACAGGGCTGTGCAGAGGAATTCAGAGCTGGAACACAAGACAACCAACCTCAAAACGCTTCCCTTCTCTGTAATTAAAGTGCTTATTTCTTATTCTTACACACTTACGTTGAGGTGACAGGGTCAGCTCCCACTAGAGGTAAGTGCAAGCTTCAGTATTTATGAAAAAACAAACCACAAACCCAAAAACCACAGTTTTTTTTCCTATAACTACAACTTACAATTTTCTAGTGTGAAGATTCAAGAGCTAGAAAAAAAAAGGAGTTCAAAAACCCACCCCAACAGTTCTTAACGACTCTGCAACAAGCAAAATGCACCTCTGGAAACCACAAAGGTGTGGGGTTCTCACATCACACGTGTTTTTCAGATGAACTGTGCACCAGGGCACGAGCAGCTCAACCCCATTTCAGCAGATGGTTTGATGTGCCTGGTTTAAAAAAAAAATAACTCTGTCTCCTATCACACTCCCACATCAGCAACAAGTTCTCTGCGTGTTCCTCGTGTTCAGACAAACCTCCAGTTAATGCTTATAAACACCCAGTGGAAATTGAGGTGATCCCAAGATGTCTTTTGTGACTCTGAGGCAGTTTCAGTGTCCTCCACACGCAGCAATCAGATTTAAAAATAGAAACAGCGGAACTACTTTCAACAAAACTTGCAACACAGGAAGTGAATGAAATTCCACTTAACTATTACTGGCTCAACAGAAGGCACTTTGCAGAGCTCTGCTCTGTAACACTCACAGGATTGCCTCAGGACAACTGAGAGAGCAGGCTGACTTCAAATTAATTGCCTGTACTACAGAATTTGAGACCATCAGCTAATTCCTTTCAGTGCCTTGGATATTACAGGACAGAAAGCTCTGGGTATTACAGGGCAGAAATATCACACAAATACACATTTCCTCACTCCCTTCTGAATCCTGACCTTTTTCAGCTAACATATACATATTTAAACACCTTGAGGTCTGTGAGCAGGGCTTGGCAACGAGTTCAAAGTGTCACAGAAACCACCCCAAAAACTGGCACACCCGTATTTTTATGCAAGTGGCTGTGACTGATCTGAAGCAGAAAGGACAAGAGGCCACTGTGCTGACCAGGAGGACCAAACCTACTGACCTTTAAAGGATCTGGACTTGTTATTCTAGGCACAAATATTTTTAACAAGCTACATTTCTTTCAGTGTTAAGAAGCTAAAAAAAAAAAAAATCCACTTTTGAAATTTAAATATTATAGAAAACTCTTTAAAGAGAAGAATACATTTGCTATGATTAATGGTCTTTAAAAAGTTCAACATAGAGGATTGATAAGATAAAGGATAAACCTCTCAGGTAACAGATTAATTCTTTTATTAATTCTTTTACCAAATTCAAGGGACTACACAGCAAACTTACTGTTCAGGACACTCCTCATTATACTTATATTTGGGCTCTCTGCACTGGGATCAAAATTTACACTTCAGGGGCTATTTGCTACAGTTAAAGAGAAAAACAGAGCACAAAAGCCCTGTTTCCAAATCAAGGAAGACTCCAAATCTCAAGCTTAACCTTCAGCCACTTCAAAACTGTGCTGGGTATCAGGGGGGAATGGCCTTAAACTGATGGAGGGCAGGCTCAGATCAGATATTAAGAAGCTGAAATCCAAAAACACAAATCCAAAAGGCATCTCAGCCCTTAACACACAAGCCAAACACCCAAGAGACACGATTCAGTTGCCAAGTAGCAGCAACAGATTTTTGCCAACATCAAAAAAAAAAAAATCTATCCACATTTCAAATGATAATCACTACAAGCTAACTAATGTGCTTGCAATTCCACCCACAGCAGCAAGTCCACAGAGTTAGTCTTCCATAAAACTCTACAATTTTATAGGCTCTGAGAGCAAAGAAGAATAAAAACCTTACTTCCCTATTATGCAATAATCTGAAAGCTTACATTTGTCCATAAATTGATTTTCAAGGCTAGACAGAAAGAAAACTGTAATAAATGCAAGCTTAGATCCAATTATGCTAAGTGTTACTTAAGTTCCAAAACTATCACCTAAACTGCAATTTAAAGCCAAATTAAAAAGAAATAATTCACATTCCTCTCTCCAACAACATTTACATGATAATGAATTTCTTCTTGGGTAATAAGCAGTTAGTTAGTGTTCATATGCTGGAGCCTGGCAAGGAAACCTTTCTTGTGGGCAGCTTTGGAGCCTGTTCTTTTCTTTAAGATGTTCTAATTTAAATGCAGATGTAGACTTCACACTAGTGGGTTTTGTTTAAAAAAAAAGTCTTGCTGTATTAGAAGGAAGTGGCAGAAAGAGGACTCGCAGGCACCATTTGAGTCCCACATTTCACACTGTATCTCCTCTTCCCTGGGCAGGAATGTGTGCAAGAGCCCTAAAATATGAGATTAGAGCACCAACCCCCCCTCCCCAAGAGACTTTTTCTGGTTCATGTTTTAGCACAAGTGTTTTCCAACTTTTTCCTCTTTGAATTCCAACCTTTTTTTTTTTTTTTTCTTTCTTCCCCAAGTCATTCTTCATGCACTTCCTTCCCCTTCAGAGATATGTATGGTCATTTCCAGCAGACATTAAATACTGGTGGCTTTTTCCTGTGCAAATTAGTAAGTCTTTGGAGCTGGAGAAGCAAATTAAATCCTGCTGAGCCAGCATCCCGTAAGGCTGTTGTCAAAAGAACAACAATTAAACATGGAGCAGCTCCCCAAAGCTTGATTTCACCTCCCTGTTCTATGGAAAGGGTTTATGATATTCCCTGACCCCTCTACAGACACGATTGTTTTGTTAACTGGGTTTGTTAACAGTTTGCTTCCCAAAGCTGAACCAGAAAAATAACTTGTGCTATTCCTTAAACACCCAGTTCACATCCTGAGTAATTCTTTCTCCTCAGCCCTCCACCTCCCATAACTGTGTTCTGATATGGAAACATTTGAGTGGTTGGATTTTACATAGAAAATAAACTCTCTGAATTTTCCCCCCTTAATAGGCTGGTTTAAAATAATTAGAATATTTGATTCTTTGGTGAAAAACAGACTCTTCAGCCTAATTCATCCTTTCCCAGGTCACAGACAATCCCACTGATCAACAAGCAATTTTTCAGCGCTGCCATGCCAGGTATAATCCATTTACACAACTGCAAAACCACTGGTGCAATAAGTAATTTATGTAGTGGGGGAAGCTGACGAATGGCAGCTCCTCTGTGCAAGCAAGAGGGCTGAGAAATAAAAGCTTTCTGCAACAGAAAGGAAAAAAAATAGTCCAAGGCAACCACTGAGCCTCCAAATGAAAGCGAAATCGAGAGCTCAGGCATGGTCAGAGCAGTGGGATCAGCATGGATGGCACTGCCAAGCAATGGAACCATCACACTGCAGAGAAAAAATACATATGTTTAACCAGATTTTTGTTATTACCACCAGTTAAAAAGTAAACTCAAGAAACTCATCATATTTACAGGTTCAGAGTCATTGGAGTATTTACCACTGGATAAAAAAGGAACCACAGCTCTGGAAATATGTATAGCCCCAAGAATTCCTGCTAATTACTGCACTCAGCCAACCAACTATTGGATGGCTTGCCTTTACATGGGACAAAATATCCAAAATTATTAACTCTGGAAATGCTATTTGATTCCAAGACCAAAGCCTGCAGGTGCTACTGGCAGCTGTCAAAACTCAGAGGAGCAACACAGTTATCTCCACAAAAATCCACTCACAAGTCACCAAGTCCAATCCGATCCACTTGCTAAAATTCAGTATTTAAACAGTAACTAGGAGCTGCTACTTGTACTTATTAGTCAGGAAGTGCACACACACGGAGCTTTAAAAGCACCCTCAGCAGCATTAATTTTTAAACAGATATGGAAGTGAGCTAAAGCAGAATTTAAACAGCATCTTGAAAGCTCTCCTAATAAAACAAGAGAGTTCTCTTCACAAAAATCGCAGCAGGAGCTCACTCGAGAGAGGAACAACTATGGTTAATTTATATATACACAGAAAAAAACCCCTCTACATCAAACCCACAGCTCTCCAGAGCCAGAAAAGCCACTGCAGAGCTAAGAAAAGAAAGGAAGGCATTGAGTGTTCCAGTGCTGGCCGGGTGGTGTTACCACAGAGGAGGTGACACGGGACAGCCACGTTCATCTGAACAGCCCAAACCTGGAGGGAGGAACTCCCCCGCTTTTGGGAGCACAGCCAGGGCTCCCAGCAGCCTGGACAAACCCTGCTCACAGCACTTAGAATCAGAGAATCAGCTGGGTTGGAAGGGACCTCCCAGATCATCAAGTCCAACCCTTGATCCAACCCCGCCGTGGTTCCCAGCCCATGGCACTGATGCCACATCCAGTCTGTCCTTAAACACCTCCAGGGATGGAGAATCCACCCCTTCCCTGGGCAGCCCATTCCAATGGCTGAGCACCCTCTCTGCAAAGAAATTCTTTCTAATATCCAACCTAAACCTCCCCTGGCACAGCTGAAGACCCAGCCCTCTTGCCTGGGAAAAGAGACCAACCTCCCCCTGGCTCCCCCCTCCTGTCAGGAGTTGCAGAGAGTGAGGAGGTCTCCCCTGAGCCTCCTCTTCTCCAGGCTGAGCCCCCCCAGCTCCCTCAGCCTCTCCTCACAGCACTTGTGCTCCAGTCCCTTCCCCAGCCTCGCTGCTCTCCTCTGGCCCTGCTCCAGCCCCTCCATGTCCTTCCTGAGCTGAGGGCCCAGAGCTGGACACAGCACTCCAGGGGTGGCCTCACCAGCGCTGAGTCCAGGGGCAGAATCACTCCCCTGGCCCTGTTGGCCACCCTGTTCCTGAGCCAGGCCAGGATCCATTGGCCTTCTTGGCCACCTGGGCACACTCTGGCTCCTGTTCAGCTTCCTGTCAATCCAACCCCCCAGGTCCCTCTCTGCCTGGCTGCTCTCCAGCCCCTCTGTCCCCAGCCTGTAGCACTGCTCTTTTCTGCTCCTCTGCTGCAGCCTGGGAGGAGAACAAACCCCTCCGTGCCTTCTCTTTTCAAACCCACCTCGAAACGCTCAGGACATGACTTATTTTGTACTTCTGCATTTGAAAGCCCAAGGAACGTCCTTATTTATGCTCCTTCACGTGCCCTAAACACAAGCACAACACTGCACCAAACATCTTGCAGCTCTTCACTCAGAAAGCAGCACCAGCACCTCCAAGACCTGGTGAATCTCCCCAGCTCTGCTCCAATTCTGCCTCACAGCACACTGGAGAACCCCTAAAAATGTCTGCTCTTTGTGTATTTACCTCTCAGTTTGGAAATAATAAGAATAGAGGGCTGATGCTCAAGTGATGAAGACAATTCTGGTCTTAAAATCTAAGAGAGGCTTCATTTTTCATGACTGGTCTGTTTGCTGGGAGCAAACACCTGCACAGCTTCCACACTGCTTATGCAAATGTCAAAACAGTGCATTTGCTCTGCATCAAGAGACGTTTGGGGGAGGAAAATAAGAGCACACACAACAGGAGGCAAAATGAATGCTAAGTCTGGAAGGCAGGAAGAAAGAAGCTTCAAGAACAACAGGGAAAAAAGGGTCACAAAAAGTTAAGACAACGTGATCATTAGATTTTAAAGTCCTCTTCTCAAAACTCTGCAGACTAACAGCCATAAACTTGCACGAAATCAAGAGAAAATCACATTTTTTACATATACAATATATACACACACAGATATATACACACTGACATGAGTTCATTCCCCATGAATACCAGATTCAGGTTATATTTGTTTGCTTTGCAGACTCCTGACAATCCTCCCACACTTGGAATATTTGAATTCATTAATTCTTACAAAAATTAGTGTTTTTCTTCCACTCCTAGCAAGGTGAGAAAATTTAAGTTTCTTCACCTCAAATCATTATATACATTTTAAATCTATAAGTGTAGTTATAGAAAAAATGAATGTAACTCAATTTCAGATATAACAAATAGCACTAAAGTGATCAGGTTCCATGAGCTCATCCAACCAGGAAAGTCTGACACTGGAAGTGCAGCATTTAACAAAATCCCCCAAACCCAAAAGGCCCATTCTTTGTGCAAATCTCTTTTGGACTGGTACACAGCTCATATGCACTGACTGCTGTAACCTCCTTCTTTTCCATGACAAATGAAAGAACTGAGAAAGTTCCCATGCTCCTGAGCAGGAAAAGGCTCTCTGGCATTACCGATTTAGGACAAAACAGCAACTGCTGCTTCCTGGGCTGACTGGAGGAGCAAAGGAAGATGCAGTGAGAGCAATCAGGATGTGATGCTGTTTTTATGCCTGTGTTTACAAGTCTCACCACAGTTCCTTCCCTGGTAAGCTGTTTACTCATAAATGGGACAATTAGCAATCCCCCAGGGACTCCCATCCCTGCTGTGAGAACACCAGCCCACACTGCAATCCTCTGTCTGACTTCACATCTGTCAATCTGCATTTCCCTCCCTCCCTTTACTCAATTAGTCGGAATACAAACCAACCAGGATGATAAACTCTCTGGAATTGTTTCTCTCTGCTTCTCTTTGGAACTGGAGGTGAGGTTTTGGCTTTGGGACTGACACAGCCATCATTTACCCATCAGATGTTCCAGATTCATGACAGGCAGATCACAATACACACACACAGAGGCAGCAACAACCCAGAAAGAAACTTTTCATTTCTTAATTCATTCTTCCACACAGTGGGTAACAATTCAAACAGCATTAGCAATGCCTTCTGGAGACACTATCAGGCTTTGCTTGGAGCTCAACATGACAGAATATGCTACACAGAGTTCAATATTAAACCAGAAACATGTGCCAGCACTTCTCCCCCCTCCAGTAATTCAAGCAAGCAGTTGCCAGGGCGTTAACCACATTCTCCCCAGGGCAATTATGTTCAGCCACTGGGTGGTTTTTACTCTTTTTTTCCACCTTTTTTTTTTTTAATTCAGCATCTACTTCAATTCAGCATCTACTTCAAAATCCTGAAATGAGTTTAGAGTTACAAATGTACGCCTTGTATATCTCTGTCTGTCAGACCTGCTGCCAACAGCCACACAAATGTGTAAGGTTAACCTTCTCCAGAGCTTTATCCTAATCTTAAATCATCTCTTCTTTCCGTAATGCTGGATGAAGAAACACTTTTTCTACAGTGCAGTGCTCATTAAATTCAAATGTTTTTGTTCAAGAGAGCCTTATATTCAGATGCAACTGCAGTTTCTACTTCCACCTATCCTTTCCAGTAAGTGCTGTTCACCTTGAAGACGTCCCTTGATCTCAGCTCTGCCTTTGTACAAAAGGAAAGACGAGGTGACAAGTGATCTCCCTTAAATATGAAGCATCCAACCTATTTAGTTTCTACAAGGAATTTTTGGAACCGTTTCTCTGCATTACCTAGGCTGGGAGTTCTCCTCATACATCCTTTCCTTCCCTTCCTTGAAGAGGCTGATGGTCTGCTTGGTTTTCTTCATCAGGTTCTCCATGAACACCCGGAAATACTCGTTCTCCCCCAGGGTCTCCATCTTGCCCTCGTAGCGGGACAGGATGGTCCTCAGGTGCTGGTAGGTGTCAGGCAGCAGGTCCAGGATGTAGGGTGGGCTGTTCTTCAGGGCCAGCTTGGGGTTCTGACACAAACGCACCACCTGTGCTCAGGGGAGAAAACACCCTTTTGAAATCAAGTGATCAGGAGCTTAAACACAGTTCAGCGTCAAAAGTCTGAAATGTTCGCCCTCAAACCGCGTTTCTTGGTCAAGTCCAGACAGAATCACGGAATCATTTGGGTTGGAAAAGACCCCCAAGACCACCCAGGTCAACTTGTGACCCATCAGCCCCTTGTCCCCCAGCCCAGAGCACTGAGTGCCACGGCCAGTCGTTCCTTGGACACCTCCAGGGATGGGGACTCCCCCACCTCCCTGGGCAGCCCCTGCCAATGTTTGACAACTCCTTCCTGAAGAAATTCCTCCTGATGTCCAACCTGACCCTCCCTTGGCACAAATTGAGCCCGTTTCCTCTCATCCTGTCCCTTGTTCTCTGGGAGCAGAGCCCAGTTTCCCCCTGGCTACAACCTCCTTTCAGGTAGTTTTAGAGGGTGATAAGGTCTCCCCTGAGCCTCCTTTTCTCCAGGCTATTTTCTCCAGACAGTCAGCCCAGCCACCATAGAAGACTCCAATTTCTGGACTGAAGAGCCTCTGGACTGATGAAACTCATGACAATAAATTTCTGTGGCAGGGGAGGATAAAGGAAGCCACTTCACCCCCTGTCACAGCCCAAATTTTCCATTGCCTAAACTGAGAGAATAATAGGGACAGTTGATGGCAAAGCAGCAAACTGAAAAGTTAAGCAGTGCACTTTCAGTTGTAAAAAGGGCTGAAATTAGAGTTGTGAGGTCAGTTTTAGATCAAGCTTATAAGAACCAGCAGCTGGGATAGTTTTAGTGGCTAACACTTCTATGTTCTGTGATTCACAGTAAACTTGGGAGGAAGCACAGCCCAAATTGTAGTTACAGTTTCCTATTCTTTGCTATAATGAATGTTAAACAGGTCTAAACTCAGGACACTGCCAGGTATGAGGGAATTGCAGGTATCAAACAACACAAAACTGAAGTGCAGCGGATAGGAAAAGGCAAAAGAATAATTTAACATCCTTTTGCAGCACATCATTTCCACAAAACCTTGTGAAACCTTCAAGAGGAATTGAGCAGTTCCCTACAGCGGATATTTAAATACCTACTTCACTTAAACACTGATGGTAAACAGAGTCAGTTCTTCTGAAGCAGCATTTCTGCATTTAACTGTGTGTGCAAAAAGCAACCTGGTGAAGTGACATCTCCAATTCTACCTGACTTGCAGCAGTGCCCCTAACAAGAGCTGACTGAGAAAGGTTCCATTTCAGCCCAGAGAAAGGCACACAGTGTACCAAAAGCTCCAACAGGAAAAAAATCAAACTGCCACTGAAAAAAATCACACGCCTAAAAAAGCCTCTGCAAGAATACATGGGGGAAAAAACAAAGCACCAAACTTTCCCCTCCATTTTGCAGAGGCTGCCAAGGATTAGGAGGTCTAGATAAGGAGATGGATGGCCAGACAGCTGACTGAGTCAATTGATGCTGATGCCTCAACTGCTGCTTCCTTGGAGCCTGTGAACATTGTACAATGAACCATATCAACAAATTGAGTCAACACATTTGTCCCCTGGAAAAAAAAAAAAGTAGTTTCACTCTGCAGCATGATTAGGTTCTAAATATGCTCCTCAGGCACAGCTGAGTTGTGCTCTGGGGTAGCAAAACCTTTTTCTTCAGCAGAAATTGTTTATCCCACAGTGGGTTTAAAACCTTAACAAACACAGTCAGCTCTTAGGAGGAAGCCACATTAAGCAAGCAAACAAGTCAGAGTATGCACTTCCCTCAGCCATCTGAGAGAGCAACTTGGCTGCTACCCTTTGAAAATACCCAGCTCTGGAAGCAGCAAACCCGCTGTACTTCAGTCATGTAACGGGCTTTGATACCAATCAGAACAGTTTCCCCACAGCAGAAGCAAGTTCTGCAAACTGCTCCTTCTCAGAGCCCCCAGCAAACACTTCCCGAGAAGGGACTCGCAAAGATCCCTCCGACAGTTAACAGAAAGGTCGAAACTGCTGCTATTTTATTATCAAATCAGCTTCTTTATTTACCAAGCAGAGCAGAATTAGCTAAGATAAGCAGCTGAACAACGCTGCACGACTGGGAACTGCTGCCTCTTGAGCAAACTTGGTGGTTTTATAACACAACAGCACCAAAAGCAGTCGCGTTGTGCTTCTTTCTCTACGTGTGCACTTGCAGCATCGTGACAGAGCCCAAAGGAATGTTCCCAGCCCTGGGAACAGCTGCCCCTCAGCAGCCACCCAGCCTTCCACAGGGACCAGCAACGTGGAAGGAAATGGAGCAAAAAGCAGCAAATATTTTCTACTAGGTGTGATGGCAGCAAAGAGAAGCAATCCCTGCTTTTAAATTATCAGCCCAACGCATCCAAGTTTGCCTGGCTTATGCTTTGTTCTCTCAGGAACAAGCCTTTTGGGGTTTTCAGACGTGCCAATAAAGCACTGCAAGCTTAGCATTAACATTCTAAGAGGTGTAGCCTTTTCAAACCCTAAAATTGAAATTATCCGCTCAATTTTCCAAACTCGAGAGCAGAAAATAATCAAAAAAAACCCCAACAGTTTCCCCAACTCAGTTTTGAAGAAAGAATCTTCAAAACAGGAGGAAAAACAATCTCATCTAGGTCTTGGAGGCCTGGAATTGAATGTTTCCCTTCAAGAACCTGCAGCTTGCCTTGACTGATTCCTGGAATTGAGTCCCAGGCCTGACAAGCATCCAGGTGCTGCTGTCCCAGGTAAGATTTTCCCTTCCAGGCAGCTCTGAAAATTCATTTTTCCCTTCTTTTAACAGCTGAATGACCGACTTTACTGAAATCACACCTCACTTCAGCTTAAGCCAACAGCAAAACAGAACCTACTCAAACATCTCTTATCTCCTGCTGAATTTGTGTCTGGCCTCTCTTCCACTTCCAGTGAAGGTGACCTGCAGTGGCACTTCTCTATAGCAGTTCTAGGAACTGAATGGCATCAGAAAGCTGTTTAGAGAAGCTTTATCTCAGAGTTCCTCTTCCTCCTCCGTGTATTCTGTCATTCCTCTGCTCCCTCCCTTCCACCTCATGACTAACCCACCTATCCCTCAAATTCCACCCACAGCAACCAACTCCAGTGGGCTGCACTTAATCACTGCTCTGCAGAGAAGGGCATAAATACCACCTCATTCAGCTGAAGGTGAACATCCACAGGGATGGAAAGGGCTATTTTATGTCCACGGGGCCACGTGGAGCTGTGGGAGGAATGGTTAGCGCTGAGAAAAAAAATCAGGGCTTCAAATGAAAGAATCTGAAAGACATAAAATACGTCAGGCAGCTTATGGAGAACATTACAGGGGAAATATTTGGACAAGAATCAACTTGCATAGGAAATTCATCAGTCACATCCCAGAGCAGAGATGCACAAATGCTTTGACAACCCCAGCTAATTATGCAGGCTGACAAACGAGGCCGTGAGTGCAGTGTACACACACAGACACAGCACGCAGCTCTGCGAGGCACAAACATCATCTATTAAACATGCACACCAGGGGGGTTTGATACCTGCACCTGTAATTCCAGAAATCTAACCCATTTGCAACACCTTCCATTCACTTAGCCCTTCTCACCACGAGCTTTACTGGGAATTTGCTACCCCACTAAAAAGAGTTTGAATTCAGAGGTGTTCTCCTGAGCGTGCCTGAGTACAGCTGGGGTCTAACTGAAATCTGAAAGGCTTTCCACAGCCAAATCTTTCCTCCTGTACAAATCACACTGAACAACTAACTCTTTAAGACTTTAAGCCTCCATCTAAGGGCTTTTGCAGGCTGCCTACGAGTAAAACTGGAGTCAGTGCACGTTTAAAAGAGGTTGGTTTAACTTGTGACAAATACAGCAGCAGCCTTTTCTGTCAGTGGAGAGGGGACAACAACAACAAAGCTCTGAAGCCGTGAAATATCCCCCCCAAAATCCCACTGCCCTTCAAAATGCCAAGGCAATCAGCTGGTTTTTTTCAGGCCCACCTTTTCCTCTGAACAGGTTATGAGGTCAAAGACAGGCTGACATTCATACCCATATATTCTGTATATGAAGATGTGCATTCTCACAAGTTGCACGTGCAAGTTAAACCTATTCAGGACCCTGTTTCCATGCTCAAACTCCCTTTCCCACATTAGCACTTGTGCTTGCCCTCAATGGCACTTTCTCAAAAGGCTTTTTTTCCTCATCCCAGTCTCGCTGTAGGTGATCAAAGCTCATCACAGGCACAGCAAGGCACAACCATAAACCCTGTCTTTTGTGGAGCCAGCCAACACAAAGTGATCTCTTGGCATGAATATAATTTAATACAGCCTTTAAAGAAGTCATTTGCTCTGCCTGCTTTTAGCACTTACTGCAGGAGGCTCAGACACTGCATGGATAAACAATGCAGGGAGAAGAGAGGGAAAGGAGGAAATGCATAAGCCTGCAGGGCAACTGGATGAGGGATCCCATCAGCCCTGCCTGCTGGGAAGAAGGTGGCCAGGTGACACTCCTCAAGGACTGTGGGTGAGCCTTACTCTGAACCCAGTGCCATAAAACACACTGCAACGTGTCAAGCCCAGCCTTGATCTCAGGGCTGCACAGCAACATCAGAGGATCAGCCAAAATCCTGCAAAAAATGTCACATTTTTGTTTCGTGCCCACTTCTGTGCACCCACACTCACTCACTGGGCCATTCCCTGACATCTCCCCAGGGTTTCCTAAAACACTGGATTTACCAGTACACCTAGCCAGGCCAGGGAACCAAATGCCACATCCCCTCACACCACCAGGCCAAAAGGTCTGGTGTCCTGCCCCCGGCAACAGCCACTTCCTGGCGTTTTAAAAGGAGGAGGAGGAGGGGAGAGGCTTAATGACCCCAGAGAGCTGTGCCCCTCCTAAAGGTGTGGGACTGGAAAGAAAGGCCTTTCCCATTCCCACACCCCAAGTTGTTCGTTGTTTATATTACATTTCATGCTCCTTTTGTCTGTGTAACTACGTGTATTTACTGTAGAGGGTTTATTTCATGTTTTACTTCCCAGTTTTAAGGGAAAGGTTTTGCCCTGAGCTCAGCAACGTGTCCCTGTCCATTCAGAAAAGAACAGCCTGACTTGCCCCAAAGCAGGTGCTCAGCTCCACCACCCAGGCTCTGTCACAGGCCCAGGCTCACCTTCCAACCAGCAAATCCCGGGATTTCTCCCTTGTGCAGTTACACACAGGCAGGACCTGCTGCTGACACCACCTGCAGCTCCCCACCAGGTCCTACCCATTCCCAGCACCACCAGTGCCCAGCCCAGCACCTACAGGATTATCATGGGATACCCTGAGGTGGAAAAGACCCATGAGGAGCACCCAGTCCAACCCCTGGCCCTGCACAGGACACCCCAACAATCCCACCCTGTGCCTGAGATCGCTGTCCAAACACTCCTGGAGCTCTGGCAGCCCCGGGGAAGCACAAACCCCAGATCCCCTTGAGCAGGTCTGCATCCCCGAACCCAAATCACCCTCTCTTCCTCCAACCTGTTCCCCCCACAGCCCACCCCTTGCAGAGCTGCTGATCTCCTTCCCACCTTGGCATCCCACTCCCATCCTGCCTCTGGGATGTCCTCCACTCCTCACCTCTCCATCAGCTCCCACGTGGAATCATGGAATGGTTTGGCTTGGAAGGGACCCTAAAGCTCATCTCTACCCTCTGCCATGGGCAGAGGCACCTTCCACTAGACCAGGTTGCTCCAAACCAAGTCCAGCCTGGTTTTAAACACTTCCAGGGATGGGGCAGCCACAACTTCTCTGGGAAAGCCATTCCAGGGCCTCTCCACCCTCGCAGTGAGGAATTTCTTCCCAATACCCCGTTTAATCTCCTCTCTGTCAGTGCGAGCCACTCCCTGTGTCCTGTCACCCCATGCTCCCTACATCCTTCCCCCCCCAAGCGCTGCACCCCACTCTGTGCCCGCACACCTCTGACCCCCCAGATCTCTCCTCCCAGCCCCAAACCCCTCTCTCCCCGGACTCCAGGCTCATCCCAGACCCCCGAGCCCCAGCTTTACCCCACGCCACCTCACCCCCCTCCCACCTTATCCATGAGCTTCCAGCACTTCTCCACCATCTTCTTGTCCACGGCGCCGGGCTGGTGCGGCCCGAGGTGGTGGTGGTGCGGCTGGAACGCGTCCTTCATCAGCCCGATCAGCCCGCCGGGGCCTTTCTTCAGCGGCGCCGACATGGGGGACACCCGCACCCGGCCCCCCGTGCCGGGGGGGCCCGTCCGGCACGGCGGCCGCGGCCCTGCAGGGGCCGGTGCGGAGGGCGCTGGGGCCGGGCCGGGCCGGGCAGGGCGGCGGCGGCGGCCGTGGGCGGTGGCGGCGCCCGGTTCCCGCCGAGGCCCCGCCCTCCTCCCCGCCGCCGATTGGCCGATCTCCCCCCCGCGCGCCCGGGAACGCCCCCCGGGCTGGGGAGGAGCGGGCGGTGATTGGTTGGGAAAAAAAGAGCATGCGCACTGCGGCGGGGTGAGGGCGGCGCGGCCGCCATGGTTGGTGAGGGCGGGGCGGGGCGGGGCGCGGTCGCCATGGCAACGCGGGGGCCGCGCCGGTCCCGCTGCCCCCCCCGGGATGGAGCTTTCGCATCCCTTCCCTTCCCGGTTGCGAAACAGGGGCGCTTCCCCTTTCTCCAGAGGCCGCCTTCCCTTTTCTAAGAACGCGCCCGGACGCGGGGAAGAGGGATGTGCCCGGGGGGGGCGGGAGCGGGACCAGCCGCGGGGAGCTGAACCGGCATCCCCATGGGATGGGATGGGATGGGATGGGATGGGATGGGATGGGATGGGATGGGATGGGATGGGATGGGATGGGATGGGATGGGATGGGATGGGATGGGATGAGATGGGAACAGGGCCAGAGGAAAGCAGAGCCCACCAGGGGCTGCATCGCTGTCACCGGCATCCCCATGGGATGGGACGGGACGGGACGGGACGGGATAGGATGGGATGGGATGGGATGGGACGGGATGGGAACAGGGGCAGGGGAAGGCAGAGCCCACACGGGGATGCGTCCCTGACATCAGCATCCCACAGGAGCAGGAGCAGGGCACTGAGAGCAACAAGAGGAACAGGGAGAGAAAAGAGGACCAGGGAGAGAAAAGGGGACCAGGGAGAGAAAAGGGATGAGTGAGAGAAAAGGGGACCA
Organism: Pseudopipra pipra; assembly: GCF_036250125.1. NCBI lineage: Eukaryota > Metazoa > Chordata > Aves > Passeriformes > Pipridae > Pseudopipra > Pseudopipra pipra. Next base: position 5,211,498 of record NC_087571.1, read on the forward strand.
GGGAGTGAAAAGGGGAGCGGGAAGTGGGTTTGTCAGAGCTCTCAACACCAAACTCTCAAAAAATTACAACACAGGCTCAAAAGCTGGTTCAGTTCTGTTTCTTTGCTGCCTTCAGATCCTCTTTTCATCTCCTCTTCCAGGCACAAGGGCTCATCCTCTGTGAAAAACCTGCTGCGGTTGGTGCCGTGCGGCCTCAGCCTCACCACGGGGGCTGAGAGAGGGGAAGGGGCCAAGGGAAACAGCAAGTGCTGCAGTTTGGGGAGCACAGGCACCCTAAACTCAGGCCTGGAGCTTGGGCATACAACAAGGGAGCCTGGCATGGATCGGTTATAAAACCCTCTGTCTTTTATTTCATTGCCTTTGGTAAAGCTCGGTAAAATATTTCTGGGACAGGCAACTCCTTGTCTGGCTTTAATTACCTGGGCAAATTTTCCTAAGGATTATATTGACCTCAAATATGTCAACGTTTGTTGAGGCCGTGTTCCTGAGGCTTTTCCCATTAGGTGCTAATGGATTCTGGCTAATAGTCAAGCCGGATTGACCACCAGCGGGTGCCCTGGCCAGCTCCAGGATACCACAAGTACCTGGGGAAGAGAGCTGGGGAGGGTAACACCAGCTTTGTTAGAGCCAAATTACAAAAATCACCATGGCTCCGAGCCAAAGAGATCAGGGAACATGCTTGAGCAATTGCATTCCTGACTATCTCCTTCTCTGGGCATGATTCACTTCCAAGTCAGGGCCGTGAGACTTCAAGCAAAGGTTGCTTTTGCTTGGGATTATTCTCCTGTTGGGAGGGTGGAGCTGGGCAGATGCAGGGACCCCACACCTTGGTGCTGCTGGGGGCAGCCAGCCAAGTTCATCCCACCTCTCCCTTGGGTGTTCTGGACCCTGCCCTGCTCCCTCCCGTGCTGTCAGCACCCCAAAGGCTCTGGACACAGACTCCTTGCACCCCAGAGGCCTGCACTGAGCTCAGAGGACACCATAGAGGCACAGAGACTTCTCTGCTATCGCTTCCATTTCCTCTCAGCTCGAGCAGGGCCCAGTTTTTAGCAGAGGTAAAACCTCAGCCAGAGGTTTGCGGTCTTGGCCACATGCAAAACTCCCTGCTGGTTTTCACTCTCCCACGCTCGGCAGAGAGGTGAAACTTCCCCCCTCCCCGGATCCCTACTTAACAGAGAGGTGAAACTTCCTCCTCCTGGGATTCCCCCCCTTGACAGAGGTAAAACTTCCCCCTCCTGGGATCCCTCCTGCCCCAGCACTGTGTGCATGAATGGATGTTCCTGATGTGTCACCTGCAAAGGGAACCCTCAGGAAGGACCACTGCTATGGAGCACAAAGCGTGCCCACAGGAGTTTGGCCCCAAAACCCTGGAGATGCAGTGCCCTGGGGCTCCCAGGGTAGCTCTTAGCCCTTACCTCCCTGTCAGGACAGCTGGAGAGCTTCCCACATCTGCTGCCCATCCCCTTGGTTGCTTCAGTGAGAGAAGACAGGTCCTGTCAAATCACAGTGCTCTCCATACCATTACCCAGTGTGGATTTGTCCTTTAATCACACCCCAACCGGGGGATGCAGGAGCAGTGCAGGAACGGTGCTGTGCTGGGTGCTGGGCACTCACTGCCCGCAGGTTCACAGGGAGGGTGAGAGGAGCACAAGAAATGTCCATGCACGGGCAGATTGGAGAGGTGGGGGGTTCCTCCAGCACCCCGTTGGCCTCCACTGCTCCTTTCTCTCTTCACATGGCAGCCAAAGGTCAGCCCTGAGCCAAGCCTCGAGGTCCCCACTCCCCTGGGCCATGGATGGAGGGCAGTGCCTCGGCTCTCCTGAGAACTCCCAAAGCCTGGAGCTGGGCAAGGGCTTCGGGGCAGTGTCCTGAGAAATCCCTGGAGGCAGCTGTGCTGGCAAAGACACAGGTCTGTCTTCAGGCTACAAGGAGCTGCCACCACGGTCAGTAAAAGCTGGGAGCCATGTCCATCATCTCTGGGAGGTGGGATGCCGTGAGCCCCGTCACGGAGACACAGGAGCTGCGTGTGCAAGGTCCATGCTGTGGTCTGAGGGGCTGGACGTGGCCTGGGTGGAGGTGCTGTGTGGGAGAGCCTGTCCAGAGGCTCCTGAGCCACTAAAACGACTGGCACAGCCTCTTCTGCTCCTGCCGGCGCGAGCTCTGCAGGGACACAGCGAGGACACTGTAGCAGCACACACATATACACACCCCACCACACCCACCCCTCACCCCATGGGCAAGCTGGAGGCGTCTTTCTGCCTGGCCCCTGTGGCCAGGGGACCACGCAGCCTCCTCCTACCAGCACCACAGGTGCCAGGGAAATATTAGGATGGGCAGAGCAGGAGGGTGGCAGGGCTCAGAGCACTGCCCGGCTGTGAGCAGCACTTCCTGGTGAGAGGAATTACCTGTACAAGCTCTATGCTGTTGGCAGCAGCCACCAGCCAGGAGGCAGGTCCCTTTGGTGCCACCTCAACGTGACAGGGTCCAGGGGAGCCACTGAGAGAGGGTGTGCAGGAGCCTGAGGCAGGGTCACTGTCCTCGAAGAACTGCAGAGGGGACAGCCCGATCTGGAAGAGCAGAACAGGGATGGACGTACAGCTCCTGGGGCTGCACAGCCAGAGGACCTCACCCACAGCACCCCAGGGCTCCCCAGCCAGGGCAGGACCATGCTGGGTCCCCAAAACCTACCGAGTGGTAGAACTCGTCGCCAGCAGGGTCGATGACCAGCAGTGTCACCCACTCCTCGTGGGCACGGATCCTGTGCACTGTCTGCTCGTGGTCCAGCCCCTCGATGCTCTCGCCATTCACTGCCAGGACACGGTCCCCGTCCTTCATCCCCGCCTGCTCGGCTGGCAGCCCCTCATCCACCTCCCACAGGAACTGGCCTGGCACGGTGAGGGCACAGGGAGGGTGGGGAGATGCTGCCAGATGGGAACTGGCACTGCTGGCCCCCATGTGCAGGTGGGCACAGGGCTGGCAGCTCTTCCCAACCCTCAGGCACACCTTGCCCAGGTACAGACCACCCCCTCAGCCCCCTCACCTATGCCCCCTGAGATGCAGTCGTCCTCCTTGAGCAGAAACCCGTAGCCAACTGGACCCTTCACCAAGTGCAGCTCCCGGGCCTTGAAGGGCAGCCAGGCGGGGTCTGCCAGGGCGGCCGTGACCCGCAGGCCCCGCAGGCGGTAGAACTCCTCCACGGCACTGGATGCCACCAGCAGTGTCACCTTGTTGCCACTCTGCTTGAGCTGGGTGGGAGGCACAGGGTGCTCGGTGACACTCTCAGTGATGCTCCCAGCCCCATCATCCCTCACCCACCCACGCGGGGAACAGGCACCTTTCTGGTGAGCTGGGTGTGGGAGTAGCTCTTCACGCTGTCCCCGTTGAGCTCCAGGAGCCAGGAGCCTGCTGGCACCCCTGCCCTGTCCGCTGGCCCATCCTGCCTCACTGACAGCTGGAAGGTGCCCTTGGTGCCTGCAGGGAGGAGATCTGGGGTTATTCACCAGCCCGTGGGTGCAGGAGCTCAGGGAATGCCCAGGCACGTGGTGGGGCAGCAGTGACAGTGTCACACAGGGACAGAGGCTGCATCCTGGGGTGCTACATCGGGGAGGCTCCCAGTGCCAGCACCCACTGCCCATTTTACCTTCTGGCCCCGACACTGTGAAGCCAAACCCACTCTTGTCCCTGGTGACGTGGCAGAGGCGGGGGCGGATGTCAGCGGGCAGCATCTGGGACAGGTCCCTGCCCAGGGATTTGGCAGCTTCGTAGGAATCACCATCCAGCACCGCCAGCAGGACCTGGTTCCCGCTGGCCTTGATCCTCTGCACCACCTGGAAGCACCCAGGCTGTGAACCCCGGGCAGGCACCCCTGGCATGGGGTGGGATCAGGGTCATGCCACTGGCCCTGGGGTGCTCCCAGCTTACCCTCATGTGGTCCAGGTGGTCCACGAAGTGGCCGTTGACCTGGAGGAGCCTGTCCCCGTCCTGCAGCCCCCTGCGCTGGGCCACCCCCCCCAGCTCAATCTGCCGGATGATGTGGCCCTGGCAGCTCAGCTCCTCGTGCAGGCAGAACCCGAAGGTCTCCGTGCTGTCCTTGCTCAGGAAGTAGAAGCGGGGCTCCCCCACACCCTCAGCATCTGTGGTGGGGCACAGCCGATGAGCAGGGGATCCTAACATGAGTCCTCTACCCCATACAGGGCTGGAGGCTCCTTGTAAGTTCACCTCCCACAGCTGCCCAGTGTGAGAGGGTGCTCAGGACCCCAGCAATGCCCTGGTGCCACAGACACAGGGACACCCTGGGAGATGAGGGTGTTTATTTACCCGTGTCCTCAGTCAGTGTCAAGGCAGGGTTGTCAATCCCATCTTTGGGGTTAAATTCAAATTTTCTGAAATGATAAAGGGGCAGGAGAGGCCACGGTTAGTGCAGCATTGTGGCCTCCCCCTGCCTTCCCCAGCCTTGGGGAGCCTGTTCCTCCCAAGAAAGGGAGCCACAGCTCCTCAGCCAAGCTGAGCCACAGCTCCTCTTCCCTGGGGAAAGCCAGGAGGGGATCTCCCTCTTGGATCACCCTCCACACCTCTCCTGAGCTAACAACCCAGGGAAGAGCTTCCTGGGGCAGGGCAGCCATGACCCACCCCACCTCAGCTGAGATGTGGCCCAGCACAGCCCGGCTGTGGGGCCAGGAGTCCCCAGAAAGCCCCCTGGCCAAGGGGAGCTCAGGACTTACATGATGGATGTCTTGTCCCCGAGCCCTGCAGAGGGAGAGGAGAGGTCAGCGCAGGAGGTGGTGGGCTGGGAGCAGACCCCATGCTCTGGGACACTCAGGGCTTGTCCATTCCCAGGCTGAGCCTGCCATGCCAGGTGAGGGGGTTTGCCAAGCCCACACGGCCCCCCCAAGCCCCTCTGTTCCCTGGCACAGCTCGTCCCTTGGCCCCACCACCACTGTCCTCTTGCATTCCCAGATCCAACGGGCTCTCACTGCCCAGCCCAGCAGGATCCTGGGGGGCAAAGCAGGGCCAGACAGAAGGAGCTCAGTCCTGAGGCTTTACAGGGCTGGGTGAGGATGAGAAGGGTCACCAGGAGATGGAGACAGAGGCCTTCCCTGGCACACCTCCCAATAGAAGCCCTCCCCACCTCCTCTAGCACAAGGAACCCCAAAACCAGAGAGAGGGGATTGCTCTCCAGCATCCCCACAGTGTCCACCTGCATTTTCCTGCATGCCTCCAGCTCCTTCCCATGGCCCGCCCAGGCTCGGACATTGCCTTGCTCCGTGTGGAAGCAGGGCCTGGGGACAGGAGTGTGGGGAAGGGTCTCCCCAGGATGCAGCCCCACTCCCCCAGCACGTACCTTCTGTTTGCTTCATGGCTGCAGGGAATGCAGGAGGGAGCAAGGTACAGGGTGAAGTGGCAGGGACGCGTCCCCGCCTCTCCCAAGACGCCCCAGGTTTAATGGTTAAACAGCCCCGACGTCTCCCCTGCCCTCCCAACCCCAGGGCACTGCCAGCCTGGGCTGGGAGCAGGGACCAGCCCCCTGGGACACCCAGCTCCTGATGTTCTGGCTTCCAGTGGAATGCACAGCGGGAAGGACCAACTGATTTGGCACAAGGAGTGGGCTGCTCCGTGCCAATCCCGGGAGAGGGAGAAGGGGCAGAGCCCTCCACTCCACCTGCTGGAGGGGCAGCTGCACCAGCAGCTCCCACATTCCTCCCCAGGAACAGCCTGAAGAGGAGATCGAGTCTTGGAAACAAAGTGGTGCACTTTAATGCTCCCAAAGGATTCACAGACAAGCCTGAGCCCCGCCCTCTGGCACTGCTGCGGCCGGGGTGCAGGGGCTGGGGCTCCACGAACCCAGGAGAAAATGTCCCGTTTGCTCCTGGCCTGGTCTCTGTACCATTCCCACACTGCAGCCTGGAGGGCTGAGCCCCACGTACCCAGCATCTTGGACAGCACCCATCCACTGAGGATCTCCATGTGGATCAGGGCACAGGGGGCTGGGGCACACACTCCACCGCTCCCTGCCTGGCCGGGGGACGGGGCAGCGGCTCAGAGGGTCCCGTCCTGCAGCTTCCCCAGCATCTTCTTGACCTCGCTCTCCACCCGCAGGAACTTGGCTTTCCTCCAGGGGTTGACAGTCTGGCTGCGGCTGCTCTCCAGGTCCTGCAGGAGGAGGGCGAGGTGCTGCCGCACCCGCTCCCGGTCCCAGAAGGGCAGGTTCCTCTGCACCACGCTCAGGATGTGGGACCAGTAGTCGGAGACGTCGGTGCCCGCCGTGAGGAACACCAGAGCCCTGACGCCGTCCCGGTCCATGCGCAGGCTGTGCAGCGCCCGCTTGCCGTCCTCGCTGATGTCGTTGAAGTACAGGCTGGGAGAGGGACACACCGTCAGGGTCGTGGGGGAGCACAGAGGCAGGACAGGGCACAGAGGGAGCGCAGAGGCAGAAGGGAAGAGACGCGGCGGAGCGAACTCACTGCACTTTGTCCAGCGCCTCGTGCTTTTTGGCCACCTCCACCACGCGCAGGGCACCCGCGTCCGTCAGGGAGTTGTACCCCAGGTTGAGCTCCCGCAGGTGCTGGTTCTGGGCCAGGTGGCAGGCGATGGCCTCGGCGCCGCCGTCGCCCAGCGCCGTGTGCAGCAGGGACAGCCGGGTCAGCGAGCGGTTCCCCGCCAGCCCCTCGGCCAGGAGCTGAGCCCCCTGCTCGCCCACGGGGTTGTTGGCCAGCCTGCGGACACGGGGGGAGCGGGGAATGGCTCGTGGTGGGCGGCAGGGACAGTGCCATGCAGGGACACGGGGGCAGTACTCACCGCAGGCTGCTCACCACGCACTTGTCGTGCAGGAGCAGGTCACGGATCTCCTGGCAGGCGTCGGGGCCCAGGCTGTTGAGCTGCAGGCTGGGGCAGAGCAAGACACAGGGGTGGCAGGACCGAAATGGCTGTTGCCCGTGGGCCTGGCAGCCCTGCCCTCTCCATCTCCCCCAGCCCTCCCCATCACTGCCCTACTTGGGCTCCTCAAACCAGGCCACGCAAGGTTTCCTCTCCCAAAGGGAGCACACTGATCCCGCTCCGGAGCATCGGCCAGCACAGCCAGAGCCAGCAGGAGCAGGGGAGGGGACAGGGGTGTGGGGTCTTCAGGGTGGGTGAAGGTCTGAAGAGGGATCAGGACTCCTCCAAGCCCTCCTGAGCATCTGGAGGAAGGAAGTGCGGCACAGCCCAGCTGCAGAGCCCCGTCCAACTCTGCTGAGCACGTCTCGCCACCACCTGGGCGGCAGGAAGACCTGCAGCTCCACAAACGTTCTGGAACAACTGTGGAAACACCTGCACGGCTCACACTCCCGCCTTTGGGATGCCCAGCTCCTCCCAGAGACAGCGACACGGGGATGACGGATGGCTCCAGGGAAGGACTCGGGTCTGCCAGGGCAGCTGGCAGCACAGCCTGTACCAGCTGCTGGGAGCTGCCCAAAAATTCCTGCGGGAGGTTGTGCTGGGACTGCAAATCCCAGCATGCCGTGCCCTAGCAAGGCTGCTCAGGGAGCGCTGCATGTTGGAAGCTGTAGTTCCCTAGGTCTGCACTGAAGATAAACAAGGGCAGGCACGCCCTGCCCTACTTTTTCCACGCCTGGGCTCCCAGTGCATCCCTGTGATGGGCAGAGCTGAGGGAGAGCCCAGCCTCTGGGCGCTGCCCAAGGGCAGGAGAAGGTGGTACTCACTGGAGAGCTTTGCATCGCAGCAGGACAGGGAAGAGGGTCCTCAAGCTGCTGCTGTCGAGGTTGCAGGAGGTCAGGTTGAGCTCCTCCACCTCGTGGCACGTGGTGCCCATGACAGAGGCCAGGACAGAGCACTTGAGGGGGGTCATCTTGACGGAGGCGAGGTTGACGGCACGGAGGGAGCGCACGGCCTCGGCCGTGAAGCGCTCGTTCTGGAACTCGTGCAGGAAGAACAGGTAGTCCATCAGCTCCGAGGGGGGCAGCCCCTTGTGGCTCTTCCTGATGACCGTCTTCTTCATGGCCTTGGCGATCTCGAAGGCCGCCAGGTTCTTGATGGAGCAGCCCAGCTGCTCCAGGATGGCGCGGTTCCGGCGGGACAGGATCCCGCCCATGAAGATGGGGAAGAGCTCAAAGACCTCGTCGTCGGGGGCCTCGTCGGGGTGGCGCATGGGGCCCTCCACGCCCAGGATGCTGGAGTTGATCTGGTCCAGGACATCGTCGTTGTAGTAGTCCTCCTCCTTGAACAGCTCCTCTGCCATGGTGTGGGCGATGGCGTCCCGCTCCTTCCCGCTCAGCCGGGAGAAGTAGCGGGGGAAGATCTTGAGCAGGTTGAAGAGCACGGGCAGGAAGCGCAGGGGCAGCACCTTGGAGATGATGTTCACCACCACGGCCACGTCCTCGCTCACCCTCCCCATGACCTCCGAGAGCTCCTTCCCCACCCTCTGGGCCAGGGTCTTCTTCTCGCCCAGCACCACGTAGAGGGCCGCCAGGTACTCCTGCATGGCCGGGATGGTGAACACGAAGGTGTGCTCCTTGCCTGGCTGCACGCACGGGCTGAGGAAGAAGCGGAAGACGTCGCTGCGGAAAACCTCCAGGAGGTTGAGCTCGCTCTCAGTCTTCATCTCCACCTCAAAGCACTGCTGCAGGTCGTCCTCTGAGAAGCAGGTCTTGCGGTTCATCACCCCCTCGTAGGCCAGCTTGCCCACCGTCTTGGCCACGTACTTCATCATGGAGATGTTGGTGGGGTCGGTGCTGTCCAGCACCTCCCCGCTGAAGTTGAGCCTCAGGAAGCTGGTGTAGATGCCAGTGAGGGTCTGGGTGGGAGGCACCGTCCTGGTGAAGTAGAGGAAGTGCAGCGTGGTGCACACCAGCCAGCAGTAGGAGGGCAGGAAGCAGGCGGCCGTTATTTGGTTGTGGCGCTCCAAGTTCCTGGACAGCATCTCCACCAGGTTCTCCTGCTCGGCCGAGCTGCCAGCCCTGCTGCCCTCCCCGCTGCAGTCAGGATGGCAGAGGCGCATCTGGAAGTAGAGCTTCTGCAGGTTGGTGTCGGAGAAGCCGCAGATCTCGGCGTAGCGGCCCACGTACTTGGAGGGGATGCGGCGCACGGCCGACGGGCGCGTGGTGACGATGATGCTGGCCTGGAACCAGAGGGCTGGGTGAGCCTGGAGGGGCCCAGCAGGGTCCCAGGTGCATAACCCACACACAGGTACACAACCCACACACAGGTACACAACCCACACACAGGTACAGCACCCACACACAGGTGCACAAGGATCACCCCACCCGGTTCAAGAAGCTGCTGGGCAAAGGGCACTGGATCAAATAAGGCCCTGGCAGAGGGGATGGAAGGATTTTCCCCGTCCCCTGCTAGACAAATGTGCAGTCTGGAAGACCACAGCCCAGCAGACTGCCTTCACTACCTTACCAGGCCTCCCCAAAGTTCCCACAGAGACCACCCAGAAACAGTGATGTGAGGCCACCTTAGTGAGTCCCTCCAGTCCCTCCCCTCCCTGTTTGCTCCCAGTCAAGCTGCACTACAAGTGATCACCTGAACAGCCCTGCCTGTGATGCCTCAGGGCCCACACCCAGCCTTTCTCCAGCACAAAGGAGCTGGGGGGAGACACCGACCTCGGGCAGGAGGTATTTTCTCAGCAGGTTGACCACGATGGCAGAGGGAGGCACGGGCTCGTTGGGGTCACAGCACAGCTCCGTGCCAGCCAGACAGAAATCCAGGTTGAGGCGCTCCAGGCCGTTGAGGATGAAGAGCACCTTGAGGTTGGAAGCCCCCAGCACGGGCACCACGTCCCGGAGGTGCTGGTACTTCTTGGTTATGAGGCGGCGCAGGGAGATGGGGGCATTGCTGTGGGACAGGTCCTCGCAGGAGAAGGGGATGACCAGCTCGAAGCGGGGCAGGCGGCCGTGGCACCAGTCCACCACCATCTTCTTGATGAGGGTGCTCTTGCCCGTGCCCACGGTGCCGTACAGCACCACGTTCTTCACCTGCCGCCCGCAGGCGTCCACGTCGAAGAGGTTGTGGAGGCTGATGACCTGCCTGCAGGGCTGCTGGAGCTGCTCCTGGATGGTCAGGTCAGGGGAGGGCTTCAGGATCTCCTCCAGGGAGCTCTCTCGGATCACTGGGTCCACGTGGACGGCATCCAGAGAGAAGGAAGGGCCGAACTGCCGCTCTTCGTTGGGCTGGTGGCTGAACCACGCAGACAGGCTCTTCTGGTGCTTCTTGATGGCACCTGGGAGGAGGAGGGTGCTTAACAAGACAAGGGCAGGGGGCTGGGGAAGTTGCCTACCCCAAACCACTGCAACAAGGTGGCTGCAGCGAGGGGACAGCACCCAGTTCTTGCTGACCCTCCCACTGCCCAGGGCAGCAGCTGCCCCCAGCCTGCTGTGCAGGACCCTCCACCCAGCTCAGGGCTGCAAGCTCACCTGAAGAGGCCACATTCCTCAGCTGGGACTGACTGTGGCAAGAGGAGCTGGGGTGGACAGGATTCTCCCCAGAGCCTCCCTGGTAGCCAACATAGCCCCTGCAAGAGGAGGGAGAGCGTCACGGGGAGGGCAGGGCCAGCAGCTCCCAGCCCTGCCTGGGGCAGGGTGGGCAGATCACAGGTGAGTGCCGTGGGAAGTGCTGAGTGGAGCCAGCTCACCCCTTCCTTCCCCCACACCAAGGGAGAGCGCAGGGCTGGGGCAAGGGCACGGCTGGGAACCAAGGGCAGGTCAGCAAGGCACGTGCTGTGCATCCCCAGCAAACCCACAGCGAGGCACAGGAGCGGGGCTGAAGGCAGAGCAGGCAGGGACTTGGGTGTGGGTGTTTTTCTAGGTGGAAGCAAAGCAGTGTCTGTGCCCACAGAGCCCTGCTAGTCCCAAGGCAGCCACCTCAGCCACCCAGGCCCCGTGGCACAGACCCAGCTGTGTGGCACTGTACCTGGGGAGGGAGATGCTGCTTGCACGAAGGATCTTCCTGAGGAAGCAGCTGCCTGCAGTGCCTGAGGGGGACGAAGAACACACAGAGTCAGGGATGGGCTTCTCCAGCCCAGCAGCACTGACCCCACCCAGTCCAAAGGCTTCACACCTTGCTGGGGTGACCCACAGACTGTAGAGCTGGGGAGGGATGTCACTGGCAGCAGGACAGAGCCAAGGGCACAGTCCCACAGGCACAGAGCCCAGCTCACCTGGCACTGAAGCAGCACACACATGCACACCCCGGGTGCCTCTGCCCCACGACAGGGATCTCTGCATCCAGCTGCCCCAGGGCAGGCAGCTCTGGCATTGCATGGCCCATGCCATCCTCACCTGAAAGAGAGGGGGTGCCCACAGGTGGGTGAGGGGCTCTGGGGTGCTCAGCATCCGTCCCACGTGGGGCAGGGCAGGATGGGGCGGTGGGGCTGTGGTGCAGCAGTGCCCTGCCCAGCCTTGCCTGCCCCAGTACGGTCCAGTCCGGCAGAACCGGCTGTGCTGGTGCTGACTCAGGCTCCCGCCCCGGCTCAGCAGGGCGATCCTTCGGGAGCACGGGCTGTGCTCACAGCCCACAACATCCTGGGAAACCGAGGCGCGGGCGGCGGGGGGGGGGAGAGGGCGTAAGCAAACTCCAGCAGGTAGGAAGGGACACGAACAGCGACGGCTTGGCTCAGTCCTGCCAAACCCCGGGCTTTTTACAGCGCATCCAGAGGGAGAAACTAAGGCACGGGGACAGGGGCAGCTCGGGGACAGGGGCAGCTCGGGGACAGGGGCAGCTCGGGGACAGGGGCAGCGGGGCTGACCTTGAACCGGGGTGTCCTGGTCTCGATGCCTTGGCAGCCGGCAGAGCCCAGAGTGTCCCGTGCCCAGCTCCCAGCCCCCTCTGCCGAGCAGAGGGCCCCGCGCTTCCCCCTCTTCGCGGACCCCCTTTGGGGACCCCAGTGCCACTCCCGGCCCACGAACCCCCGCTCGCCGTGACCTCCCTCCCCGCTGCTCCCGTGCCCACGGTGGCCGAGGCCGTGGCGGGGCAGGGACACGGAGCCCGGGGCAGCGGTGGAGCCGGTGCCAAGCAAGGCTCGCAATGAGCTCCGGGTTACCTCCAGCTCGCGGTTAGCTCCGGCAGGATTCCGAGCTCACGGAGCAGAGCCCCGGTGCCGCTCACCCGCCTCCTCCCATGCCCGTCCCGGCGAGAGGCTCGGCTGCGGAGGCGGCTGCTCTGCAGCAATAACTTCCTGCAACGCCATCCCTGCCCCGTCCCGCCCCACGCCCGGCGCCTGCCAAGCTCCGCGGGCAGGACGGGAGGGCGGCCGGAGGCACAGCGGCGAGGGAAAGCGCCTGCACCCCGAACAGGGGGACGCACGGAATGGGGGGGCTTGGGTCTTACCAGATGTGCTGCTGGGCATTTCCTCCGCGCGCATCTGGCGGCTCTGCATCCCCGGCTGCATCCCGGCTGTGCAACTGGAGCCTGCGAGGATGGGTTCTGCTCCTGAGCAAACCAGCTGCTCAGCTGCCACCCTCTCACAGGGAGAGGGAGCAGGGAACAAAACAGCAGCCCCACCAGGAAAAGGAGCTGGAGGAAGCTGGACCTCAGCGCAGGTGGTTTTGCCCGGCTGTGTAAGACACACACACACACACACAGAGACAGACAGACAGACACACACACAGAGACATCTGTACCTGCCCTCTCGCTGCTTGCAGATCAGCTGTGGTGGTGCTGAGATGAGAGACAGCTGTGTCAGCGCTGCCACATGCACCCTGCTTAATCCCTGGGTGCTGTCTTGGGGTGCTGGGACAGAGTGGTCACACGTGGGTAACGATGCTCACACCCCAAATGCCCAGACACTGCCCCCCCAGCCTCAGTACCTGGGCACACACACCTCCCCTCACGTGTGTCCCCCTGAGGCACTCAGGAGCACGAGACACACAGGCAGTACACTATAAATATAGGTTTTATTGATGTGTGAAATCCAACGAGTACAGCTGGCACCTCAGAAACACCAACATCAATCACAATGTCTCCTCCTGCCCCTACAGCTCCCAGGACCCTCTGTGGGCACCGGTGAGTGCCAGCAGTGAGCTGGGGCCTGGCACCCCGTCCCTGCGGGGCACTTACCTGCGTGTGCAGCCCAGCCTGGAGGGCCCAGGGCCTCACCTCCACCCTGCCTGGTTCCTGCCAGGCTGCAGCTGTGGGCAGCAGTGCCCTGGTCCTCCTTCTCAGCCTCCTGCCAGCAAGGCAGAAGGACCCAGACAAACACCACCCAGACCAGCTACCACGACAGAGATACCCTCCTCAGCCTTGGAGGAGTTACCTGCAGCTTATTTTGGCAAACTGCCCCAGGGGAAGCACAGCTCACACCTGTGGTCGTGTGGAAAGGTGGGGTTCAATGGCTGCACCTCTCTGCATGGTCCCCCCAGCCCTGAACCTCACAGGCACCCCACTATGCAGCCCCCACTGCACGGGTGGGCACGGTGAGGACTGGAAAACCACAGGGGGAAGGACACACTCAGAGATCCCAGGGCTGCCCGTGGCAGAGGGACAGGACAAATGGTGTCCACACACAGTGAGAAGGAAACACTGTTTTATTGCCTGATTTGGGAGAGGGGTGAAACCCTGGGAGAAGCCCCATCTCCTCCCTGTTCTAGCCCAGTCTCCCCTCCAGCAAACCCCAGGCAGGTGATGATGCATTTGCTCTTCTTGTGCGTGTGACAAAGGTGGCCTGGCCATGCATGGAGGTGAGTGGCAACCCCCTGCCTGCCCTGCCTGCATTCCCAGCAGCTGTGAGAGGCAGAACCTGGTGCAACTGTGCCCGTGGGCTGAAGGGGCTGAAGCAGTTTTTGGTTCCCAGGGAGCTGGAGCCACAGCTTGAACCCCCATCCTCGTCCACTCAAAGTGCATCACAAGGGAAGGCAGGGGCAGGAGAGGAGAGGAGGTGTGGGGGGAGAAGCCTGCTCTCCTCCATCACGCTCCTCATGATTATCCAGACGCGTTCTCCCGGGGGGTTCCTGCATCCTGGAGCACCCACGGCACCGCTTCCCTGCTCTGATAAAGTGCATCCTTGCTGCTCCACCGAGGGCCCCCCTGAGCAGGATGGCTGCACCCCGTCCCCCTGCCATGCCAGGGCAGAGACAACCCCCCTTGCCCAGCTCCTGCAGGGAGGGGACCACCCGGGCAGCAGAGGGGCAATAAAACCAAGGTGCTCAGCCCAGCCACAACAACCTGGGGGGCTCAGTGCAAACGTGCTTCTTCCCTTTGCATTTCCCTGTGCCTTCTGCCATCTCTGGGATTGTCCTGGCAGGGAGGGAAGGGGCCATGGCTCAGTTCACTCCTCAGGCAGCACTGAGGGTGCCCAGATCCCTCACTCATCGCAGCCCCTTTGTATCAACACCTCCCCGTGCCTCCTGCTGCCCTGGGGATGAGGGGTGCCTGCCCCATCACCCCCGCTCCCCAGTGCCCTTGCCCAGCCCAGGGACACAGCCATCCTCCAGCTCCAGGGCTTGTCCTGGCCCTCTGCCCTGCAGTGGCCATGGACCTGCTCAGCTGGGACACCGTGACTCACCAGTGCAGGAGGCTCAGGCTGTGCTGAGCTCTCCTGGGCATCCTGGGGGAGCTCCAGCTGCCCCATCCCGGACAGGCTGGTCCCAGCAGCCACCTGAGGAGCTACCTGCCCCAACAGTCTTCTTCTGAGCTCAGCCAGCCTGTCCCAAAGCCTCGTGTTGAGCATCCCTGTGCCTGAGGGACACGGGCAGTGGCAGTCACAGGTGCCTGCTGGCAGCCCCTTTGCTCCACTCCATCACTAGCCCATCTTGTCCTGGTCCTCCTGGGAGCAGCAGTGATGGCACAGGGGTGTCCAGGTGGTACCTTCTGGAAGGTGCAGGAAGCAGCAGGACACAGCGCTGGGGATGGCAGTGCCTCCGGTGTGTGGGAAGCAGGGCCCAAATGCCAGGAGCAGGCAGGAGCTGTGCAGGGCTGCCCCACTGACACCCCCTGCCAGCTCGGGATCCATCCTGGGAAAACCCTCAGCCCAGCCAGGCTTAACTAGTCCCAGCTCAAGAGCAGGACAGAAGCAGGGCATCAGTCCCATCAGCTCCACGGACAAGGAGGTGGAAGAAGGGTGACAGCCCACAGCCCCACCATCCCCCTGGCTCCCTGCCCATCCATCCACCTCGTGACAGAGCAGGCACAGGGACCATTCCCCACTCCACTGTGCCCCTGCCCGGGAGACTGCGGCCCCCCAGCTGGCACAGCTCCCTGCACGGGGCCAGCAGTGAAGGAAGATCCAGGAGGAATTCCCAGAGGGGAATTTTGTGAGGGATAGTGATAAGTCAGAAAACAGCCCCTGTGGAAGACCCCGATACCCAGCATGGAAAGGGCACCAGGGTATGTCCTGCTTCCAGACCCTCTGTGCAGGAGAGCCCTGTGGCCAAACCTCCCTGGCAGCCATCTCTCCAGGCAGGGAAGCTTGGCTTTGCTGAGTGCCCAGCATCAGTGCCAGGCCAGCCAGACCTTGCTGTGCAGTCCCAACACAAGCCAGTGAAATCAAAGATCAGCCTCCAGGACTTTGCTGAAGTCTGGCATTTGCCCTGCAATCTCTGGCTGCTCAGAGTGCCAGCAGCAGCACCTCCCAGGCTGCACTTGACCCAGGGCCAGCACACCAGGGTAGGGCAGAGCTGCCTTCCCCATCTAAAAACCATCCCATGTGCATGGGTGACCAGTGCAGCCCAGTGACACCAGTGCCAGCACACACAGAGCCTGTGCTGTGCAGTGAAGCAGCAGGTTGGGTTCCCAGCACAGCAGCACGTGCAGATGCCCCACCAGCTCCAGGCTCAGCTCAGTTCCTCTGGAGAGCCAGCAGGGTGCCCCGACCTGCCTTCCCTCTGCAAGGTGTGTGGAGAGGGAGGTGACCTCGGAGGAGACACTTGCCAAGAGGGACGTTTTCCTGATACCAGTCACAAGGTTCAGAGCCCTTCCCAGTGTCCGGGTCACACCCACTGCAAACAAACTGCTCTGAGAGCTCACCTGGTTTCCAGGCCCTGCTGGGACTCCCTTCTGCAGTGTCACCCTGGAGGGAGGCTGGCACTGTGACAAGGCTGGGTGTCCCTGCCATCCCCTCCTTGCACAGCCAGTGCTGAGCGAGGCTCTTCTGCTCTGTCCTGCTGAGACAGCCACAGTTGTGCTGGGAGGAGAGAGGTTGCAAGGGAAGGGCTCAGGGCCAGCTCTTCTCCTCCAGTGATGGCATAGCCGAGCCCAGCCCTGCTTTCCAGCCTCCTGGCACTGGCAGGGTGTGGCAACTTAAATCCTCCTTGCTCCATGCAAGCACTCGAAGAGACCAGTCGCTTCTCTCCACGTTGGTTGATTTGGGTCAGACCCTCTTGTCTGAGACCCCAAAGACAACAGGGACTGAACATGAGACTCCCTAAGGTCTGAGATTACTGTCCTACTCCCACAGATTCTGCCATATCCCCGGGTTGGAAGATCCCATCTCTGAGGATGGCACCAAGAGCAGAAGTCTGAGACAGAGCCCCAGGTCCTCCTCTGCCTGCTGGCTGCTGGCTCCCTTTCCCCTCTGGGGTGCAGTGGGGTTTGTGGGAAAAAAAAAAAAAAAGAAGGAAAAATTTAAAAAAAAAAAAAAAAAAGAAAAAAAGGAGGAAAGATTTGTGCTGAAAGAAGAAGGAGATGCAGCAACAGGAAACACTAAAGCCTTGTGCAACTCGGCCTATTGCATCTTTGGGCTCCTCTCAGCACTGACTCACGTGGTGCCAGCCAGGACGAGGAACGGGGCCGTGTGCTGCACCCCCAGCCTGGGCTGTGCTGCTCTCTCCTCCCAGCTCCAGCCCCTGGGTGCTGCTCCCCCCTGCCCGGAGCATGGGGCTCCTCTCAGCCTTGCTGGGCACACAGCCACCTCCTCGGGAGCGTCCCTGCTGTCCCAGGGGTGACAAGAGGGCACCCAACCTCCTCCGTGGGGTCCAGCAGTTCCCGGGAGAGAGAGGGTGGCACATGCCAGGGCTGTACAAAACGTTTTGCAATGAAGAGTGTGTGTGGAAAGGTTAAAACAGTTCCGAGATGTCTCAAAACCCTTCTCGACTGAGCCAGGCCTGGCTGGCACCCACCGGTGCCTCTGCCCCGGTCTGTGGCCTGCCAGGAGCACCGTGTCCATCCACAGAGGGTCCCTCACAGCAGGCCAGGCCCGGGACTGGCCGTGGGGGCCCTTTATCTCTCTGACTTGACTTTGTACCTGAGGACCAGGTAAGCCAGGAGCCGCAGGATGACGAAGAAGATGCCCAGGATGAGGAAGTCCAGGTAGAGCTTGGCCTCCTCCACGTCCAGCTCCTGCAGGATCTTGATGGGCTTTTGGAAAGGGCAGAAGTCCTCGAGGCACTCCAGGTCCTCGCGCTCCATGGCGTAGATGGTGAGGATGACGCCCTCGAAGCCGTACCTAGGGCAGAGCACACCCGAGAGAGTCACCCAGGGCCCCACAGGAGCCCCGTGGGAGCCCAGGACAGGAGTTCTGGCCAGAGCATGGGGTCCCACCTGACGTAGGAGACGTAGGAGCTCCACTGCAGGTAGGTGGGGATGGTCTTGAAGCTGACAAAGAAGCCCGAGAAGAGCAGGACGGGGATGGCAGTGACGGGTCCCACAAAGGTGGCCACCTGGGGAGCAGAAGCGGGGTGTCACATCCTTGTCCAGGGGTGAACCACTCCCCCTGCACCCCTAAATTGCCATGGAACATCTTGCAAGCCTCCATGAGACAGGCAAAGCCCCATCTGACCTGCAGGGAGGTGGAAGCAGCTCCGATGAGAAGCCCAAGGGACTGGGCCACCAGGGCCGTGGCGGTGGCCAGGGCGGAGAAGAGCAGGAAGCGCGTGGCCTCGGGGGGCTGGCCCGTCATCCAGTACACGATGCTGCAGTAGGCAATGGGGCAGATCACCTGCACAGGGGCACAGAGACCACCCTGCTGGACCCACGGGCACGCTCACCCCACACACCCTTCCTGGGGGGTGCAGGGACCCCACAAAGCCCAGCCCGGGCACGGGACAAGTGGCTGTGCCAACAGGGCACAGCAGCATCAGGGTTGTGGTTGAATCCAGCTGAAACCTCACCTGGAAGGGCACATCTGCCATGGTCTTTGCCAGGTAATAGGCTTTCAGGCTGTACCAGTAGTTCAAGTGCTCTCTCAGGAATACAGTCATCTCCTGGGGGACTGTGTGGGAACAAGGAGTTAGCAGCCAGCAGTGTCCTGGGGGGCTCCAGCCCCACTCCCACCCATCCTGGTGCAGGCAGGGGTGATGCTGCCCCAGCACAGAGCTCCAGGTAACCTCTTGCCTCTGCCCAAATCTTCATCAGGGAAAAAAAAAAAAAAAATCAGACACTGATTTGGGAACTTTCCTCATGGAAAAGTCAGCTTGGCTGGGGGCTTTTAGGCAAACTTTTCGAGGAAGTGAAAGAGAGTTAAAGTGGCTGAAAACACAGCTTTACAGACAGTTTATCAGAGAAAAGAAATAACCCAGCATTCTGCTGAACCCAGAAGCACATCACAGCCAAACAGGGGCCAAAACTGCAATACACACAAGCAGAAGTTTCCTCCCCTCCTCTGAGTTTGATTTCCCCCCCCACCCTATCTTTTTCCCCCCCTCTTGTCCAAGTCATCTGGCTGCCCCCACGCTGCCCAGCACTCAGCTGGAGCACCCCGAGGGCTGGGAGCAGGGCTGGGGGTTGTGGGGCAGGAGCTCCTTACAGGTGAGGATGGTGGGCATCAGGGCAGCAAACATGAGGAAGAGCATGGAGAAGAAGAGGAAGCCGGTGTTGTTGAAGACCTTGCCCGCGTCGTTGCCGATGTGCAGGTAGAGCAGCCCGATGAGGACCCCGATGCAGATGTGGGACATGAACCTCAGGTGGGTCAGCACCTGCAGGCAGAGAGGGCACAGCCTGAGCCCCCTCCAGCCCCCATTTAAATCCTTGCCTCTGCCAGCCCCAGGTGCCCAACAGGCCCCATCCCCTGAGCCCTGTCCCAGCCTGTTCTGCCCTCACCGTGTCCCTCAGGATGCAGATGAAGGTTCTCTTGAAGAGGATGCAGAACTGGGTTGAAGTGCTGGTGGCAAACGTGTGGCTCTCGATGTGATCCACGTCCTGCAAGGCCACGGGCGAGTCAGGAGTGTGGGTCAAGTCGACAACACGGGGTCCCTGCTAGGACAGCACCCTGGGTGGGCACCTGCAGGAGGCCACTCCAACCCCACTCACCGTCCCACAGTGTGCTGGGCACGATGAATCTGCCTTGTCAGGGCTGCTCTTCTTCTCAGCCATGGTGCACATGCCATTCTGGACAGCACGGAACAGGACGGGGTTGAGGTCCCCGTACTCTCCTGAGGCCACCTCGATAACTGTGGGGGGACACAGGACCCCTGAGAGGTGCTGAGCCAGCCCTTGCCACCACTTCCCCAGCCAGCACCTGACAGGAAGGGCACAGGCATCTCCCCTGGGCAACCTGGAGGAACACTGGGCAGCCCCCAGGGCTTGGGCTCTGGGTTTGGACCTCACCACCCTGCGCAGCCCCAGCTGGGGAAGGGGCACTCACTGAAGTCAGCGGGGTTGTGGTATGTGGGGCAGTGGAGGCCGAGACCCTTCAGGTAGGGGATGAGGTTGGTCACAACGCCTTTGAAGATGCACTGGCCCTGGCTCAGGATGTACAGCTGCAAGAGAAAGCCGGGAATATGGCAGGTGAAGAGCAGCCAGGGCACTGTCACCTGTTCCCATCCACCTCCCTGCCCTGGGGTGTCACAGGGCACCCTTGCCAGACCCCTGTGTGCCACACAAACCCCGGGTCAAATGCCTGAAGCCCCCCCCCCCCCACGGCCTCTCTCCTGGCCCTTAGAGCCAGAGGGACCCCCTGAAGATCCCTGTGTCCCATCCCAGCCCAAACCTTGTCGAACATCTCAAAGAGCTTGGCGCTGGGCTGGTGGATGGTGCAGATGATGGTGCGCCCACCCTGAGCCAGGGAGCGCATCAGGGACACCACCTGGAAGCAGGAGGCACTGTCCAGGCCACTGTGGGCACACAGGGAGGGGCAGAGAGGAGAGAGCAGAGAGAGAGAAGGGCAGAGTTGAGAGGAGCAGGAGTACATCCTAAAGATGCCGCTGCTTGTGGGCACCCTCCTCTCAGATCAGTGGAGAGGAACATCAGCCCCAGCCCTCGTGGAGCCCCTGGGCACAGTCCCACCCCACCCTCAGGTGGGCACCGGAGGGTACTGGCCACCCCAGTGCCTCTGGCAGGGGAAGCCCAGCTGGGCAGTGCTGGGGAGCCCCAATCCCCGTGTCCTCACCTCGTGGGCTCATCGAAGAACATGACGGGGGGGTTGTTGACCAGCTCCAGGGCGATGGCCAGGCGCTTGCGCTGCCCCCCCGACAGGGAGATGGTGCGGGTGTACGAGCACTCCAGCAGCCCCAGGGCTGTCAGGATCTCATTCACCTGTGAGACAGCCCATGGTGAATGAGGCTTTCATGGCCTTTCATCCCATCCCTGCCACCTCCCTTCGCTGGGAGCCCCTCGGTCCCCTCAGGGACCCGCTGTCTCCACCCTGGGGAGAGGTGAGGGGCTCTGGGCCCACCCTCCTCTGCACTTACCAGCTCCTTCTTCACCTCCTGCTTCTCGCTCAGCTTCAGGTTAGCAGAGACCTGCAGGGAGAAGAGGGGCAGGGAGACACAACTGTCAGATGCAGGGAACAGACCCAGCAGCACTGTGGCCCCAGCCCTGCCCAGGCAAGAGCCCAGAGCAGCAGCTCGGGGCGAAGGCAGCAAGAACAGCAGGATTCTGTTCCCGCGTCCCAGAGAGCCCTTGGAAATGCCTGATGCCAGCGTGGGCTCAGTGCCCAGAGAGCCCAGCAGGCTCCTGCCTGGGCCAGCTCACCATCATGGCCTCGAGCACGGTGAGGTGTGGCAGCAGCATGTCGTCCTGCATGATGTAACAGGACATCTTGCGGAACGTGCGCAGGTCCCGCGGCCGCCCGTTCACCAGGATCTGCCCCTTCATGCCAGTCTCCCTGCAGGAAAGGAGGTGTGAGGGACTGCAGCACAGGACCCCCAGCTCTGCACCCCCAGCCCTCCCCAGCCTCACCTGTAGCCAGCCAGGATGTTCATGAGGGTGGACTTCCCGGCGCCCGAGGGGCCCATGATCCCGATGAGCTCCCGCTGGCAGAACTTCCCCGACAGGCATTTTAGGAGAGTCTTGTACCCTGGAAGGAGAGAGCAGCAGGGGGTTGGATTCACAGGGCAGCAGGGCTACAGGGAATGAGATGCCATCCTGGCATCTGGGGGACCTCAGGGTTTCCATGTGCCGTGCCAGGGGCTGCATGTGCCTGGGGCCCATCTCCATCAGCGTCCCCAGGGCTATGGCCACAGCAGGATCACCTCCAGCATGATCCCTGACCCTGGGCCTTGGCTGATCCCATTGATTTCCAGTGCTGAAGAAGCTCATGACCTGGATCGCAGCAAAGACCAGGGAAATCCCTGGGTCAGGTCACAGAGCTGCTAAGGGAGATTACCAGGCTGTGACATCGGTCCTGGGCATGTCTTCAGACCCCAATCCCTGGGGCCAGAGGAGAGGCACAGGGAGGAGCAGGGCAGCACGGGGCAGGCAGAGTCCCCAGTCCTGCTGGAAGCCTGGCTCTTGCCTTCATTGGCATTCACGCTGTGCCGCCCGGCAGCAGCCACTGCTAATCAGACCTGGAATTATCTCCGCTTTAAACGCAGCTGATTAGCATTTTCTGGCAGAAGGAACATGATGTGTCAGGAACAGGGAACAAGCACAGCCTCAGGCTCTCAGGAGCTGCCCCCAAAACGCAGCCCTGGCCAGGAGAGCAACGGGATACGGGATACAGGATACAGGGTGTTGAGATCACGGACGGAGCTTGAGCATCTCCCCAAGGGAAACACGCCCCCTCTGCGCCCCACGGGGGCAGGTGGTGTGGGACAGGGGCAATAAATCCATCTCCCATCACGGTCCCACCGCACTGTGGGGAGCCCCTCTGGCTTGTCCATGCCCGGGATAGGGGGGTGTTGGGCAGGGTGCCCAGCACCAGCATCCCCAGTTGCTCCTCTGCACCCCTCGGAGCTGGCACCCCGCGCGCGGCAGCGGGTCCCGCTGGCAGAGGGGCAGCGAGGGGAGGGCGGGGGGCTGTGCAGGGTGGCAGCAGAGCCCAGCGTGCCCGGCAGCCCCCCCGGGCACCACGCACGGCCCCGCACCGCGCATGCTGCTCACGTCGGCGCCACTGCAGCTTGCGCAGCGGTTACTCGCGTTCATTGACTGCCAGTAACCTCCTTCCTCAGCACAGCGGGGCAGCCGGAGCTGGGGGCTGTGGACAAAGGCACCGCGAGCCCCCCCGCCGGCTCCTCCGCCTCTGCCTGGCCTGGCGGAGAAGAGCGGCCCTCCCACCGGGGGACCCCAGCACCCCTCGGCATCTCCTATGGGGTCCAGCTTCCCGAGCTTTTCCCCCTCCCTCCCTGCAAGGCGAGCAGCCGGTCCCCTCCCCGGGAGCTACAGCACAACCCACGGCTGAGCCGCGGCTCCCGCCGGGATGTTTCCTCAGCATCCCAAATAAACAGGCGGGCAGCATCCTCTGGGATGTTGGGGCTGGTCCCCACATCTCTCAGTGCCTCGGTTTCCCGAGCTGCACAGCCTGGTTGGGGTCAGGGGCAGAGGCTCCACCCAGCACCCCTGGCTGGCAGGGCACCTCTCTGGGCAGCGCTGTGACCTCGGTCCCCTCTCATCCCTGCCTGCCTTCTGGAGATCAGCTCCCCCTCCATCTTATCGGGCTGCCTGATTGGCATCCCATTAACCGAGAGCGCTAATTAAAGCAGACTACCACCCACCAGCCGCCATCTGCCTCCCCTCTCCCCTCCCTGAGCTCTCGGCCAGAGTCACACACAGCAAAGGGAATCGTGGCCTCAGCTGCACAGGGAGCCAGTGGAGAGGAAATCCCCTGCAAACCACACGTTCTCCTTGCCAGGCTCTGAGCAGGGGCACCCCCGGGGTCTCCCACTGCTGGCACATCCCACACAGCCATCATACCCCGAACAGCAGTGCTGGGGAAACCCAGCCACCCTGGCTGCCCCAGCATCTCTGCCCCAGCTCTCTCCCCACGCAGCCCTGGCCAGAGGTTTCCCTGGAATGCGCTGTGCTTTCCTCCTGCATTGCACAGCAACTGCTGTGGGACACGAAGCCTTCCCTCCTCCCACGGGCACCCGGCACCAACAGCCAGACACAGCAGGGCTGCAAACAGCCCCTGGCACTCGGACAGAGCAGGGTGAGATCATGGCATGCACAACAGGAGCGGGGTGTCCCTGCCCTGCCCTTCCCCACCCGCCAGCTCCCACCTCTCTTCCTCCACCAGGATCCTTCCCGCACGGAGTAGGACAGGTCGATGAACTCGATGTTGACGGCCGAGCGCTTCGGGAGGTGGGAGAACCTCTGGGCCTCCGTGATGTGGTTCTCCACCTTCTTCAAGTGGGTGGTGAGGAGCGGGGCGTCCGGGGGGCTGGCGTGGCACACCGTGTCCTCCAGAGCGATGGAGACGCAGGCGGGATCCATGCCCTTCTCCGCCATCCTGCCGCTCTGTGGGAAGCGCACAGGGATGGGCTCGCAGCGGGCTGCCTCTCTCAGGGACTGCAGGGACCAGCCCACAGCAAGTCCTCTCTCACCCTTCCCTGCTGGCTCCAGGCCTCACTGCCCCCCCTGCCCTGTGATGCGCTGCCCAGCTGGCTCCAGCACCCACATCTGGATGGGAGGATGGACCCGGACAGGGCGGCTCAGCCTCTGCACTGAGGGGCTCACGGGGAGCAGCTGATCAGCTCCACAGTCAATAATTGATGCACCTCCTGCGGCTGGTCCGGCTCTGGCAGCAGAGCTGGCAGCGTGCTCAGCTCTGCCAGCCCCGGGGCTGCTGGGCTGCCTGCCCCAGTCCTGTCTGTCACAGGGTAGGACGTGGGAGAGCTGATGTTCTGCCCTACGCCTGGATGTCCCCAAAGGCTCACCAGGAACTGCCCCTGCCTGGCCTGGCCTGGGGGAACACAGGCATGAAATCCTAAGCAAGCTGACTGTTCCAGCTGTTTTCTTGGACAAAGCCTGCTGTGCCTCACCCAGGCTCCTGGGGCAGACCAGTCCTGGACAGACTAGACCCCAGCCCGGGGTCCTCGTGGGCTTGCTGGGATAGTCTTAACAGAACAGGGAGGGGACCCTACTAGTGCCAGACCTTCTCTGCCTCCCTCAGCTCATCATTTCACCTCCCTGGCTCTTTCCAGCACAGCCTCAGAGAGCAGGCCAGCACTTAACTGGGGCCATGACGCTGACCCCCACACCTGCCCGAAATTCTCCTTCCTGCAGTCCTCCTCTGGCCGGCTGCAGCACAGCCCAGCTCCTCGTGTCTCCACTTGGCTTGGGGGCTCTGCGGTGCTGGGGGGGATGCAGAGCCAGGCGGGGGGGGGGAACGCGCTAACCTCGGGTCTCAGAGCCTGGGAGGGGGTCGGGGAGCCCTGCAGCAGCAGGAAAAGGAGCCTGGGCTGTGCCCAGCGCCCACCTCGCCTCCCAGGCTGGGGTCCCCCCGCCTCGCTAACCTACATCCAGCCGGGGCTGCCGGCAGTGCCTCGCTGCGGCGGGAGCGGCGAGGGGCAGCGGGATGGCCGGGAGCTGCGGGAGAGCCCCCAGCCCAGCCCCCGCTGCGGGCAGAGCCCTTCCAGGACTGGAGGGGAGCCAGCCCAGCCCCGAGGAGGGAGAGGTGGGCAGGAGGGGTGGGGGTTCCCAGCATCCGGGGGGTGCGGGAACGCGGGGTTCAGGGGGGGCAGCGGGCACGGAGCGCCCTCGGGCTCACCTTGACTCCTCCGGCTGGGCGTTCAGGGAGCGCTAAACCCCGCAAGCGGCTCTGCGCGGCTTAGCCCAGCCCCGAGGCGCGGGGTGGGGACGGGAAGGCTTTGCCGAGGATGCTCTTCCTTCTCTCCATCCCCGCTCCCCGCCGGCCCCCTCCATCCCCTGCCCCCCCGGCCCGGGGAGGGGTCCCGGCTCTCCCGCAGCCTCACCTGGCAGGGTGCGGGTGCGGGCGCGGCGGCTCCGCTCCCGCAGCGCCCCCGCCTCGCTCCCTCCTCCTCCGCAGACAAAGGGGCGATGTCCGGGGGGCCCGGCCGGGCGGGGCGGGGGGCTCGGTTCGGCTCGGCGGGCGGTTCTCAGCAGCGACAGCCGCGCTGGGCGCTGCCCGGGGTCCCCGGCCGGGCTCTCCTCCCCATCCCTCCGCGGGGCTGGGCGGGCGGGGCGGGCGGGGGTCGCCCCGGCCCTGCAGTGGCTAGCTGCACCCCCGCAGTGGCTAGCAGCGGCCCCGCAGTGGCCAGCAGCCCCCGCTGCTCGGGGGTGCCCCTCTCCGCCAGCCCCGTTCCCGGTGTTGCCGGGCGGGGAGCGGGATGGGCGGCAGGATGGATGGATGGATGGATGGATGGGCTGCCCGGGCGGGCAGTGCTGCCAGGCAGCGAAAAAATCCTCTTAAAGGGACCGACCCTATTTCCTCTGCCTGCCTGCCGGCAGGCCCTGAGCATCTCCGGCGCACACGCCTGAGCTTTGCCAGCCCTGTCTCCGCACCCCCCTGCTCCCGTTCGCATCTGGGACACCCCCCCCCCGCAGTTCCTCCATTGCCACCTCAGCCCAAAACCCACTGAACGAGCCCCAAAACTCCCTGAGTGAGCCCAACACCCCCTAAACCCACTCCTGCCCCCACTCTGCCCTGCACTGACCCCCGTGCAGCCACCCCTGGGTGAAACCAGGGCTGCCACACAGAGCAGTGCCTGGGAAACCCACCCCAGGCACCCAGAGCTGGGGCTGGTGGGGTGAAAACTGGCCCCAAAGGGTCTTGATATGGGGTTGGCTCCCCAGGGCTTTGCCCTCAGCACACCCTCCCCTGTGCAGCTCATCCTGCAGGATCTGCCATCCCCCTGCACCTCCACCGTGCCTGGCTCCATCCTCACTGTTACTCACACCTCTCACCCACCACAGCACTTAAGCACGAAAGACATATGGAAATGAGTGGCACTAACAAGAGTATTAATTAAAAAACCATCTGTTGAGCCAAGGAGAGCTTCCCCCCTCCCACAGCCAAGCCTTGGGTTGGGACAGAGCTCAGGGCAGTGGTTTGGCCCCCTGGCAGAGCACAATGAAGCCAGGGGAGGCCGTGGGGCAAAGCAGCCCATGGGCTGGGCCAGGGGAGGGCATGAGGAGGTAGCCATGGAGCCAAGCTCCACATAGAGGTCTTGAGTCATCTCCTCATGGAGCAAAAGGCACGTGGTACTCGCCCAGTTCACTCTGCCTTCCACCCCCAGGCTACTCACCATTAGCAGGTCTCAGCCCAGGCCCCCTCTGTGCGGTGCCAAACAGCCCTGCTGCCCTGCAGGTGGGCACAAGGTGGGCCTGGGAGGGACCCCCTTGATGCTAAACCCCTTCCTGCTCAGCTGCATGAGTCAGGGCTGGGAGACCCTGAGCCCAGGCTGGTGGCCATGCAGCAAACAGAGACTGCTGCAGCATCCTGCTGGGGAGTCATTTCAAGGTGGAAGGAAGCAGGGATGGAGTCCAGTGCCAAGCCAGGCTTGGTGGGCAGTGCCATGGGCACATTCAGCATCCCTCTGGTCTCCAGCTAGGACCTTCCTACAGTGGCTGTGAGTGTGTCCCCGTGGTGGCTCACACACTTCCAGGACAGTGGCAGTGGCAGAGGGAGCCTGTCCTGGTTCTGTCACGGATGTTCAGGGCTCCCGGGACAGAGCAGGGAGCAGAACCTCTGTGCATGACGGGAAAACCTGGGTGGTTTCCTGTAAATATATTTTGAATTACCCATGGAGGTGCTGCTGGTCCTCCAGCTCCCCCAGCAATGCCATCACATGTGCTGCAGACCACCTCCTCCTTCCCTGGGGGAATAAAAACTCTGGGTTTTCCATTGCTGCTTCCTAGGGAAGTCAGGGCAATCCTCAGGGAGCACAAGGCTGTTCCTGGCTGGAACCAAATGTCTCTTGGTGGCCCCTGGGGAAAGGGGCTCTCAGGGCAGGACCAGAGACCCCCTGGAAGGAGCCCAGCAGTCAGTGTGTGGAGCTGCCCACGGGAAAGATTTTTGCACCTGGGAGGTGAAACTTTTCCTCACAGTTATCTGTGCTGGCCCCAGTGCTCCCAGGGCAGTTTTGACCCACTTGATTCCTCAGCAAGGGGTGCTGCAGCCCTGGCCAGGCTGCTCTGCAGATCCCACACTCCAGCTCTGCCTGAGGGCTGCAGCAAACACAGAGGGCAGACCTACCCCTGGCCTGTGTGCAGGGAATCCCTGGCACATGGAGAAATCCCAGCCTGCGGCACTGATGGGACAGATCCTCCTGCTGCAGGCACATGCACACCTGCTGCCTCCCCCCAAAAAGGGGATGTGAGCGTCCCCTGTCCCTGGAGAGTCCTGGAATGGGGCCAGACAGCAAGGCAGCCCTGCAAGGGTGAGTCCAGAACATCTCTTCTCCTCTCAGACAGCAGCCTTGGGATGGATGGAGCTTATGGAAGCAATGGAGACACGTGGTGGAGGGAACAGACACCCAGGGTGGAAGCCTCCCTCAGCGTGGGGCCACAGCCCTGGATGGCCCAGCTCTAGCTGGAGGAACCTGCGAGGGGAGCAAAGGCAGCAGATCCTGAGCTGTTCGCGGCCCCCAGGAGTCAGTGCCAACCTTTCCCGCAGAGCAGCGGCCCCAGGGCGGGGCTGGCACCGCCGGCACTCACCGCAGGGCACGTGGCAGTCGCACTCACAGATGTCACAGCGCTGGAACCAGCGCGCCCAGCCCGACTGCTTGGTGACACAGGACGAGATCTTGATGCAGCCGCGGTTCAGGGAGGCCCCCAGGTGGGCCTGGGAGCTGCAGGACGACGAGCACTTCCCGGTGATGTCCCGCTCGCTGATCTCGATGCGACCCCGCAGGCAGATCCCTGCGGGAGCAGGGACAGGGCGCGTCAAAGGGTGCCCACCGCTGGGCACTTTCCCGGGGGAAGGGGGGTCCGGGGGCACGTCTGCAGTCCCGTCCCCGTGCGGGCAGGGGGCTCGGCGTGCCCCTTGCTGTACTCACGGAGGCAGGAGGGCTTGGGGGTCCAGCGGCCGTCGGACTGGCAGGCGCTGACCGGGTCCCCCAGCAGCAGGAAGCCGGGCCGGCAGCTGTAGCGCACCACGGAGCCCACCCACCAGTCGTTCCCGTGCACCACCGAGTTGAAATCCGCCTCGGGCCGCCCGCAGTTCACTGCCAACACGGAGGGTCCCGTCTGCCACCGCCCTGTGCAACCAGCAGCCCCAGGGGTGCCCCAGGCAGGGCTGCGGGTCCTGGATGGGGACCAGGGGCTGGGCAGGATCTGTGTCCCCACGTGGCCCCAGGGCCAGGCTGCTGCAGGGACTCACACACGTGTGTGTGTGGCACAAACCCTGCCCTCCTCGGGCTGCCGGTGCCGAGCCCTGCAGCAGCCCCAGGACCCCCACCCTGCTCTTCCCGCTTTGGTTTTACCTCTGCAGAAGGATTTGTAGCCCAGCCAGCAGCAGCTGCCGTTCCCACACTGGCTCCTCTTCAGCTCTTTGTGCTTCCCCTTGCAGCCCCCCACGCAGATGGGGGCTGTGCCAGACCAGTAGGTATCCAGGTCTTCTGGTGCCACTGAGAGCAAGGCTGGGGGGTGAGGACCACCATTCCCACCAGCTCCCCAGCCCTCAGAGTCCCACAGGGAGGTGTTTGAGCCCACCAAAGCTCCCCTCAGCCCACCCCCAACCCTCGCTGTGGTGAGTGTCCTCACTCCCAGACCCCAGCTCCCACTTCCCCTGTGCCAAGCCCCAGCACAGGGGTGTGGCAGAAGTCTTGCTCCTTACTGGGGAAGACTGGTCCAGCAGCTCTGGGGCACCCTGCAAGCCCCTCATCCCCCCAAAAACACCCTGTTACCTTCTGGGTCCTCGCAGGAGACCAGCGTGGCCAGCACGGCGAGGAAGAGGAGGCCCAGTGCCATGGTGCACACTCTGCCTTCCTCCCCTCGCCCCTCAGACCACAGACCCCCCTCTCTGCTCGCCCAGGAGAAAGTGAACTTGGTTTTCCATACACTCACACACAGGACAGGGGCTGCTGTAGGACATGGGGGAAGGGAGGAGACATTCCCGCTAATGCCAATCCTCTCCCCAGCAGATAATCTCTGGCAGATTTACCCTGCCTGGACCCGGTGTTTAAAGGGACAACTCCCAGCCATCATCAGCCTCTCCTCCACTCCCAACACTCACCACTCCATCCAACATAATGCAGGCACAGCCCTGGCTCTGGCAGGACTTTGGAATGAGGGCCAAGGCTGGGAGTGCTGCGAAGGCAAACCTGGCACAGGGCCCTTCTCTCGAAGGTATCCTTGGCCCAGCTCTGCCAAGGACCAGGGAACAGGGAAGGGAAGGCTGGGCAAGGCCTGAATCTTGCATTCCAAGCCCAGGGATGCTCTGCCTGGATCTAGGAGCATCCTCTGGCCTTCTGTGCTGCCAGGGCTGCTGGGACACCTCCCAGGCACTGGGTGCCCAGTACATGGCCCTACTTGTGTTCCACTGCCCCGCACCCCTGGAGAGCACAGTTTTGGGGTGCAGGGGTGCACATGGCCCTTCACACACAAATCCAGCCCCAGGACACCTTCAGGCAGCTCTGCCCACTTCATCCCTGCTCCATACCCAGCCCCTGGATGGCACCTTGCACAGCTCAGTGCCCCCACCCAGGGCTGCTCATCTCTGCCCCACCCCAAGGGCACAGCCACCAAACCACAGCCAGTGGGTGCAACTGGAAAGTGAGCAGATGGCCAAGGGTTTAGGATAAAGGGATTTCCTCCATTAAACTGGAATTCCAACAGCTTTTGCTCAAGCTGCTTGAGGAAGGAGCAAGGGGAAAAACTCAGCATCCAGCAAGGTGCCTCCCTGCCTCCACCTGGGCTCAGCACCTCCACACAACGTAGGGAGGGCACAAAGGTCACCTCAGGGACCCCAAATTCACACTGTCCTTGTCCAGTCACTTGACAAAGGACAAGCTGGCTCTGCTCACAAATCCAGGCTACTCCCTGTATTCAAAAAAGACCAGAGCAGGCAGCAGACAGCCCTGGAGGAGGCAGCAAAAATCAAACCCACAGCAGGAATAGGAGTGCCAGAGCTAAACCTGGCCTTCCAGTGCCACCTCTGGGGACATGGAGCAGCACACTCCAGTGCCAGCTGCACGGTGTCAGGAGATCCTGGCAGCTCTTCAGTGCCCACCTCCCACACTGCAGGCTCAGGGTACTCCAGTGTCATCTCCTCACACCACAGCTGGCAGGGATGGGGCTGGAACACACACCAGACACTGCTCAGCCTCGCAGCCTGATCTTTATTTGTCGTGCCAAATTACACTTTGCCCAACCAGGAGCCCAAACCCCAATGTGGGGAGGAAACCCAGGGAATGACAAAAGCAGAAGGGAAGCTCCCCAGTGTCCCAGTGCTGCAGTGGCCTGCAAGGGACAGCACCTCCAGCCCTCTCCTCCCAGACACTCATGGGATCAGGGGTGCCAACCAGGAGAGCTGATGTGCAGGGACGTGCTGCTGAAGGCACTGCCATCCCCTGGAGAAACTCTGGATGGGCAAGGACACTGCTAAAGGCCACACATCTCCCCAGGGAAGAGGCTTCAGCACCAGTGTCTGCTCCACACACCATCCAGCCTGGAAAGGTCCTGGCTGAGGAACAGGCTCAGCAAGGGACCACATCACCCATGAGTTACCTGGGCCAGGCCTAGGCCAAACCTCCTGGGAGGGTGGGAGAGGCTTGCTAGTCCCTAATCCCCAAGAGGAGGAGACAGACAGCCCTTCCCAGCTCAAATCCCTTGATCCACAGCTGAGAGACCTGTCCTTCCCCTCTGCCCATGCTGCCCAGAACCAGCAGCCAGCCAGGCTGGGGCAGCACAGGGTGAAGACAAGCCCAGGCCTCTCCCCCAGGCACCCCCCAACCTCCCCCACCAGCACATCCCACGGAGGCCCAAGTTTTCCCCACGCAGAGAAGCCTGGGACACCTCACACAATCTGGATGCCCAGCTCCTCTGCTGTCTTCTGCAGCCTGTCCATGACATTCTCCTCCAGCTCCACAGCCAGCCCTGCAGGGGCTGCCCCCTGCTCCTCTGGGGCCGTGCTGGCCATCACGTAATACACAGTCTCGCTCTCCCCGTGCTCGTTGGTCCTGTTCACCACCCGGATGATGGGGCTGCTGGGGGTGCTGGGCTCTTGCTCTGAGGACAAAGCAGGCCCTGGGAAGGTGCTGGGCTCTTGCTCTGATGACAGTGCAGCTCCCTGGAAGGCGCTGGGCTGTGCTGGCTCAGGGCTGCCAGCAGAGCACGGGGCCGGGCACAGCTCAGAGCCCCTGTTCTCCTCTGCCAGGGGAGCGTCTGCTGGGGGCTCCAGGATGATGCCCTGCAGGTTGCCCTCCCCCTCAGGCAGCACCACGCACTCAGCTGGGCCCTCGAGGGCCTCCCCACGCTTCTCCCTGTCCTTCAGGAGCTGCTCTGTGAGCTCCACGCTCTCGTAACGCACCAGCTGCAGCCGCATGTAGCCGTCCTCGTGCTCCCGGTACCTGGGACACACAGGCAAGGGGATGGACAGTCACACTCCCCTTCCCAGGAGACAGGAACAGCCAAGGAAGGGGGATTCTAGGTTTCAAAGCCCTGTGCTGCATAGATAATACTGTGCAAGTAAGATAAAAGCCCTAAACCCACACCCACGTGGCAGCTCCCGAGCTTTGCGCCACGAGCCTCGATCATCCCCCCAGCCCATCTACCCCCACCACTCTGCTTCACTAGGAGCATTTAAGTCCATCCTCTTTCCCTCCCAGCTCTGGAAACCTGTAGAGTTTCCTAGGGAGGATGCAGCAGAGGCACCTGCCAAGGGACTGACCTCCAGCAGCTCTCTGTAGAGGGGCACAGCTGGAGCTGCCCCTGCCAAGCTCAGGAGTGTCCCACTGCTGCCCTTGCCCCAGATCTCTGACCCAGTGCTGGAGCTGCCTCCCAGTGCTGCCCTGTCACTGTGCCAGATCCCACTGAATGTTTACTGCCCAGACACTGGGTAAAGGGTCTTGAGCACACTACAGACATCAGAGCCTGAGCACTGACAGGTCTGTGCTGCAGCAGGACACAGGACACAGCCCCAGCCATCCCCTGCCCTGGAGAGGAGGCAGAGAGGAGCTCAGCACAGGCAGTACCTGAAGCGAGGGTGCCCCGAGGGCCACTTGAACTGGTGCTTCTTCCTGAGGTGCACAGTGAGGTTGTTCCCACGTGTGAAGCACTTGTCACACACGTGGCACTTGTACCGGGGCTCCGAGTCACCCTGGGGGGGCACAGAGAGGGCATGGAAGGGGGAATCAGCTTCTCTGGGAAGACTGACACAGGGTAACAGGAGCACTGCAAGCCCTGCTGCCTTCCCACCTCGTGGACTTTCCTGTAGTGCAGCTTGATGGAGCAGAGGGAGCGTGCAGAGAAGCTGCAGGCCTCGAACTCGCAGCGATACGCCGGCTCCTTGCTGTGCGTGTCCAGGTGCTTCCTCAGGTCAATGAGGTTCTTGCAGCTGGAAGGCAAGGGGGAGGGAACAGAGCTGTGAACGTGGCAGCACGTGCACACACCTGCCTCTGGGAGCAGGGAAAGCCCTGGCCCTCACCTGTAGTCACAGTAGTCACACTTGAAGGGCCGCTCCTCGCTGTGCCGGAAGCGAATGTGGTTGCGCAGGGAGGAGGGCAGGGGGCACGTCATGTCACACAGAGGGCACTTGTAGTGGTTCACTGTGCCAAGGACAGGGGGAAATGTGACCCCAAAGCAGGGCAGAGCACTCACTCCTCAGGGGCTCAGCTGGGAGAAGGGGCCTTTACTCACCGTGGTTCCTCATGTGGTCGCGGAGCAGCCTCTCCGTGGCAAACCTCTTGGAGCAGTGGGAACACTGGAACCTCTGCTCTGGGACAGGGAGGAAGGGGAGGGGTGGTGAGAAAGGAGATCAGAGCAGAGAGAACAGCACAAAGAGCAGCGAGTGAGAAATAGAGGTGGTTCCAGGGGAGCTGGAAACCCTTCTCTGCAGGCAGACACAGCACACACTGACTAAAAAGCCAAACCAAAAAAACCCCCAAAACAACACTTGCAAAGACCAAAAGGCACAGTCTCCCAGTGCAGAAACTGGGGAGCAACCATCACACACACTGTCAGCACAGGGAACTGAGCCAGCAAATCCCAGTCCCTGCCTGGAACAGTTCTGGCTGAACAGTGTGAGCCCTCCAACCCTGCCTCTGCAAGAGGACACTTCTCAGAAGGCACAGGCTGTGCCAGGGGAGGTTCAGGTTGGACATCAGGAAGAATTTCTTCCTGGAAAGGGTGGTCAGGCATTGGAAGGGGCTGCCCAGGGAGGTTTGGAGTCTCCATCCCTGCAGGTGTCCAAGGAATGACTGGGCTGGGTGGCAAGGTGGGCATCGGGCACAGGTTGGACTGGATGACCTTGGAGGTCTCTTCCCAGACATCCCAGCCCCAGGAATCCCCCCCTGCCCCCTCCCTGCCCCCTGGCTTACGGTCCAGGGCGGTCTGACGGCGGATGTGGTCGAAGAACTTGGTGTTGTTGGCAAACATCCCCCCACAGGTGGGACAGGCCACCACCTTCTCCTGCGTGTGGCTGCGCAGGTGCTCCCGCAGTTTGCAGCGCCCCTTGAAGCTGCAGTCACAGTCTGGGCACAAACAACAGCACAGTGAGACCCCTCACAGCTGGGCCACGACACACAGCCTGACTGATTGCCAGCCTTCTTCCTTCTCTTTGGGGCAGCAAGGCCCCAAGAAAGCCCAGGGAGCAGGGGCACAGCAGGGTGAGGTTGCTGGTGTACAACTGGCACAACCCCCACCAGCAGTTGAGGCAACTGCACAAACACAGGGGGAAATTACAGATAAAATCAAACTCCAGCCTTTTTCTTCTAGGGATTAATCAAATATTAATGAGAAGTTCGTTGTCAAGCACTCAGCTGGATGCCCTGAAGCAAATCCTACAGGACATTTCCCTGTCAGCACCACGGACACACATATTTTTGAAGGTCCAGGGGCTCCCTGAAACCCTCCCAGGGAGCAGAGAGCTCTCCTGTGCCACATTTGCAATCCAGCCCTGTGCAAAGCCCCTCTGGAGAGGCCCTGGAGCCACACACAAACCTTTCCAGCCACAGAGCACCACGTGGTTCTCCTTCCCTGCTGCCTTGTACTCGGAGCAGAAGCTGTGATCCTCCACGTGCCGGTAGAACCACTCGGGGTTATCAAAGGATCTCTGGGGAGGAAGGACAGAAAAAACAGGGTCAAAAAAAGAGATCAGCACAAGCTCAGGTGCTTTCACACAGGCTTCAGCAGAGCCAGCAGGTCGGGGTGCAGGGCAGCAGCAGCTCTCCCTCCCTCGGTTAGCCCAAGCCCCCTGTTCTCACCTCACAGTACTCCCACAGGCACAGGAAGTTCTCCTGGATCTCAGGGATGATGTTCCTGCTCTGGAAGTCCAGCTGGCAGTGGCTGACGTCCCCCTGGCTCTGCAGGGCCCGCAGCCCCCACTGCTTGAGCTTGGTGTGGTAGCAGTGGAAGTAGACGTGGCGCACGAGGTCGGAGGGGCTCTCCGGGGAGCAGAACCCACAGTCCTGCCACAGGCACGTGTACTCCTCTGCAACACACAGAACACACACAGCCTGAACCACAGGATCATCAGCCAGGCTGGGAAACACCTCTGAGATCACCCAGTCCACTGGTCAGGGGGAAACCCTCCAGGGGAAAAAACACCATGGGGTTTTTGCTGAGATCTGACTCGGTGCCTCCCCACCTGAGCACACACAGCCTTTGCCAGCTGCTGCTCTTGGTATTTTTCACTTCCTCTGAAGGAAAAGAGTAACTACACTTCAAAAAAGCCCAGCAGCCTCCCCTGGGAAGGCAGGTCATGTGACAGGCCAAATTATCTCCAAGCCAATGCTGGGGGAAGCAAAATGCAACAGGCAGCACTGCTCTGCTCAGGGAGGGGAGGAGGAAGGAGGCCAGAAACCTTCTCTTCTCGTGGAATCACAGGTTGGAAAAGACCTCCAGGATCATCCAGTCCACCCTGTGCCCGATGCCCACCTTGTCCCCCAGCCCAGAGCACTGAGTGTCACATCCAGTCCTTCCTTGGACACCTCCAGGGGTGGGGACTCCACCACCTCCCTGGGCAGCCCCTTCCAGTGCCTGACAGCCCTTTCCATGAAAAAATGCCTCCTGATATCCAACCTGGCCCTCCCCTGGCGCAGCCTGTCCCTTGTTCCCTGGCAGCAGAGCTCGACTCCTGCCCCCCCCGGCTCCTCCCGCCTGTCAGGGAGCAGTGGAGAGCGAGAAGGCCTCCAGCCCCTTACCCAGAGGGTCTATCTCGTCGCGGTTCTCTCCGGGGAGGTGCTGCTGCAGGTGCTGCGCCACGTGCCCGCAGAACTCCTCCATCCCCGCCGCCACGTACGAGCACTGCTGCCACTCGCACTGCAGCACCACGGCCCCCTTCCCGCCGGCCCGGCCGGGCGGCATGGCCGGGGCCCCCCGGAGCCGGGCAGAGCAACTGAAGCCTCCTGCGGCCAGCCGGGAGCGGCTCGGAGCCCCGCGGGGTGCGGGGGGAGCGGGGATAAAACCTCCAGCGCCGCCGCCCCTCCGCCCGCCTCTGCCCCGCAGGGGGGCTCCGGAACGCGACGGACCGCGCCCGACAGCCAATAGAAACAGCCCTTGCCTTAGCCCGCCGGCCAATCGCCGCGCGGGAAGGCGCCGCGCGCGCGGCACCTGAGCGGGCCCGCCGAGAAAGCGGCGCCGCCTCGCTAAGGTTCCGGGGCGCTTTGGGTCCCAACGGGGAGAGGGAGGATTCCAAACAGCCTCGGGATTAATTCCCGTTTGGGTTTGGGAAAACCTGCACCCCGGCAGCCAGGGCGGCTCTCCGCGGAATCACTGAATAGCTGGGGTCGGAGGGCACCTCTGCAGATCATCCAGTCACCCCCCCTGCCCAGGCAGGGTCACCTGGAGCAGGTGACGCAGGAGCACATCCAGGTGGGGTTGGGATGTCTCCAGAGACTCCACGCCCTCCCTGGGCACCTGTTCCAGTGCTCTGCCACCTCCATGGGAAGACGTTCTTCCTCGTGTTGAGGTAGAACTTGTTGTGTTTCAGTTCATGGCACGGGTTGCCCCGAGTTTCCCCATCCCTGGAATGTCCAAGGGCAGGTCGTAGCAACCTGGTCTGTGGAAGGTGTCCCTGCCCGTGGCAGGTGGGTGGGACTGGATGATCTTTAAGGTCTCTTCCAACCCAAACCATTCTGAGTTAATTTTTGGTGCCTCCAGGACCCTTCCTTGCCTAAACAAGAGCCCTCACACTGAGAACCCACCGAGCTGGACACAAACCCCAGGAGTGCTGTGCTTCCTACCATGAGATAATACCACAAACCCCCTTTACTCAGCAACGAGGAGATGGATCAAAATGACAGTTTGAATTAAACAAATCTACACTGACTGTTACATCTGCTGTGCTGGGCTTTTTTTGTGACACAGAACGGAGGCACAGTTCTCAGAGTTTGCTTTGGCACTGGCAAACGTCTTATAAAAACAAATGGGATTGTGTAAAATGTGCCCCAAAGCGTGTTGTGCACAATGGGTTCTGTAACTCCTGTCACACACTGGCTCTGCCCTTGATGTGAGTGGGAAGCACATGCCCAGACCCATTAAATTATAAAGAAAACCTGGGTGTGATGCCTTTTCAAATGAAAACATAAGGTAAGAGGTTGATCTCACCTCAAAGAAGGGCTGGCTGAGTTTTTGCTCCATCTCTGTTTGTTTGTTTCCTGCGAGGTTGGTTTGTTTTCAATGCAGTTACTTTGCAATCAGCACAGAGAACACCTGGACTGACTGAACACTGCAAAGCCTGAATGGGGCTGGGATTTAACGTGTGTATCCTCTGCAGATTCATCCCCAGGAGACAAAACTCCCTGGGCAGTGCTCCAGGAGGCAGGTGGCAACCAAAGCCCGTTGCTGACAAAGCAGAGACAACCCCCCTTTCTGTGCCACTTCACATCTGCCCACCCTTCCCTGCCCCACCTGGAGGCTCCTGCCCATTCTCTGACCTGCCTGCCAAATCCTGGGCACCTGTGGGCACCAGGAAGGGGTGGAAAAGGGGTAGATGGGCCAAAATAAGAGTTGTATTTATACAAGAGGGTGGTGAAAGGCTCTACACAGGATGACATTCCATGACTGTGGGGTGTCCTCTTGGCCCTGAGCAGGCAGAACGCCTGAATTTACTCCTGCAAGTTAAGAATATTTGGGAATTATTCAGGATATCGTTTCAGCTCTGCCTCAGTGATACAGACACAGCCTTTGCCAGCTGCTGCTCTTGGTGTGTTTTATTTCCTCTGAAGGAAAAGAGTAATTACACTTATAAAAAACCCAGGAAGGTGGGTCACATGACCACCCAAATTAGTCTCCAGGCCAGTGCTGGGGGAAGCACATGGATTACAAGGAGGGAAGGATCTTTCCTAATGGCCCCACGAGCTGGCAGCAGACTCCACAAGGAGGAATATTGAATTAGGAGGAACGTGCTGGCGCCAGCCTTGCCCTGCTCCTGTAAGATGAGCAGAAGTGCTGCACAGCAGCCCTCTGTGCTTGTGCACAAAGCACTCCAGAGATCCTCTGCCTCAGCACGGCCTGCCCTCACCCTCCTGACAGGGAAAATGCTCCCTTGCAGTGATTAAAGAGGAGTTTAGAGGCTTAACTCTGCCCTGTGGCTCAGACACTGCACAACCAGCCTCGCTGCCCACGCAGGAGTGGCTGTAGCAGGTCTGGCCAACACTCCTTTAAATCTGGGTCCAGCAGCAGTGTCAAACAGGTCCTTTCCTGGCTGCTGTTCCCTCTCCTGGTGCCTCCCTGGAGGACAAACCCAGCCTTTCAGAAAGGGGACCCCTCCTCAGGCTCCCTCCTGAGGAACACGTGGGTTTGCTGGTGGACGCTCCTGCCGCTCCCATGAACATTCTGTCCCTGGCTGAAGGTTGTCCCTGCAGGTGCCTGTGGGTTCCAGGCAAAGCCCTCCTGGGTTCCCAGTGTCCAAAGAGACAGTTTTAATGATGCAAAGCACAAACTGGGGGGTCCCAGAGAGACAGAACCACTGCCCAAGCGAGGTCTGCCGTGCATGTCTCCAAAGGCTCGGGGGTGTCTCACACTCAACAAGAGAAGATCCTCTCATCCCAAGCCTTGTTTTCCCAGCCAAATCCCTCACCTGGAAGGAGGTGGCTCACCCCTGCAGGACTTGCCACCCTTTCACCTTAAACCAAGGTTTTTCTGTCCCCAAACCTCGGGTTTCATCCCTGAAATGTCAGGTCGGACAGGAAGGAGCCCCTTTGGGAAGGATCCACACTGACCATGCAAATGGGAGCCAAACACAGATCCAGGGATTTGCATTTAAGCAAATCCCAAGTGAGGTGTCGTGGAGACATCCCTGAACTGGAGAAAACCTATTTCCTCCAGCTTTCTCAGCTGGAAGTTTACCAGGGGAACATGAGCACGGGTTTCACTCTGCCCTGGGAAGCTCATGACAGACACAGCCCTTCTCCAAAATCCCACAGGATCCAAGAGCTGGGACTTGGCAGCTGCAGCAACAACAATGGAAACAGGTGAGTTCCAGCACCCTTGACTTCTCACAGGATGCATCCTCATGGAGTTACCAGGGAGAGAACATGCTGTGCTGTTCTTGGGCTCATATTAAAAAAGAAATAATCAGAAAGAATTGTCTTAAAATCAACATGTGGCATCTTTAATGTCCCAAGAATTTAATGGTATCAATTAGCATGTTCTGCCTTCTCTAAGCTGAATTTATATTCCTCCACAGTGCAATGTTTTTCAAAAGGCAGTTAGATCAAAGTGATATGAAATACGATTCAATTTGCCTGAAAATTATATAAACTCAGGCCTAAATTAGCATTTTCTTCCACAATGCTGCCAGTAGCAGAGTTATCTGAAGTTTTAATAGCTCAGCATCAGATGCTGCTGAATAATTCACTGAAAGCAACAGGTTGAGTTCTGTGAGGCTGGACTGAAAACTGAAAAACAAGGCTAAAGGACAGAGCCATTTTGTGGCTTAATTAAAACAATTTGGGCAGAGAAGTAACTGCCCAAATGAATGGAGAAAATGAAATTTTCTCCAATGAATGGAGAAAATTCAACAGCACAGAACTTCTGTGTAAAAATAAAGAGGTGTGGAAGTGGTTTTGTAAAGCTTTTTTAGCACACTAAAGATGCCAGGGAAACATCTGCAGAAGTGCAGAGCATCAGACTCTTGTTTCTGAGACTCATCAGACTCTTACTGGAAACAGAGCAGCAAGGGGCAGTTAATGCAAAGTGCTTGGAGGGTTTGGAAAGTCAGGCTGCAGAATAAAAGAATAAAAGCTGCTCACAGCTTTTTGAGCAATATCCCCGTTCTGAAAATTAAATATGAGTCTGCCTCTGGCTTCAGTTTGTCCTCCAGTGGTTCTGTGCTGGATCAAGGCCTGATTTTCAACTGGATGCAGTTGCCACAGGTATCAAACTGTGATGGAGCTCGATGAACTGTGCCCTGCAGCTCAGGCTTTTGCATCAAACCACAGTGTTCTTGTCTCTGAAGGAACTCTCAGGGGAAAATGGGAAGTTCCTGATGCAAAAGGAGCAGCTTTTTCTGTCAGTTGTACCTGCTTTGAGCTCTGGCTACGAGTGCACACCAGGTACTTGTGCTCCCAGCTGCTGCCAGTAAAACAGCCCTAAAAAGGGAGAACAGGAGGGAGAATCTTCCTTGGGCTCTGGAAAAAAAAAAGACCCAGTCTCAGTGTGCAGATTCCTCTCAGCTGTAAGAATTGATATCCATTTCTGGCCACTTCAGATACTCACTGTTGGATATGAGGCTCAGTGTCCACCTCTATTTTTGGGGCACTGCCCCTTGAGTGTGTTCACCTCATTCCCAGTCTTGGCTGAAGCCTCTGGTTAGCACTCAAACACCGAAACCAAGCTGTAATTGCCCCAAATTGCAATTTCTGTGGCCCAACAGACAACATTTGGGGTAACCCCAAGCCAGCACCATGTTGTTTAAACCCTCTGCTCTTCCCTTTCTAATCCCTCCCCGTGCATCCCCTGCCTGTGCACCTGGGGACACAATTCCACAGGAATGAGAGGGATAAAATGACACATCCTGCAAAGCAGAAGGGCCAAATGATAAATTTTAGAGATCAAACACATCAGCTGTGGGGTGGCAGTTTGTGTTCCCTCAGGAGAACATGGCTGTGTGTTTTCCAAGGGATTAACTTCCAAGTTAAGCTTTTTTTTTTTTCCCCAGAAGATTTCAATAAAATCCAAATATGGAAACCCCTCCCTGGCCCCACAGGTGTGAGCTCTGTGTTCAGGCACAGCCTGCCAGGATAAAAGAGCTGTCCCTGGTATTGTACAGGGCCAAAAAACGGAGCCAGACCCACCATCAGCCTCTTTGGTTGACGTGGCAGAGACATTTCACCCACTTGTGCCTTCCTGAATAACCTGGATAAAGCAGAGCCCACAAGCACCTGCTGGATTTGCTGTGGGGATAAAGCTTCTTTTCCCTTCTCTGATCCACACGAGTGTTCAGAGGAGCCACTCCAGCCATCCCAGGGGATTCCCACCCCGGGATCAGAGCTGGCAGAGAGATGTGCTGAGAGCCAACAGCCCCAGAAGGGCTAAACCACAGCACCTCTGCTGAAACCAAAGGGTTAAAGAAACATTTGCTGGCTCAAAGGGGAAATGTGGGACCCCCTGGAGCTCTCTTTGGTAAAACAGAAGCCAAAAACCAGGAGACAGCCACATCAGACAGAGAGGGAGCTGCATGCAAACCATGTGGACTCGACGTGGAAACACAGGTTAGGGCACCTCAGTCTTCCCCTGCAGATGAGCAGCTCTCCCTGCTGAGCTCCAAAGGGATGATTTTTGTGTTAATAATTGCAGTTTTTCCTTCCTGCCTTGATGTAGAGATGTGATGAATATTCTCCTTCTGTAACAACCTCCCACTGAACTCCCTAATGCTCCTTTCAACCCCTCAGTCCCCACAGATTTTGGCAAACGTGTGTACCAAGGAGTGAGGGTGAAGCACACAGTCAAGGATCTTCTTGCTGAGAAACGCTCCAGGCAGAGCAGTGGCTCCCACTTCAGCGTAAGTCACTCCCTCCCCACCTTTTTTTAACCCAAAAAAGACATGCCATCCAACCCTCTGCTTTAAAGAGCATTTTGGAAGAGCTCAGGGCACCTCCAGCACTGACAGGGAACAGCAAAAACATTTGCAACAGCACTGCTTGTCCCAAAACATCCCTGATGACTCCTTGGTTTTTCACATCAGTGAACTAATGCCTACAAGTATTTTTCTTTCTATTTTAAGCGCATCAGTAATGCTGAATTTCTCATTATTCCTCTCACACCCTGCGTGTGACACCTTTCCAAGCCGAATTCCTTTTCCCCCCCAGCCACACTCGGACCAGTCAGTGCCAGAAAAATAGCTGCTCTTCCCCGAATGTTGTGCTCCTTCCAGCTCCTCCCTGGCACACACCAGAGCGTGCCAGGGGAGATGCAGTGATGTTATGGGCTTGGCAGGAGGCCAAGCAGCAGCTTGGAGGAGATGATCTCCTCCTAAAGTGGCTCTATGGCAACAGGAAGCCCAGGCCAGGCTCTGGTACCACTACATTGGGTTTTTTCCTCAATTGCCAACCAGCAAAGCCAGCAAAGCAATGCAAGATTGCAGTGCCAGCACGTGGCATCCAGTGGCACAACCAGCTATTCCCTGGGTGCTCCCAAGACTCACCTTGAAGGAGCAGCAGCTCCTCAGTTCCATCTCCTGGGAGCAGTGGGACTCTGGCAGAGGAGGAGGTGCAGCCCAGCAGCTGAAACTGCGCCCTGGAAGGAAAGAGTGAGAGCAGAAACCCAGATTACTGGCAGCAGGAGACACATATTGGGAGTTTTGGTGCTCTCAGGCTTTTTGCCTTCAGCAAAATGAAGAAACCTCAAAGGGACTTGCAAGTATAAAACACTTGCAAGTGTTTTTCTTGCTGTGGCTTAAATCTGTGCAGCAAAACAGGCAGAAAACCAGCACTGGGTGTTAAAAACACAGCAAGATCCAGCCACAGAGATGGATCTCCAGCCACCTCACAGCCTTCAGGTGCTGCAGAAAGGAAGAAGACCCCCCTAGCCACGGACAGTCAGTGGGAAAGACATGCTCCCACCAGGCAGATATTTAGGAATTATGCTTTGTGGAGCAGTAGGAAGCAACTGCTGTGTTTGCCCTCACTGAGGAAACAGCTCCTGGTTGGTGACATCACGCTTTACCTGCTCCCTTTCTGGAGGCAGCAGCTCCAACAGCTGCAATGGGAAGGCTCAGGAAGTGTAAAATTCTTGCTCCTTGCTTTGTTGCCCTTGGCTTTGTCCTCCAGAGCTGAGCAGTTGCGTGTCTATCTCCTGCTAATTCCCAAGGAGAGACAAAAAATTATTGTGCAGGGCAAACATCCGTATTTGCTCGAAGATATGGTGAGAAAAGAGCAGCTGTAAGTGCAGCTCTGTTTGTCTGGCAGGATAAAACCAAGTGGCAGATAACTGAACACCCCTTTGTGTGTTTGTGATGCCCTGGGATTCAGCTGCATCTTTTGTCTGAGAACGATCTTTGCTCCCCCATCCCCAAAAAAAGAAATAATCACTCAGCTTCTGTGGAGAAAGGGGAGCTCTCTGGAGGAGGGAAGGTCAGGGCTTAGCAGAGATGAGCTGCTGGGCTGGTTACTGAGGCAGCACAACAGCCAGAATTTCATGTCATTCAGGCCCTGCACACATCAAATGAAAGGAAATCACAGAATATGCTGAGTTGGAAGGGACCCACAAGGACCAGGGCACGCTGTGATGAAAACCACACAAAATCTGGGGTTCTGCACCAACTGCAGGGCAGAAGAGCTTGGCCCTGGGCTTTAGGGAGGGTCCCACTTTTCCTTTGCACAGGTATGAACCTGCAGTTCTCCCCTGCATGATAACAGGATTCCCATCTTTCCTCAGCCGTGGAAAAGGGGGGGTGTGCAGGTGAAGCACTGCAATCCTCTGGTTTAAAGGGCAGTGGTGTTGAGCACCCAGCCTCACTCAGAGGCCAGGGACAGAACACTGGAGGTGCCCTGTACAGACTAAGCTTTGCTCCTATTATGAATTTTCACCACTTTATCTGCTGTTCTACAGACTGGGACCAGAGAGGTGAAGCCAAAACATTGCTGAGAGGGCACCATAAATCCCCCTTGCCAGGACCAGGTCGTTGTTTTGACCTGGGTCCTTCCATTTAGCCCCCCGAGGCAGTGAAGCAACCCAGCCCTCTGGAGCGTTTCCAGCCAGGATCCCTGCCTGGCCATGTGCAGGGCAGGCTGAGACCCAGCTTATCACCAGCTGAACGTGCTGGGAGCACCCAGGGGATGCTGGACAGACACACTGAAGTGCTGCAGAGGATCCAGCCCCCCCCCAGCCCCACGGAGAGGAAGCAATGCAGGCAGGAAATGAACTAATGGGCTTCAATTAAGCCAAGCCTTTCATCGCCAGATAAGGAGCGAGGAGGGGAATGAAATGCAGGTCCCTGCAAGCACGTGGTGCCTGCTCTGGTGAAGAGCTGCAGCAGAGGCTCCTGCAGCTGAATTAAGGCAGCAAAGCCCAGCTCTGTGAGCCCCCACTGTAGGTGTGTGCACTGCAGTCCTGCCTGGGACACTCGGTCAGGCGGTTTCAGTGGGCAGAGATTAACTCAGAGGCTCTGATAACTGGGAATGCTCCATCCTAAAGGCTGGCAGCTGTGCCAAAGACCCTCCTGGCCCATCCCAGCTCTCATCACTGCAGCCCTTTGTCCTTTAAGGCAGGGTCTGTGCCCCCTGCACCCCCCAGGACCACCTTTTCCTCCCGAAGTGACATGGATGCTGAGAGAGGGGTGTCTGCTCAGGCCAGATTTGCATGTGGAGGCTTCAGCCCTGCTGGGCAGTGAGCACCACCAGAGGGGGTCCTCACTGGGGTCTGCAGCCAAAAATGACCCAGCTGGAGGCTGGTGCCAGCCCTGACCCTGTGACATGGACACTCTTCTTCATCCACAAGCCAAGGGGCTCCTTCCTGCCCCCTCCTGTCACCTCTGGAGCCTGTGTGGCTTGTGCTGGCTCACAGCTCATTTTCATGACTGACCAGGGAGCAGCTGCAAAACCTCCCTCGGCAGCAAAAGGAAGTCCCAGCACTGGCAAATTTTAATTCAAATTTAAACCTCTAAATTTGGTTGCCTGCTACGGCAGGAACCTCCTGTTTGCACTATGCAAACTGAAAATAGCCTGTCCCCAGCACTGGCCAGGGGACAGACAAAATAAATGCAGCTCTGTGTCTCTGTTTGAGAGGTTTGGAGGTCCCAGAACTCGATGGAACCCCAGCTATGAGCTCTGCTCCAGAGCAGCAGGTGCTTTGTGAGGAATTAGGCACTGTGAGCACCAGGGTCACTCAGGGCTAATTCTCCCTTCCCTGGGCACCCAGAGGAGATTATTATTAAGATGAGCATTGCTCTAGGACCCAAGAGGGAATTAGAAACTACAGCCTTTACAGACAGCCTGCTTGTGCTGTGAGGAGGAGCCAGGTAAAGCAGCACAGGTGGGCTGAGCTAGGACTCAGAATCTGCCCATTTCGACCAGTCAAGGGCTCAAATACCAGTTTATCGAGACCTGTTTTGTGCCAGCACCAAAATGAGTGCTCAGCATTGTGCCTGCATTAAAGGACTCTGCAGTGCACCAGAGAGAAGCCATTTATCTTGATACTTCTCCTGTTATCAGCTCTG
Source organism: Pseudopipra pipra (assembly GCF_036250125.1). Lineage (NCBI taxonomy): Eukaryota > Metazoa > Chordata > Aves > Passeriformes > Pipridae > Pseudopipra > Pseudopipra pipra. The sequence continues at coordinate 5,256,304 of NC_087571.1, forward strand.
CACAAGACCTCCACAATCTCTTCTTAGCCTACATCTGCTAATGCCTCAGAGGCTTGAAATCATGTTGTTGAGCCCTTCATAGCACCAAGGCTCAAACAGTGCATCTGAGTTATGCCAACACCTTCCCAAACCACGTGTTCAAAGAGCCACCTCGCTTGGGAAAGGCAATTTTCTCACCTGTCTTTGTCTTTTTGCAGGGCAGCACCAGCACACCACAGTCAGCCTTTGTCCAAGTGCCAGGTGAGGTTTTCCTCCACTGATAAGTACCTTCCATGCAGGTTGGGTAGTTGACACAGCCCTGTCTGTTCTCCTCCAGAGGACATGAATAAGCAAAGGAGCCCTGGAGCAGGGCCACCCCTCAGAGAGAGCCCAGGAGGAAAGTAATTACAAGAGTCAAAACAGGAACAGCAATAATCTTGTGTAAAATTCCCAAAGAGAGGAAAGAGAGATAATTAAAGGAGTTCCCACCTCTTTTGATGGAGGAGCCACACAGAATCCCTTCTTATCTTTCTGCATCTTCCAGTTTTCTCTGGAGCAGAGGAAAGAAGGTACAAAATCAGGAGCTGACCTGTTCCATCCCTTAAGCTCTTGGGCAGGGAAAGGGGGGTGAGGCTGGAACCTCCTCCCCAAGGAAGAAGCAGAGGCTGACAAAACTGCCCTCAATCTCCCTGTTTAAAAGGAGGCCTCCTATGTAAAGCTTCCCAGAACACATTTGGTTGGCCACAGATGGAGGCCACCAGCTGGACCAGGGCAGGCTGGGGTGCTAAAAGCACTTGGGCTCACACACCTGCTTGAAGGCAGGATTGACTCTTTCTCTGGGTGATGCTGGAGAGAAAAGGGCTCTGGTTTGCACCCCCAGAGGTGTCCATGGCTCTGTGACTCGCAGGTGCTGCTGTCACAGCTTCCCTTTATCCCACCTGTTCTCTGCCCACCACAGGCTCCCCTCCCACCAGTTACTACGGAGTCAGGAGACCCTTCCCAGCTGAGCTGGATTTCCACAGCACCAAGCAGTTTGTCAGTGATGTCTACTCGTCCCCTGTGGGCTCCAAGCCCTTCTCCTGTGATTCCTCTGCCTCTCAGGGCTACCCAGCCCTGCTGGACTCGTATCTCAGCGACCAGTGTGGGGATTACCGTGCTCCCCCCCTCGCTCCTGGTGCCAGCTCCTTCTTCAGCCCTTCTGCTGTGCCCCCTCTGCTGCCATCCTTCCCTGGGGACACAGGACACTTCCTACTAGTGAGTGAGTCTGTGGTTCTGTCACCCAATAAAAGGTCACCCGATTTAAACCCCGGGGTTCAGTCGGGGGGGCTCGTGGGAAGGATGTGGCTGATACACAGCAGAGCCCCCAGCAGATGGGGCAGCTCTGCAGGGAAGGTTTTTTATCTTTGTTCCCATCTAATTCTCCCTTTTCCCTGTGGGAGATAAACCTTCCCTGCTCCCCAGAGCAACTACTGCATTAAGCTCCTTAAAATTTCTAGAAACATCCTTTGGCAGCTCCAGGCTGTTGCCTATCCCCCATCCCTGCTGCTTCCCAGGAGCCAGCTCCTGTCACACCCCCAGGGCAGAGCTCCTGGACCCTGTAGGATCAGGGCTGGTCAGTCCCACTGGGATGCTATTCCAGGCCTTGATACTTCTCAAGTATCATCCTATGGACAGGATGGATGTTTCTGTGCAGTAGTTTTAACACCAAACACTCCTCCAGAGCAGCAGAAACCCTTGTGGAACAGGCTCCCCGGGGCAGTGGGCACAGCCCTAAGGCTACCAGAGCTCAAAAAGGGTTTGGATGATCCTCTGGGGCACAGGGTGTGACTCTTGGGGATGGGCTTGTGCAGGGCTGAGGGTTGGACTCGATGATCCTTGAGAGTCCCTTCCAACTCAGCACATTCTGGGATTCTGAGCGTTCCCAGCTGAGCCCAGGGGATAGAAATGCCATTACCTCCAGGACAAGCTTTTGTTCCTAAGAGTCTTTCTTGCCTTCTCCCCCTGGTTCCCTGCAGAGAGAGCCCTGGGAGCAGAGCTCAGCCGACAGCCTGGGCCAGTCGGACGCCGCGTGCTCAGAGCCCCTGCAGGCGCTGCCTCCCGGCTCCAGCTGCCTCTCCCCGCCTGAACCCGGGGGGGTTTCCCCGTTCCGGGGCTCAGGTTGGACCCCAGCCATCCCTGGAGCCCAGCCCTACCCTCTGCACCCTCTGGAAGATGCCCACTGCTCCCCCAGCTCACCCTACACCTTCTCACCGTTCATGGCCGTGGGGAACGAGCCGCCCTCCAGGATGAGCCACCTCTGCCCAGAGCAGTCCTCAGAGACCCCACACCTCCAGGACAACCCTGCCTGGGCAAAAGAGGATGGAAGTGCCCTCTGGGGGACTTATGAAGGCCGGAGAACTTACTGATGGGAGAGAAGAGCTGCAGGAAAAATCAGAAAATGGACCATTAATTATTTGTTCCCTCTTTCCTAAACCTTCAAACAGAAGGTGCTGCAACGTGTGATGCTTTGTGCTCTGTTTAGAAATACAATCACTTGTAAATACCAAGTGGTGCCTTCTAGTGCCTTGTGAAAGTCATTGCTCACAGTCCTGCTGTGCCACAGGTAAAACCCACAGCCTGAAAAATATCTGCACCTTTTGGGCCTCAGGGACTTCCCAGGGGGCTTCTCCAGCCTTAAGGATTTAATGGTTCTGTAGGGGGTTGCCTTCACCTGCAGTGCACAAAACACACCCTCCCCAGCATCCCTCGAGAAGCCCCAGAGCTGTCCCCTCCCCTCCAGATCCACACACTCCCGGTGTCCGAGGGCAGGCTGCTCCCAGCAGCCAGGTGGGCTGGCACCGGGAACACGACTGCTTTCCAGTCCCGGGGCCAGTCCGGGACCCGTGGCCACTAGAGGTAGCTCTGCACACACAAACGCACCCAGGAGCCCCGCGGAACCCTCACAGATGCAGCAGATCCCGACGGGTTTGCCCCTGGAGGAGACCACCCCATGTGCCCCATCTCGCCCCCAGCCTGGTGCCCACAGCAGCAGCACCTAAAGCCTCTCTGGGGATGAACAGGAGCATTCCAACACCTTGGAATACGAAGTGATGAGATGCCTTTTCTCCTCAAATCCTGGGGATAATGGGGCTTTTGGAGCCTTCACAGCACCTTGCAGGGATCATAAATGGCACCGGGGACACAGGATTGGGCTCAGAGTATCTCCCCATGCCATGCTGCCTGGGGGCACCTCTCTGTGGGGAACGTGGGCCAGCACTGCCCCTGGAAACAGGGGGATCTGCCCTGTGAGCAGAACTGCAGAGAGCTGTGCCCAGGCTGCCCCAGGACTGGGGAGCCCCTGCTCAGGCAGAGGGCATGGCCAGCCAGGAGCACCCAGCCCTGATCCTGCCTGAGCTGGGGTCCATCCTGATTCCCCAGCCTCACTCAGACCCGCTTGGAAATGTCTAAACTTCTGAATTTGAGGCTCACTGTGCCTCACATCTCACCTCTGCCCACCCCACTGGTCGTGCCCTCCTTTCTGCTGGTGGGACAGGGAAAGCTCAGCCAAGGGGAAGAGAGCTTAGCCAGGGCTGCTCCACACCCGTAGGGCAGGGTGAGCCCAGTTACTCCCAGTTTGGTCTGTGGGCACTGCAGGCTCTCATGAGCAGAGGTGTGGAGCATCCTGGGGTGGCACCTGCTCAGCCAGAGCTGCTCCCCTGACCATGGTTCAGGGCAAGCCAAGGAGCCCCAGAGCTTCTCAGGGTGTGTGCAGGTCTCCTTGCCCCACACCCAGCCCCTGTGCCCCCAAACCTGAGTCCTGCACGAGCCCAGAGCCTTGTTCCACACCACAGCTGAGCCCACTGCCTGGCTGAGCCACAGTGACCACCTCTTGTTCCTTCCTCAAGGGGTTTCCATGGACAGGGACATCAGGCTGTGAGGGAGAGAAGCAGGGACAGGTTTTTGAGCTGTCTTGCAAGTGCCTGACCCTCTCTGGCCTTCAGCTCCCAGCTAAGGCAGGGTCTCTGTGAGCCTGGAACTGCTCCCAAACCCAGGACATGCAGGAACACCCCCAACACAGATGCCTGGTGTTTCCTTAAGGCACAAGGCTCTGTCAGGGAGAATGGGCTCCCTGCTGGGATCACTCCCCACAGGACTCAAGTGTATTTGTTCAGCTTAAAGGAAAAGCAAAGACTGGGCTGTGACAGCAGCCAAGCTGAGCTGCTGGTAGATCATTAACAGCCTGGCCTGCTCTCTGCCTTAGCCAGAGATTCCCTGAGCACTGCAGAGACTGTGGTCCCCAGGGAAAAGCTTAAACTCAGCCTAAAAACTCCAAGTACGTCAGTGTTGTGTAGTTTATCCACAAAGCCTCTCATCCTACACACACTGACCCCCCCCCCGTGCAGCTCATAGGGCAGGCCAGTGCTGAGGCACCTGAGAGAGACAGGCCAACCTGTGCAGCAAAAGCAAAGAGTCTGAATTAGGGAAAAGCACAAATAAACTCCAAAGTGAGCCCAGCACCTGGGCAGGGGGAGGGAATGCTGTGGCAAGAAGCAGGGTTCAGGTACCCTCAGCTATCTGGGTACCCAGGGCAGCCCCTTTGTTACACCCCGCCCACCCCGCTGCCATTTTGGCCCCAAACCCTCAGCATTTAGCCTTAAAATGTGAAAAAACGTGCAAAAAGCAGCTCAGTGCCTGGCAGAGTCCTCTCTGCAGGTAGCAAATGAAATATGAGAGGGCTGGAGCCCAGCCTGTGCATCTGAGGGGAAAACACTTGGGCAGGTTTCGAGGCATCTGCTTCATTCTGGGAAAGATGGGTAAAACCCTGCAAATGTCCCAAAAGCAGAGGGTGGGGAGGGTGGCCCCACCAAATCTTGTTCCCCTAGACCCTCTGCTAGATGGGGATGTGCTCGGTTTCACAAAAAGATAGCCCATTTTGTGGAGCCTTTGAATATTCAAATTGAAAGTATCGCGCAATCATTGATTGTCAAATCATTGGTTTCTAGAGGTTTTAAATACTTGGCATTAGGAGAGAAAAACTCAAACTTATACCCGTAGGGATAAAACAATAATATTGTCGGGATCCACCTGCCACTGCCACCAGGCAGGCAGGTCCCTTCGCCCCCCAGTTTCGAGCCTGTCACCTCTTGCCCCCTTGGCCAGCTCTGGGGCCGGGGCCGGGGCCACCGCGGCTGCAGCACCGGGTACCTGGCGAGGTGCTGCCCCTTCCAGCCCAGGATGTCCGGTAAGCCCCGCTCTGCCCCCCCCCGCTGTCCCCGACACCCCGTTTTGGGGCCGTTTCGGGGTTCGCCGGGGTCATTCCGCGAGCGAGGCGATGCCGCCGTGCCAAGGCAGGAGGGAGCGGGGAGGGCGGGGAGGAGGGAGGGAGGAGGCAGGGGAAGGATCGGCTCCTGCCCGCTGGGGGCCAGCGGGGCCGGCTCGGGGCACGGCGGGGACCGCGGGCAGAGCCGTCGGGGGGAGCCGGGGCTCGCCCATCGCCGGCGCTGCCGCCGCGATCCCCGCGCAGGGATGGGAGAGGCGGACCCGCACCTCCGTGTGCCCTCCCCGCACGCTCTGCCCTGGGCACGCCGCTCTTGAACCCCAGCCCCGGGTCCCAGCTTGTCCTTGTCACCCTGCTCCCCATTCCCCACCTGCGCCGACCACCCTGTGCCCACTCTTGCCACCCGGACCCTTCATGCCCAGCCCCATCACCCCGTTCTCTGACCCCCAGCCTCATCACCCTTCTCTCTGACCCTCAGCCCCATCACCCCATTCTGTGACCCCCAGCCTCACCACCCTTCTCCCTGAGCCTCAGCCCCATCACCCTGCCCCTTGACCCCAAACCCTCTACCACCACCCTGTTCTCTGACCCCCAGCCCACCCTCACCACCCTGCCCCTTGGCTCCCAGCCCCATCTCCCTGTTCTGAGACCCTCAGCCCACCCTGCCCCCTTGCTCCCGACCCCAAGCCCACCCTGACTCCCAGCCTGTCCTTGTCACCCTGCTCCCGATTCCACCCCTGCCCTGACCACCCTGTGCCCACCCTTGCCACCCTGCCCCTTGGCCCCCAGCCCCATCACCCTTCTTCCTGCCCCTCAGAATCATCCCCCTGATCCCTTGACTCCCAGCCCCCCTCACCACCCTGCCCCTTGGCCCCCAGCCCATCTCCCTGCCCCTTCCATGCCCAGCCTGCCCCGTGGCACAGGGCTGCCCATGGTAGCCCTGCTCTGGGTGCTCCACCTGCAGGCAGGTGCCTCAGGGTGCCAGAAAAGCAAGATCCTGGGGGCATAATGCTCTGCCAGGAGAGCTGCTGCCTCAGAGCCCCCTCTGGCTACAGGGAGGCCTGGTAACGAGGGTGTTCTCCTAAAATTCAACCCTTCCCTCCTCTTGTCTTCCCCATCTGCTGTTTGTTGAATAGAAGCAAAACATCAAAAGTATGAGATGAATAATCCCCAGCTGAGCACGGCCCAGCAAAGTGCCCCCGAGGCAGCCCCAGCTCAGCTGTCACCTCTCCGGAGGGCCCCGTGTGCCTGTCACAGCTTGTCCCCACCCCGAGCACCACGGGGGCACTGGGAGGGCTGGGCAGGACCCCGTGCATCCCTGGGCACTGGGAGAGGCTGTGGCAGGAGGGAACAGTGCCCACAGCGTGGGATTGCCTGGGTGTGGGGGCTGAACCTGCAAATCCAGCCCTGTCCTCCTGCCAGGACCCGCTGGCACCGTGCAGCTGGTGACTGCCTGGGAGAGGGTGCTGTTCCCCATCCAGAGGTGGCACTGGAAGGCCAGCTTTAGCCCTGGCACTCCTGCTCCTTCAGGGCTGTCTGCTGCCTGCTCTGGCTTTTTTTTGGGTGTAGAGAATGGCCTGGGCTTGGTGCCCCTTTGTCATGTGATTCGGATTAAAACAACTGCCCCAGGTTTAAGTATTTTACCATGAATACAGCAAGGGAAAGGGATTTTTCAGAATAACTAAATTCTTTGCCATTCCCTAAAAATCCCCCATCAGGTAGTGCCTGGCGATTGCTGATTGTTTTCAGATGGATTAAAGACATCCTGAATGCTTGTTTGAAGTCAATGGGAGTTGTACATGGCCAAAGTAAAGAGACAATCTAGGCTTTGCAAGAAGTGATTCATGAAAGCAGTCAGTTTATTTGTGTTTTGTTCAGCCCTCTGCATAACCACCCACATATTTCCATTGTTTTATTCCTGGTCTTCCTCTGCCAGATGAAGTGCTTCCCACATTTATTTTCAGGTCCTGAGAGAGGCAAATATGTTAGGAATTTAAATAAATTCAACAGCAGCAGCAGATGGAGCTCGGTATTAGGAAAGCTGGAGGGAGGGCAGGGGGAAGAAAGAGATAGAGAAGAATAAAACATGTGTGGTTACTAAATATTATCAACTCCAACTTTTCCATAAGTGTCTGCTTGTCACAAGCTTGAATAACAGGCCTTCTAAAGGGCTTTAAACTGTGATTGCAAGGGACTAAACAGTGACCAGTTAATCACGGTAACTCTACACTGAAATCATGTTGGATTTGCTGTTTGCTCTCCCTTCCTGCAAAGTGTTTTTCCCCAAACTCTTTCAGGAAAGCCCAAGGTGTACCAAGGTGTCAGAGTAAAGATTACAGTGAAGGAGTTACTGCAGCAGAGAAGAGCACGACAGGCAGCAACTGGTTCAGCAGTGAGTAAAAATATTTTGTTGTTTGCTTTGTCTCTTCTCTGTTTATTTTCCTTTTTTTGTTTTGCCAAGACTGTAGTCTCTGGGCCCACATGGCTACCAAAGCCTGAGTGTAACAAGGAAAAAAACATTCAGGCAGTGATCTAAAGGGGTGAGAATCTGTGCAGGGAGAGAGCAGGGCTGGTGCTCCAGAAGCATCACTCAGCCTGGGATGAAAGGCTCACCTTCCAGAGGAGGGGATGGAGTTCTGTGTGAACTCACACTCTCTCTCACTCACTCTGCCAGCCTTTAGCTCCAGCCACTCCAGGGATTTGCACAGAGAGGCTGGTAAATCATGATTTCTTCCTGGTTCGTGACACCCCGGCTCCAGAAGGCTTTCAGATCTCGGTGGCTGTGCCTCGCTGCAGCCGATCGCACAGAGAGCTGCTCGGGCACGGGCACGGGGGGCCGGGGAGCAGCGCACAGAACTGCCGGGCTCTGGAAATGCTGGGTCACTCCTCCCCTGCAGCCCCGGCAGCATCACAAGGGCTGAGCTGAGCCGGTTTTCACTTCCCACCGCCGGTTTACACTACACAGCACAGCACATCACATCATCACATCACATCACATCACCTGCGGAGCCCACACAGGAAAGAGTGAGCGGTGGCAGAGCAGGGGGTCACCTCAGTGAGCTGCACAAGGTGTGTGCAGCCCTGGAGAGGAAAAGCCCAGAGGTCTGCCTGGTTGCACATGTCACCAGAGAGGAGAGGGGTGGTCAGTCCTGCAGGCACTCCCAGCCCAGAACAGCCGCTGTCCCATGAATTAAATGCACGGGGTGTGCTGGGAAGTTGTTGCCAGGGAAATGAGCTGCTGACTCAAGAGCATGTGGAACAAAGGAAATGAAGTGGAAGCTTGTATGAGTTAAAACTGAGAGAAAACAAAACAAAACAAAACAAAAACAAACGACAGCAGTATTTGTATTTGCAGAGTGAAATCCTGGTCCCAAACAAGCAGCAAAACTCCTGTTGCTTTTGGGGTGCATTTCTCGCTTCCAGCAGGTCCTAGAAATGGGTGATCTGTCCCCTTCAGCTTCCAATATCCCTTAAAAAACGAGGCTGTCCATTTTCACAGAGCACAGAGCTGTGTTGGAGCGGGGAGCAGTGCCAGCTGGCTCTCCAACCACATCAGCACCGAGCACAGCAACCCACTCTGATGCCCAGCCATGGAGACACCAGCATCAGTTAATTACTCATTCTCAGTAATATTCACCCCTAGGAATTCTTTGGGATCCTTCCACTGTGGAATTCACGGTCCTGGAAATGAACACACGTTTGTTTCAAGGGCATTCGTTTGAACACACGTCAGTTTTCAAAGCAAACCTCTGTGGAGTCAGAAATGCAGCAGAAAGATCAGACCAGCACGGGGCTGGCTCGAGGGCTTTAAACCAGCCTGGGGTTGTGCTTCTCCCACGTTGCTACAGGAAAAACCATGTTATGCACATCAATCTAATGTTCTGTCAGCGCCAGGGAAGTTTCCCAGGTGGAAATGAGGGAAATAAGGTTTACATAAGTAGGTTACACCGAAATCCGGACTTACCTTGCTCTCCCCTGTGTCCTTTCCTTCCTCTCTCTTTGCCCAGGTTTCTTGGGGCAGCAGCAGCAGCAGCATCCAGTTCTCAGAGTCTGTGTCTCCGCCTCACCCAGGTTGGTACAAAGCCCGTGCTCATGTCCCATCCCACTCCCTTCCCAGTTTTCCCACAGCCCGGAGGTTCCCAGCCCTTGGCTGAGTCAGGCACTGCCCGCAGTGCAGCCAATCAGCACCTGAAAGGAGCCCGTGGAATGCAGATGAGGGGCACCCTCACCCCCTCGGGAGCACTCTCACCCCCTCTCTTCTCTGCAGGTTGCTTTTCCCACAGCAAGGCCCAAGATCCCCTTCAGGAAGGGATGCACATCCCCCAGGGAATAACACTGCTGGCATCACCTTCCCCAGGCTCTGCTCTCGGGGTTTCACTGGACACAGAGGGTCAGCCCTGGAGCACTTGGCTGACTCCTGCTCTGTTCTCTCTCTCCTGGCAGCATCCAGAGGAGTGAGAGGAGTGGCAGGTTCTCAACAACGCAAAGAGTTTCCTCCTCCTGCCTGTGAATATCCAAGGAAAGGGGAGAGGGGTGGGGGAACAGCACTTTGGGCTCACAGATCCTTCAATTATTCCTCAGCCAAAGCCCAGAGACCAAAAAAGTTGTCCAGGCACATTGCATGGACAAGGGAATTATTGAACCATTCATAGTTGGGAAGCAATTTGCTTATGTTAATAAGGAAATGTGATACATACCAAAGCTTTATAAGGCTGGAAAGCCTCCACCAGTTTATGTATTTTGGGTGCTTCCACTTCCTCCCCACATCCAGCCAAATGCTGCCACCTTGGACCTGTGTGTGCAGCCCCACTGCCCTCAGACCTGTGCCCTTCACGTGGACAGGGCTTTGCTTTAAACCATATTTAAACACCGGATGAAAGGACAATAATGCTGAAAAGCCAGATCTGCTGAGAGCTTTCCAGGAACTCACCCTTTGGCCAGGAACACTGTGTGGAGGCAGTGCCACGTTATCCCTGAGCTGCTGCATTTGGTCTGCTCAGAACTTCGTCCCCTGTCTGGCTGTTTGGGGGATAAAAGAGCAAATTGCTCTCCTGTGATCCCCTTCTTCCTGCAGATGCAGCTGCCCCGTGGCTGGAGATGGGTGAGGCACAGGAACAAGCCCTGTGCCAGGCTGTGGAGCATAAATCACTGCATGGCAAGATTCTGGCTCTGTAAACACTTGTAGGAAGGCTGGAGGGTCAAGAATCTGAGGGAGTTTCCATCTGGGTCCCAGTCCAAAATGCCTGGGGCCAGAAGAGTTTCCAGCAGTATTTAAAGAGCTTCTTTCCAAGGGGACTGAAGTTCCCCAAGTTACTCACATGTTCTGAGCATCTTCCTCCTGGTTTCTGCTTCCCTAGAAAATCCACCCTGAACTCGCAGGACCTTTTCCTTTGTCTAAACCCACGGGGCTGCTGAACACATGAGAGCACTGAAACCTGACCTGGGGCAAAACCTGCCCCGTGTGACACTGAATAACCTGCTCCTGTCTGCTCTCCCTTCTCTCCCAGCCCCTTTTGATGCAGAGCCCATCTCTTCTGTTCCCAACTGCTGTCCCTCCTGGCAGTTTTCCAACTGCCTGTCCTGTGAGGAAAGCCCCAGCTACTTGGAGCAGCTGATAGATTCCTGCCTGCAGTCGGATGCGCCCTCGGAGCCAGCCTGCAGCGCTTTCCAGCCATCACACTACACCCCAGACACCTTCCAGCCGGTCCCTCTCTGCTTTAACCAGGGCCTGGTAAGCTTTGTGTCCCCGGGGAGCAGCCACAGGGGGAAGTGGGGAAGGGAGTCACGTCCTGGGGCAGAGCAGCAGCCAACCAGTTTGGGAATCTGGCTGCTTTTAGGGGATACGGTGACACAGGCTGCTTGGGTGGGCTCTGAAGGGTTCCCCAGAGGACAGGGAGGCCCAGACTAACCAAGAGAGAGACTGCAGAACAGGGCATGTTCCCTCTGCAGGTCCTGTAGGTTTTCAGCAAAGTTCCTGCTAGTACCTGTCTAACTCACAGAGAAACTCCCTATTAACACCAATGCCACAGGAACTCACTCTAAACTCCTGGGTTTAGACCCCCAGGGACCAAACCATCTCCCTGGGTAGCCAGACCCCCCTGAGAAAGGCGACAGCACGAAAATTCTGCCTGCTCTCCACATTTCCCAAACACCCCACAATTCCCCCGACGACGCCCTGAAATGTCCTTTTTTCCTTTCTCCTGTTTTTTTTTTCTCTCTCTCCCTCACCCTGCAGGCTGCCAGCCCTCCCAGCTCAGCTGACCTGCCCAGCCCACTGAACTACAGCTGCTCCCCTGCCCAGCTCTCTCCTCTGACCCCGCTGACCCCCAGCCCTCCCCCTGCTCTGGACACCAGGACCTACGGCTGCCCCGGGGAGGAGTGGCCCTGCCTTGCCCCCTGCCCCTTCCCCAGCCCTGCCTGCTGCTGCACAGCCTGTGGCTCCCAGCCCTGGGACAGCAGGGTCCCCCAGTGCTTCCCCTGCCCCAGCACGGACTGCCTGGACTACCTGCCCCCCCTGGCCATGGCCGAGGACTTCTTCAGGAGGGACAGGAGCTGGGACATCTGCTACAGCTAATGGGGGCTGTGGTTTTGCACACCCACTCCCCCCAGAGCAGCTTCATTGCCCATGAACTATGCAAAGTCGTGCTGCCTGACACAGCCCGGGCTGTTCTGCACTACTCACACGTTTTTGTACACCGTGCTGGCACTACATTAATCCTCCTTGATGTTGTGGTGGTGGTGGTGGTCTGCTGGGGTTGTTTTTCCCCCCCTCCTGTCTGTTTTTGTTGATGTTGTTGTTTTTTAAAGAGATCCAAAGCTGCCTTATCCGACACGTCGTCACGCCGGCTCTTTTTGATACCAATAAATGATTTTGTGCACCTGCTGAAGCCTCTTCATTCCTCACGTGCTGAATGTCAGTGCTCTTCTCTCGTGCTGGTGATCCAGGGCGCTGCCCCTGTCCTCACAAAAAGGTTTTGAGGAGCACTGTCCCCACAGAGAGCTGTGAGCTGGATCTGCAGCTCCTCACCTGCTGCTTCTGCTCAGGCTGCCCTGCTGATGTTCCCTAGTGGTATTGGCAGAAAACTGCTGTTTTCCACCCAAGCCCAGGGCCCCTCAGAGCTGCAAAGAGGTGGAATCCACTGCCAAACTTCTTTGGCTGCTGCTCAGCACCAGCTTCCCTGTGAGAAGCGAGAGGCTGAGGTACTTTGGCAGCCCTTTGTGGAGTTGGGGCTGTTGATAACATTTTTTTTCTGCACCTTTCAGCAGAATCAACTGAACAGGAGCTAAATGATTTTTTTTTTTTGAAGTAGATAATGGGAAAGTTACACCTGAGTATTTCCCGTTTCTTGCATAAACCCAGACTTTTCTAAGACTCTGTCTCGTCTCCTTTTAATAGCACTGGGGGAGACAGATTGCCAAGACACCAGTTTCTCAGCTGAGCACCCAGACTGGGTGCTGTGAAAAGAAGCATCTTTTCACATTAAATCCAACAAAAATGAAAAAAAAACTAATCACCTGTGAAGACAAAGCCATAATTTATCTAGCTGTGTGCTCACCTCCTCCAGACACTTCTGCACTTCACTGAAAAGTTTCCAGTCCATTTACCTTATGCCAGGTGGCAGTTTTTTTCTCCAAAACATGCTTTAAAATATTTTGACAACTTCAAATAATATCTCCCCTTCCCCCCTGCCGTTACCTGATTAATCTCAGAGGTTGCCAAAGTGATAAAGTCATCAGGTCACAGAACACTTACACACAGCTGTGTCTTTGCAGCGGTTCGAGGTGTGATCACCCCTGTGCAGAGACACCCTGTTAGGTGTCATTTTAGCAGTGCTGGTGGGTGCTTCAGCTCCTGGGTGTTATTTTGGGACAGTGGAGGGCAACACTCCTGCCCCAGCCTGCTCCAAGCCTTGCTCAGTGCCACTACTCAAGGAGCAGGAGCACCTTGAGCCACAGTCAAAGCCTCTTATCAGTAAAGTGAAAGAGCCAGAAGGAGATAAGGCTGAGGCAAAATTCCTGAGGCTTCTGAAGGAAATGGGGTGACCACATCCTCCCCACGGGCTGGCAACCTTGGCCTGAGCTTGACAGAGCCAAGGGGATGCTCTGGAGAGCACAGGGCACGTGAGATGGTAACTGAGCACTTGAGGAGGGCTCCTGTTAATACATCTCACAGCAAGGGGAGGAGTATCCTAAATCCACACAACAGCTCCAGCAAGGAAATCAAGGGCTAGAGGCTAACAAGATATCTTTCACCTCCACATCTAGTAGCCTCAGCTGCTCTGAAATTATCAACTACTCCACTGGGGTAAGGATATTTTCGGCAAAATGTTTCTATGCACCAAGGTCTCCAGGCTCTAACAGCTTCCATTAATTAATTATTACTGCCCTCCATCCCCTGCAGCCTCTTCCTATTGCCCTGCTGCTCCTTCTGCAGTTGTTTTGCAATGTCCCAGACTGGAAACATGTCTGAGATGCTGTTCCCCAGCTCCCTGTCAACAGCTCCAGGCCACACATGCAGTGCAAGTAAAAGCTTGCTGGCTGTTGACACAACGTCTTGTTGACACAAGGAAGGGAAAAAAACACAACAGAGGAACCATTCAAAGGTTGATTGTGCATTTTCTGGCTATGAGGAACATATTCTTTCCCTCCTTTATCCCCCCCAAAATAAAAAAGGGTTCAAAGTAACTTTGAGAGCTGGCACAGCCCTATTGAAACTCTGGTGTGTCATCAGTCCCTGCCAGGTGAAGCCCTGCCAGCCTTTATAAACAGGTGTTTACACAAAAATGAGGATCATCTCATGCTTACAAAAGCCATGAATAACTCCACAATAACCTGCAGTTATAGAGAAAAGAAAAGGTTCTTATTTTCCCGTTCTTTACCAGTTGCACAGAGTATTTGATCTAAAAGTTTGGCTTGCCAACCGACTGACAGCTTTTCTATGGTGCCACTTCAGAGCATTTGTTTGGTGATAACAAGTCTTTGTTATTAGCAACTTCTCCAAAGCCACAGGTAGGAAGAGATAAACTGTGCAAATAAAGGGATATCACACACTGCCAGTTGGAGAAGTCACATTTCCCCTGAAACAGCCACAGAAAATTGAGGGGTTAAGTGTGAATTGTTTAAACCAGTGAAATTCCCCCAGTGCAGAAGACACCTTGGAGGCTTAAAAGGGATTTTCTTGTTACACAGTCTGGTTGGAAAGGGAAAGGAGTTTTACCTGCAGCAGCCTCCAGCTGTCTGGTGGCTCCAGTCCAAAGCCAACATGAATAACTTGTTGGTTGTGGCTTCAGAGCAGCCCTCTGATGTCTCAGCTTTGGGAATTTAGGCACAGGCACACCTGGAGAGAGAAGGAATCCTTCCAGTGTCTGTCACGGGCTCTTCCCACTGCAGACCTCACCTGTCAGCTCCGAGCAACACCAGCTGCCAGGGGGATGCTCTGAATGGAGCCACATCCCTCCCCAGGAGGACGTTTTCCCAGATATTCTGGAGGTGGTGATGATTCCAGACAATCCCATTGCAATTACAAACAGCTACAACAACCACATTGCTCTGCACTGATCACCCAACAGCAGGCAGGTGACACAACACACAGAAAAGCCACTTGAGAAAAAGAGCCCATGTATTTTTTTTTTAAACACGTGCTGCAAAAGGACTCCAGTCATCCCACAGACATTTCTAGATGGCAAAAAGCTTTTTCACATGTTCCCTGGTGCATCACATGCCACACAGTCTGGCAGCTTTGTCGCCGGCAAGTTCAAGAAATGGATATTTTATTGATCATTTTGTCTTGACACACGGTACTAACTCACTGATACAGTTATCCCTCAACCCAGGGCTTGTTATAACATCCTTCAAAGTAAGAAAGCACATGCTTTTGCTGGCCTATGCCCAGGTCTATGCAAATTTATGCAAACACATGCAAATACGTGGCTGGTTTTTTTTTTCTTCAGGGGATGTTGGCAGGTTTGGAGATGTGATGTAGTGGGAAGCAATAGCAAAACAGCAGAGAGGAGGGCTGGAAAATCGAGATCTCTGCATTTCTTAAGAGCTTTTGTTCCAGTCTGCTAAAGAGTTGTTTAAACACTGCAGGCCTGTGAGACTGACAGTGCTCCAGAAACTCCCACGGCCCCGAGTCAGGCAGGGGGGATCGAGGAAGTGCTGCAGTGATTTAAGGGATCTGCCCTTCACTTCACTCCTCTGGCCTGTCAGAGAAAAGAACTTGTGCAGCCTTGAGAAATCAGCAAACTAGAATTCAGGGGGAGCACTGGGGTCGAGACATCCTCTGCCAAAGGGGGGGCAAAACATGGCTTTGCCTCCCTGCAGGCACCTGCCCTCAGTGTGCTGAGCCAGCAGAGCCACTTCTGCCAGAGATTGCACAGCAATTCACCAACCATTTCACAGAAACACTAAGAAGAACCTCTTGAGACTCCCCCTCAGCTGAGAATGGCAATGGGAGGGGGCTCACCCATTGCACTCTGACCCTGCTGTGCACAGACCCACACGGGCTTTCTACCCTAAAAGTTATTTCAGACCCAAAGGAATCCTGTGTCTCCTACACAGGCTCAGGTGAGGGCTCAGCTCCCCACTCTGAGGTGTTTTCTGAGCTATTCTGTGCCACCAGAGCTGGAGATTTGGGCTGGATTAGATGTCTCAAAGAGGAATCCCTGCACTGGGAAGCACTGAGGAGCCACCCAAACCTGTGCTGCTGAGAACCTGCCCCTTGTACTTGCTCTTAAAACCATCTGTTTTCTTTTCTTGGGGTGGGGTGAGAGACTGGCCATGGGGAGCTGCTTCAGGTTTCTTCCAAAGTACTAAGAAATGGGGCAGCAGCAGTTTGAAATAACCCTCTTTGGGGTCTTGGTTTGGATGTCCATTCCCTCAGGTGAAAAACAGCCTTGGATGACTCCTCAGGCTGACCTGACCTCTTCCATCCAGCCTTTTCCCTCCCCTCAGGTTCCTGCATTCCCAGGGCAGCAGGACCAGTGGGAACTGCACATCACAAAGGCTCCAGCATTTCAACCAGTACCTCTGTGCAGGACCCAACCAGAGGCACAGTTTGAGGGTGTCTCAGAGCAGCATTTCTCAACCTTTTTGTAGCCAAACTACCACCTGGTGCTCCACCACCTCCATGGGCTTCAGTTGCCACCAAATCAAAGCTTGGCTGTGCTTCAAACACGTCCTTATTCCTGGAACAGCCACTTGCTTTGCCTGCCTCCTTCCCTGCAAACAAAGCTTGAGGCTTATCAATATTCTTTGGTAGCAAAATTAAGTATTCAGCCATTTGAAATCTCATCTCCAGGTTGAGAAACACTGTCTTCCCACCCTGGTTTAAGCCTGTAGGAGCAGGGATTTGTTGGTGAACCACCCTCACAGTCTGTATGAGAGGCCTCAGGCCATCAGCAAGCTGAAGGTGAAGCCATTCCATGAATTTCAGGCAGCCTAGGATCTGGCATTTCGGCGGCAGGAAAGGAAGGCAGATGCAACTTTCCCTTTCTTCAGCAAATGCCTGACCTGCCAAAAAAAAAAAGGAGAAGTTCATAAAGCACCATCTGAACCCAAAGCATACACACACACACACTTATATACATGAATATGTGCAACTAAATACACATCTCAACACACCAGGGGCTCCAGGAGCTCCAGGGAGCTCCAGGAACCTTTTCACAGCTGCAGGCACAAAACCCAACCCCCTCTGAGTGTGCAGGTGAGCAGCAATCCCATACCTGGTCCCCAGCTCTCCCAGAGGGGGCCATGTGGATGGGCTGGTCGTTGTCCAGGTTCCTGATGCTCGGGTCTGCCCCGTGGGCCAGGAGCAGCTGCACCATTTCCTTCTGGTTCTTGTGCCCTGGCAGGGCAGCTGCCATGTGCAGGGCTGTGTTGCCATGTGCCTGAAAGGAAAAGAGGTAAAAAAGCCCAGATAAAGCTCCTGCTAAGCTGTGCCACCTCCTCGGGGTTGTCCTTGAAATGGAGATCTGTGAAACAAGAGCTGAGGAAGCTCCGTGTCATCACTAACCAGGAGGTGAGGGAGGATCTTTGCTCTGTTTCTCCCATGCAGGAGATTTGTGGATTTAGATTTTTCTCTCTTCTAGAGCATTACAAACTGTGGGGCTTTGATGCTTGGGGTATAACTAAATAGATAACCCTGTACCAACAACATTCCTGATCGCTCTGCAACCCCCTGCTAAATCATACCCTGTGTGAGCAGAGACCTGAGGGGTTATTTGAGGAAGAGAAGGATGGAACATGCATGTTTATCCATGGAAATATTTCCCTGGGAAGCATTAAGCAGGATTTAGAGGCACAAAGCCCATTGTGCTGCTCCACACCACGCATGGGCTGGACAAGAGCAGAGCCAGCTGTGCTCCACACACCCCCACTGCTCCCTTTCCCAACACCTGCAAGGGCCAGAAAGCTGCAGGATCCTGAGGTCTGGCACTCCCTTGAGCGTGGATCAAGCCCAGCTTTTCCAGTAACAGGATCTGCACGGGAAGGACAGAGCTGGCTGTGGAGCTGGGCAGGGGGGCAGGATGGAGAGTGCTGCAATTTGGGGCAGGAAAGCTCTGGTGCCACCAGACCGTGCAGAAATCTGGGCCCTGTCTAGTCAGTTATGACTGGTAACGGTTTTAAATGAGAAAAACCTAATAAACAAATGCATAAGGGCAGGTATTTTTAGTCTGCAAGAGTCTCATTTGGGCAGCTGCTTGTTTTTCTCTCAGAAAAGACCATACATTTGTCGTGAACTTGGAATGGTTGGGCAGAAACTGCAATGTGTGCTGCTATTCCAGCTGTTAAAAGGAACACACATGATTTTCAGGTCCTATTTATCAGGGATGCTGAGGCAGAAAATACAATAGCAAGATCCTAACAGCCCTTCTCAGACAAGGCACGTTTTACAAGCCCTGAACAAGCAGATCCTTGTCTATTTTATTATCCCAGAGAGCCAAGGGATAGTTACAAGCTCTTTACAGGATTTCTCGTTAAAATGGAAACATCTGCATTTGTTTGCTGCACCTTTGTGGCAGGAGCACTTGATAGCTTCCAAATCCAGGGCTGGGCTCAGAAAACAAGGATCTGATAATGCCTGACCTTGAAGCCTCACGTTGACTTTAACAGGGCTGATGGGAGACAAGGGCCAGAGCACCAACATGTGGGCTCTGGGAACCCTTCAGGTGAAAAAGACCTTTAAGAGCTCAGTGTTTTTTTTTTTTTTTTTTCTCATTGTGAAATCCCCAAGGAAGCAGATTTGCAATGAGACAACCACAACAAGCAGTGGGTGAGCCAGGGAAGCCAAAAATATGGACTCCAGGGTGCCTGTTTCCTTGTTTTCTTTGTACTTGGAAGAGCTAAAAATCCAGGTTGGGTATCAGACAACCTCCCCATCACATTTCTCACTGTCCCAGACAGCTCAGCAACAAGACTGAAGACTCCAAGTGATCCTATCACAGTGGGGAGCTCTCTGAGGGTTGTGATCAAGAGACAAGAGCAGCCTGCCATGGACAAGCCAGCACCTGCCTGATGGGTCTCCAGAGATACAGAAGGAATGTAGGGAAAAGGCCCTTCACTGGACAGAGAGACACGAACTCAGTGCCTTTACCCACAGACACAAAGCCAAACATGCTTCCTACAGAAATCTGAAGGGTAAAAAAAGGACTGAAGCTGTCCAGGATCTGCCTCCCAAGTGAGTTGATGGAAAACATCCAATTCCTTTTTGATAGACAAAAACGTGTGTGTGGGAAGAGAAGAACTGGAATCTGGAGGACCCCAATGCCTCTAGTGCAGCCTCCCAGTGCAGCACAGCTCCCACACTGCTCCCAGCATCTCCTCTGCCTGGAGATGTGCTCACAAATCCCCTCCAGGCTCGCCCTGACTCACCTTGTTGTTGACAAAGTCCTTGGACTTGAAAGCGTTCAGCTCCAAGAAGTATCTGAGCAGGGAGAGGTTCCCATCCTGGACTGTGTAATGAAGGACTGTCTTGTTGCTTTTCACATCCTGTTTATAAAAACAGGAAAAAAAACAAAACCCAAACAGAATAAGAACTGCTCTGCAGAACAACCTGGAGATATTCTACAAACCCAGGCCAGCTCTGCAGCTCCTGTGGAGCATCTCCTTCCCTTCAGCGACCCTCTGACCGCCCAGTGTTTGCTCCAGGCTGCAAGAAGGGAGTCCCCAAAAGCAGCACCTAACTCTGCAACCAGTCATTTGGAAAATCCTTCTCCAATTCCCCATTTTTAGCCCGGCACAAGCGCCAGGGAGGACTGAGGGCTGGCCGAGCTCTCACCCTGCTGTAGATGGAGGCCCCGGTGTGCACCAGGAGGTGGATGCAGGACTCCAGCTCCTCACTCTGCTGCTGGAGGTCTTTGTGCTGCTCCTGGGTGAGGCTCTGGCAGCTCTGCTCCCGGAGCAGGGCGTTGTGGGCCAGCACAGCACAGTGCAGGGGGGTATGGCCTGCAAAAACAGGGATGGGAGGGAGAGAACCACAGTCCAACCAAAAATACTGATGCACAGAGAGGAGGCAGAGCTGGCACAGAGAGCACGTGCCTCTCTCTGCATGTGTTGCCAAGACACAAGCCCTTCTCTGCTTTCCAGTGTACCACATTGCCTGCATGGACAATTTCTGGGGCTCTGCAGTGTCTGCTCGTTTCCAGCTGTGCACTGAATCCCCTCTGAACCATTCAATTCCGTGGCATTGGAGTGCTCAGACACAACTGTCTCCCCCCCAGGCAGTTCCCGAGCCCACTCTGGTCTCCCAGCCCCAAATCCCAACGAGCAGCAGACAATGAAACAGCCAATACAGGTTTTCAGGCCGCTGTAAAATATCTGTGCAAAGGTTTTTACCTTCAAAATCCTTCATTTCTAAGTCAAGAGGGAAACCCAGTGACAGTATAACCTGGAAGCAACAGAGAAATTGAAAATTTCAGTTCAGCAGAACAGCGTCCAAGCCAAAATCTGTCAAAACTAACAAACTTTAAAATCAAACAAATCAGATGATGATAATTTCACTGCAAACTAAGCCCTTTTTTTGACACTAGATATCAATGCTGTGAATCTGTTTCCTAACAGGGATATTCAAGGTTACACAAGATGATCATGTTCCCTAGTTTCCTAAAGCCCACCTAATTATAATATCATGTTAGATTTATAATATCATATTAGATTTATAGTTCAGAACAGTAACATTTAGTCACTGCCCCCAGCTCAGGAGTTCCAGCCTCCTCACTGTCACCATGGATTAGGCAAAGACACCAGTAACACCAGGGCATATTTATCCTGAGTTCTCCTTGACAAGCAGAAATGGAAATTTCTCCTTGACAGGTTCAGCCAAACTTTATCACCTAAAAGTTCACCAGCACTGACAATTCTCAGGTGGATTTATTTCCTTTTGGTTTCAGTGTGTGAGAAGTTAAACCCACAGCTTGCTGCAGCAATGAGGATGCAGAGACCAGAAATGGCCTGAACAGTGATCTGGAAGTGAGCATTGCTTGGGTTACAATTTTTAAAATAAAGAAATAAAGAAATAAAGATTTTTTTAAATAAAGAGAAAAAAAAAATTTGAATTCTTGAATGTAAGAAAGTGATAGATTCAATGTGAAGAAGCTAAGCATATATTACTTATATATATAAGTATTACTTATATATATAAAATATATTATTTTCTGCATTACTATGGATAATGTATTTCTTTCTCTTGATTGAATAAAACAAGTTGTTCCCATTACAAGACTGAGAATTTTTGCAGTGCAGTGACTTATCCAGAACTCAAAGAAGAGAAGGCACAGGAATCTTGCTGCTGAAAGATGATCCAGAACAGCTGGGGCCTGACTTATCTTCTCATAACAACAATAAAATATATGCAGATCAAATATTGACAAGCACCTCTGAGGTGCTTGATTATTAGAGATTAGATAGTTAATCCATTAGGGAAAAAAAGAAAACCCACAATAAAATAAACAAGCAAACCATAAAGCCTTTCATGGCTTTGACCACACCAAGTAAGTTTGTGTGAGTTTTCCCTTTCAGTGGCAAGGGGAGGGGGGGAAAAAAAAAAAAAAGAAAAAAAAAGCATAAAAGAAAAGCCAAACAAAGAAACCCTGAAACACAAACCACCCCGAGGCACTCTGGGAGGCTTTGTTGGAATGGTCTGGTTAAAACACCTCTCCCTGCTGGAGGAAACACCTGTTTTCCAAGGAACTCTCCGTGTTACACATTAACTGCCCGCTCAGGGCTCAACCCGGGGCACGTGCCAGGCAGAGCCAACGAATGCTGGGGATGCAGTGCCAACATGCCAGGCACCCCCTGGCACCCCATCCCTGGCCCTGCCCTCAGGTAACCCCAGCACAGCCACAAAACTGCCTGGGCTCGGTCCCCACACGACTCAGGGCGGGGATGTTCCAATTATTCCATTTTATGGGCAATAGGTGAGCATTTAAGGCACGTGCCTGCTGATCCCTGCTGTGTAATCCCTTCCCAGAATTCCCACAGTGCCTTTTTAGATGTGCTGATTCGCTCTTCGGGGCTGGCACACGAATCAGGTGGAGTCCCTGTCTGCAGAGAGGTTTGTGGAGCAACAGAGAAGCAAAGATCTGCTCGTGTCAGTCATGTTTTGAGTGAAATCTGAAAAAACACCTCATTTTGAAGGCTGAGCCTGTGCTGTCCCTGCCTGCAGGGTCCCATCTGCTGTCTCCTCAGCTGGCTTGAGTCTGGACACAATTCCCTGCTCCCACCTGGATGACACTGACCCCAGAGAGGGGTTTTCACCCTGGTTTTTGTGCTCCCCCTCCTCACACCCCCCGGCTGGGGAACCCCCTCCGATGCAGAACCACACTGGGGGCTCAAGGCACAGCAACCCCACCCTGCTGGTGGCTAGACCAGCAGGTTTAGAGCCATGATCTGCAGAAAGAATGCATTTCCCCCACAGATGCACCAAAGATTTTTCCTCTGTGACAGGAGGCTGACATTGGCTGCACATACAGCCCTAAAACAGGAGAAAAACCACCTTTGGGGTGTCAATTCCTAACACAAGGAGTTTCTGGTCAGTCTGCCCTGCTTGCTGACACCTTGCCTTCTAAGAGAGTTGTTTAAAGACACCGAGGGTATGAAAACCATAAAGCTTCTCCCACCTGGAGGACTTGGGCATAGCCGTAGGTGGCAGCGAGGTGCAGAGCTGACTGCCCTTTGTTGTCCACGGCGTTGACATCTGCTCCTGCCTGGATCAGGTCGTGGACAATGGCTGCCTGCCTGGCAGTGACAGCCACCAGCAGGGGAGTCTGCAACAGCAGAGGAATGTCAGGGTCTGACAGCACAAAACAAGGAATGGGGAAAGCTGAGTGATGCCTGGAATCCCCAGGGTTGTGCTGCCCAAAAGGGAGACAGCTCGCAGGGGGATTTAGAATCCCACATGACTCCTTGACAGGCTCAGCCAAACTTTATCACCTAAAAGTTCACCAACACTGACAGTTCTCAGGTGGATTTATTTGCTTTTCGGTTTCAGTGTGTGAGGAGTTGAACCCACAGCTTGCTGCAGCAATGAGGATGCAGAGACTAGAAGTGGCCTGAACAGTGATCTGGAGGTGAGCATTGCTTGGGGTCACAAATTTTAAAATAAAGAAATAAAGATTTTTTAAATAAAGTGGAAAAAATTTTAAACTCTTGAATGTAAGAAAGTGATAGATTCAATGTGAAGAAGCTAAGCATATATTACTTATATATATAAGTATTACTTATACATATGGATCCTGAGATGGGCACTGCCCAGCTCTGGCAGAACTCCCTCTAGTGCTCTCCAGCCCCAGTTTGGCTGACAACCCACACCCAGCGTTTTTGGAGCACCGATTCCATCAGGTGCAGCCCTCCTGGCACCAACCAGTTGCTCATAAAACCTTCAGCCTCAGAGGCTGCTGCCAACAAACACACATCTTCCTGGAGCAGTGTTTCCTCAGGTCACTCTATAAAAAAAGAACAGGCTCGTTCTCATCCCACCTCCTTTCTGCTCCTGCCAGAGGCACCTTGGCAAGGCTCAGCAGTGCCAAACCTCCCCCTGCACTAACAGAGGGGCAGAGCTGGGTTTTTCAGCTGTTCCCAGTCATGCAAAGCCCCTGCCCACCCCAAACCCTGCTGGCTGCAGGAGGAAGGGGTCCACCTTACCTTTCCTCTGTGCTCCTTGGCATCAAGTCCCCTCAGTGGCTTCACTCGCTCTGCAGCTGCCCGGGCGTGGGCCCTCAGACCTTTAGCTGCATAAATATGTAGAATTCTAAGACAGCAAATAGAGACACTGGTCACTGCTCGGCCATGGACAGTTTTACAGGGTGGCACTGCCACTTTCGGGGGGTTTCACGCCCCGTGTTCCACAAATCCACGCCAGGAGCCTCAAAGGGCTCAAAGACCTTAAAGCTCCCACTCCCACGGAAAGGGCTTCCTACCTCAAACAACTGCAGTGTCCAGGAGCCCTCAGCACTCCTGAGCTCTGACACGCTGCCTCCTTCCCACTTCAGCACTTTCCTTCGGGTGAGATTTGCTGCTGGGAGGTACCTAAGTCCTCCCCAACACCCAGTGGTGGGGCCCAGAGTACCATATTTTGTGGATATATCACTTTTTGGGGTGATACAGCCCCGTATGTGTTGGTGGAATCCCACCCCCGGGGGTAACACACAACCCCTAAGTGGTATATTTGTAATCAACCTGTTAAACTCCACTTCTTTATCAAACCCACTGGTCAGAAGGACAAAGTCCTTGTATTCTGGACAAGACACAGAGTTGTCACAACCCACAGGAGCTGTGGGTTTGCTGGTGGCCCTGAGTGATGGGGAGAACACTGGGCTGCTTCACTTTGGTTGCCTGGCTCTGGCTGGAGCCACTTCCATTCCCCCAGGGCCCTGGGAATGCACAGGTAGCTTTGCCATCCCCCTCTGCACAGGAGGAGCCCATCCCACACGGGGTTGGACCAACCCCTGGCTGCCTTTTGCTCCAGACAGCAACGTTTGGAGGCTTTTCAGCCAGGAGGTCGTAGGCAGTCATTTCTCTCCTCGGGTAATTCTGCAGCCCAGAGCCAGCCCTTGCCATTTCAGGAAGTACAAATGCAGCTTTCTGGCTAATCTGATTTTCAGTCAAGCTCAGCATTAGCTGTGGCTGCACACCCACACATCCCCAGGGGTGCCAGGAGAGGAGACTAGAGATTGAACTGACACATGAACTGCTGCTGTGAGCAAGGACTGCTTGAGGAAAGTGCCTCCAGGCTGAATCATGGAATTCCTCCTTAGTCTGCTTTAAAGTGCAAAATTAGCACAAAATCTCACAGCCAACCCGTGGTTCCTGCCTGTACATACCATACTGAACTAATTGATTGCTAAACCAATGCCAGGTCACCCTTTTGGATAGGAAATAAAACACTCTAGGCGTAGAAAAGTTACTGTAGATCTTTATTGGGAACAAAAAAAAAAATTAAAAATTTGTCTTTTTCTAACCAGAACAACCCAGAAAGAAATTCGGAAACAGTTCATCATTGTTTTATATTCACACACAGAATTTACATACATTGGAGTGAAAAGGAATTGAGAAGCAATCTGAGCAACCACGGGCTTGATTCACAACTGCATTATCCCAGTTTTACCTCCCTTTCTTGTGCTTGTAAAACTGGAGTAAGCAGTGGTGAGCTAAGCTCCTTCCAATTAATTTCTTTGCTGGGTTTTTCTGCAAATATAAGCCACTAATTTCAATGCACACCTGAACTATTGCTATTTTCCAACAACTTTATGATCACTTATATGATCTATTGCTTATATCTTCCAGATTTGTCAATATTCAAAAACAAAATGTGCTCAGAAAGCCTTTAAGACTTTTAACCTGAGCTTGTAAACCTCACTCAGGCATTAACTGTGAGGTGACTTGAAATATTGCCTGGGTGGCAACTGGACTCCAGGTAATAAACAGTGCAATAAGTTATTTTGCTGTTAGTCTTGCAAATAATAAAATCACCTAAGGCTCCTGGGCTTTGGAAAGCAGAAAAACCCAGAGAAATTGTGTTTACCAGCCAAGAGTCTGTTGTTTATTAAGAGAACAATAAACAGAGTTAGAAGGGGGTATTTCTCCTGCAAATATATTTGCCTGTGGCATGGCACTCCTCAACATCAACCACAATATTTACAGAGGAAAAAGTAAAAGCTACTCGTTCTCCAGGAAAGGAAATCAGAAAGCTGCAAAGGGAATGTGGGAAATTTCCCACAGGCACAGGAGAGGTCCCTGATGTTCCTGATGTTCCCTGGCTCAGCACATCATCACCAGCTTCACACCCAAATGCTACAGAACAGGGAAAAATATTGCCAAAGAACAGCCATGGCACAGATTCCTGGTCATTGTGCAGGGCAGGGTTTGGCAGCCCCTGCCTTCCCAGGGATCTCCTGGCACGGGGCCACTCCTGCAGTCCTGACTCAGACAAAACTCCTGGAGACTTCAGTGGGACCAGGATCTGCCCACTGGCAGAACATGCAGCCACTAAAGCAGCCCCCCATCCCAAAGGTGGGTATTTTAGAGTCCAGAACCACAAAACCCCTGAGTCCAACCACACCCACAGGGCTGGATTCCAATGGCAGACGAGGCCAGACCTTCAAGTTACACCTTTGAGTGAACTCAGATGTTCCATCTGCCCTGCAAATAGGGATGTCTGACTGCACTGGCATTTAGTTCAGCTGTACTGGCTTTATTCTCAGATCACTGCACCAGCAGAACAAAACCACACTTTAAATCTTCCTAAGTTCCCAAAGGAACAGCCCAATTTGGGAAAGAAAAATGCCGATTTAAGCCCAAAAATGTTTTCTAGTGGCCTAGAGCTGGTAGAAGTTCCTGCATGGACAGGGCAAAGACACACACACAAGGCATTTACACAAAAGCAGTCCTACTGAAGTGGGTCTTGGCAAGTGTGCCCTCACCAAATCCTACAGCTGGCCAAGGATACTCTACAATATTCCAGTTTGAGACCCTTCCCTGTGCCTGAGGGTGAAAGTCACCTCATGCTGATGCTGAGCACAAGTCTGCAGTATCAAAAGCCTGCCTGGGAGAGGCAGCAGGAGCTGCAACAGCAGAGAAATCCTGTGCTGGGCCCCAGGACAAAGCAAGTTTCACACAACACCCAAGTCAGGGTGTGCTAAAGTTCCCAGCCCACCCCCCTCCCACCCCGCCTGCTTATCCTCTGTACTCAAAACCCTCTGTGGTGCCAGGTGGAGCACTGAGTAGGTGAGGGGCAGGCCCCAGGTGTGCAACAGCTCAAAGCCCTTGGACAGACAGAGCATGGTTTAGGACATACGTATCATTGTCCTCGTCTTCCAGCAGCAGCTTCTCGATGGGCAGCGCGCCGACGACCCGCCGGGCATCCTCCAGCTCCTGGGGGGCTGGCTCGGGGATGGAGATGGGCACGGGCACAAACTGAGGCCCCGAGAGCGTGGAAGAGGCTGGCTGGTACTGCAGAGTGGAGGCTGGCAGGGCAGAGAGGGGCTGTGCCCACGGGAAGTAGGTGAGGGGCGGCTGCTGCTCCGTCACCTCGAGCGGGGGCACCACGGCCGGGGTGCTGCTCCGGGGCTGGCAGGGAAACAAAGCTCAGTCAAACCAGTGGCCAGGTGGGGCAGGGGGTGGGGGGACACAGCACAGACTAGGGGTGCTCGGTCTGACCTCTAACATCCCTTTTCCTCTCCCTCTGGGTGCTCTGAGTGTGACACTTTCCCCATGAGAGCGGTGGCTGTGGGTGTCCCAGGTGCTGACTGCCACGAGCTCACACTCGTGGTCCGGTTCCCTCTAGCTTTCTGTTCCCATTCCCACCCTCTCTGTAAGCCCATGGGACTCTCACACCCTGTGCTGGAAACTGCCTTCTTGACAGCCTCTTGCAAGTTGGCTTTGCTGCCACGGGGCAGCTCGTTCTGGCTCTGGAACAGCCCATCCTGACCAGCCGTGTCACCACCTCAGAAAGGGTGGCCCTTCCTCAGCACCGAAGGCCAGAGGGCACAGGCTGGGCTTTGGGTGCTTTGCTGGCTCTGTTTGAGCAGCTGAACTGAAGCACTGAAAGGAAAAATCAGCTGCTTGAGTTCCACTGAAACACGAGTCTCTGCCCTTCTCCTCCAAGGAGGAACAAATTATCTTGGGTCGTCCTGCAACCAAATATTCTGCTGTCTTTCCTATCTTTACGTGCTATTTTGACCTTCCTCTTCCATCAGTAAACAGCAACTTTGGAGAAATTTATTGCCAAGTCATTCTTCCTTCTTCACCTGTTGTGTTTCCTGGAATCCCATTTACCTGTGCTTTTTTTTTTTTTTTAAGCTTGGAAATCAATAGTGAAGAACCCCTACTCAGCCTGGAGGAGTGGAAAAGGGCAGTGAATTTTGCCTGATTCCAGTACAACCACAGCTTTTTTGCCCTGTTCAAACCACACTGATGTCCAGCCAGTGCTAGAATAGCTACATGGCATGAATGCAAACATACACAATATGATGCAATTAAATAAATCAGACTAACTACACCAATCAGCCTCCATGGTTCCTGCTAGAAGGGACTTAGGGGAATCAGGGAATTAGCTAATTCCTTAGGGGGAATTAGCTGTCACGTGTAACCTTTGGCTCACTGCAAAACTGGCATTTTTGACTTACTGCAAAGTTGGTGATGAGTGGCTGGGAAGTGTAGGTCAGGACAGATGAAGGTCCCACCAGGGTGTAGCTGGGACACATGGGCTGGACGTACATGTCTGCTGAGTAGGGACAGCTGGCTGCCTCGTGGGACACATACTCGGGGTAGGTGGTCCACTGGGTCAGGGGCTGCAGGGATGTGGGAGAGGGCTGGGGGATCCAGCCAGAGGCCAGTGCTCCTTCATCTGTGACTGGCAGAGCAGGGGCAGACACGTCCATGTCAATGCAGGGCTGGCCTGATAAAAACAGGAGAAATTAAAGATTAAACCCAGCCCAGCCCAGCCTTCCCTGCAGCAAACACTGGGAGGGTCAGGGATACATTACCCGTTGGGGAATAGGAAGGAAGTGGCTGATGGGGCAAAACAACCTGGAAGAGAGAAGAAAATAAATTCAGAGGTGAAGACCATCAGCATTAAATTCAATCCCTTGGAGAAGCACCGAGGGACAGAGCATATTGAGTGTTGTCAGCTGGTTATCAGCTACTACTGCACTGTCAGTGTCTGAATTTCCCCACCCAGAAGAGCTGAGCCTGGCAGCCAGGACACATAACCCCAGCTCAAGGGGACCTTAAACTGGGCTTAAACCTTGTGTTTCAGAGGGAATTCCTCTTCAGAGAGGAGCCAGTCCACCTGCTCCCTCCTGGGAGGGCAAATAGAGGCTGAAACCAGGCAGCAAATCACCAAGGATGGCTCTGGGTCATCCCCTTCTGTGCTCGTGAACAAGCTGCCTCACTTCCAAGCCACTTTTTGTCCCTAGGAGTTAGATCCTGCCAAGAGCAAAGCACTTTTCCCCTTTCAGTGGTGACTGAAGGTGCTCAGCACATTAAAGGGGGTATTAAAGGTGTTTGCCAGGTAACAGGAGGCTGCAGTGCCTGCTTTAGAGATGCAAAGATTTCTTTCACTGCCAAGGCAGTGCTGGGGCTGGTCAATCATTTAGCCACCCAGGAATGATTTTCCTCCCGTGTTTGCTTTCCTCCTACCGTTGCAGCTGCTGTTGCAGTGGCATTGTGGACGTTCCCCCTCTTCCTTTTCAGCAGCTCCTTCACTGGCTCCTTAACACGGACTCCTTGGTAGGGCCGAGGCTGTGGCTGCTGGTCTGGAGCAGAAGCTGAGGGGGGAAAAAAAAATGCAGGTGACACTTATTTTCCTCTCTTGGAGCCCAAATCCTCGTGGCAGCCTGTTGGTCTGCAGGCTGGACCAGTCACATGGATGGAGCAGGTTTGTTTTATTCCACTCAGACCTCACTCTGTGTCTCTGCTTTGTGTTGCTCCGTGCCCCCGACCTGCAGTGCAGCTTTGCACACCCCCCAAAGGGCAAATCAGGCTGAGAACATCCAACAGGGGGGAGGTTTGGGTTGCTCAGGGCATATCTAGTCAGTGCCGTGACAGAGCAGAGGACAGAAAGAAGTAGAGATGTAAAAAAGGGACATAAAAAAGTAGAGATGTAAAAAAGGGACATAAAAAAGCAGAGACAAAAAAAAAAAGACAGAGGAAGAGAGGGGAAAAAAGTAGATATTTAAGAGAAATACATGTTATTGAGTGTTTAGACACAAGCTACCCAAATTAGCAAAGCATCCTCACTTGGAAAGCCATTTAAACATCTTCAGTGGGATGTGAATGCCCCCTTTTGAGCACAGGCAGGTGCTGAAGTGCCAGCCTGGCCCAGAGCTGTGTTTCTGTCCCAACACATGTGTTTCTTTGCTCATGGCCTGGCCAGGAGGTTTATAGCTGGGTGAGCTGAGTTCCATTGCCAGCACCCAGAAACCTCAGAGCTTAACTCCCAGAAACTCTGCCCCACTTTGAAAATTCAAGCTCTCAGCCAGGTAAAAAGGCCTCTCACAAACCCCTGCAGCAAGGGAGAGCAGAGCAAGCACATTTTTTCAAAAGCCAACATTAACAACTCATATTTTACAGGGACTGTTTGGAGGCAATTGATAGCAGGAGGAAACCAGGGGATAACAGAGCTCAGGTGTTTGTAAAGCCACGATAGCAGTGGTGGCTCCCTGCCCCTTTCACTGCACTTTGATGTGTAAATACACTAATTGATAAGCTCCCCATTTTTAAAGCTTGCAACTGGTTTTATGAAGCACAGGTGGGTATCCAGCTCGAGTCTTAATCTTGGAATATTATTCCTCCTCGGGAGCATTTATTTAGATTTATGTTCTGTGCTTCAAATCACAGATGAATCATCACACCTTGGATCATCTCTCTCATTTACATCTAATTATAGGCACACTGAGATGTTTCTGTTACACCTGCCTGGGAGGAGAAAAGCTGAGTCTAAATCCAGAGGTTCTTAATCAACCTCGAAAATTATTTAACGGAATAAACATTTCTGACCTTTAAAAAAATTAAATACTTCTTTCCCTTCAGCTTGGCTCTTCCATGAACTCATTTCTGACTCACCACATATAGTTTAATCATGGAATCTTGACTGACCAGGATAAATCCTTTTGGTACCAGACAGCACCACGTTTATGTTTTGAACTGTTGTCTTTGTTACCTTTATGAACATTGGGGAAAATACTTTGCTTTCAAATAGTAGTTGAAGCAAAGATGATTTTTCAAGCCTTTGCCTGATCTACCTTTCCTTTTCTGTGGACATTCTTGGTGACACTTTAAATTAGGCTACTTGCCTTCTCAGGAATCCTGTGGCTTTGGAAATGAAGTTTTTAAAGAGAATTAAGGTCACTTTTATTCTCCATACAAGCACCCACAAGGGTTTTTAATACAGGTTAAATTTTTTGCTTTTTAAATTTAAATTGTACATTTAAATT
The DNA here is from genome assembly GCF_036250125.1 of Pseudopipra pipra. Classification (NCBI taxonomy): domain Eukaryota; kingdom Metazoa; phylum Chordata; class Aves; order Passeriformes; family Pipridae; genus Pseudopipra; species Pseudopipra pipra. The sequence goes on from NC_087571.1 coordinate 5,286,973, forward strand.
TAATTTGTAGTGATTTACTTGAGTGAATCACCAGCTCCACAAACCTGAGCTCTGCTCTGAGTTGCCTGAGAGGCAGAACTGAACCTCTTGGGGAGCATCTTATCCCCGAGTCATCACACCAGTTTCAAAGGGCCTCCTTGCAGAATTAGGGTGGGGAAGGATGGTGGTTTCTGGCTCCAGGTTTGGGGGATGGGGAAGAAGAAATTTACTGTAAAAGCTGACAAATATACCTATTCAGAGTTTCCGGTGCAAGCAGAGTAACCAAAAAAAAAATTTTTTAAAAAAAAAAAAAGGTAAAAAACCAAAGTCTGCAGAACATATTTCGGTTCCCCCAAGCTGACCTCCAGAAGTAAAAATAATGCTAGCACAGCTGCTTTTCCACTGTTCAGGGGTGCACAGGGGCTGAGCACCACAGATGAACCACAGCAAAATGACTTTTGGCTTCAGCGGGCAATTAATTCCTCAGCGAGCAAAAAACATGAGCATTTACAAATATCAGCATTTTGACAAATAAGGACAATTAAAATATCCTCGTGAAGGAAGTACCTGGATCTAGCAGTCTCCAGCTCCTTATGCCAAGGTCTTAATAACCTCTGGAGCCAAGGTGCAATTATATTTTCATTTAAGCCATGAGCTGGAAAGGCACCAAGGTCCACGGGGCCAAATTCCATTGCAACCAATCAAACTGTGTGTGACACAATTCCAGGAGCACACAACAGCCAGGTGCTGTTCCTCAACAGGCAGCTGCTCCCTGGAGCAACACGAAGCATCACAAGGCAGGAAAGAAGGGAGGGGATCTAACCCAAGCAGGAGGAAGCTCTGTGCTGCTTTCTCCAGCCTGTTTTGGCTCCTGGCAGTGCTGCTGCCATCCTGAGCAATCCTGGCTCTGTGCTCAGGCTCAGGCTCCCTCCATCAATGTTATCACTCGCTGTGTTTGCTGAGTGGCAGCAAAAGCCCAGCACAAGCCTTGAAGACTTTTGAACAACCTCCCAGTATCAAGTGAGAGCAGAAGAAAGCCCATACTGGTGTTAGAGTCCAAACCACTCTGCAGCCCAGCCCACAAGTGTCCAGTCTGCACAGACAAGGCCCCAGGTTGCCAACTTCAGTGGGCTCTGGGGGAGGATTTAACCACTCCATTAATGCTGTTGTGAAGCTCTACTCACACATCTCCCTGCACTGGTTATCCCCAGGCTGATCACAGCATAGAAATATAATTTTTCCTGCTGAGTACAAGTCCAAGTCATGCTGGACACAGCAGGAGCATCCAATGGGATCTTACTGTCTGATTTTGGGGAGCAGCTCCAACCCCACTCCAGGGGCTGATGAGCTTCAGGAATGAGTGAGCAAAATGCAGAGGAGACTGATGTGTTGGGTGCTAATCCTGTAAACCCTGGCCCTTGAGTTGTTTGGGCTTTGGAGAACCTGGGAGATGGAAAAACTGTTCCATGAGGGAGTGAAAAGCATTGGAAGAGTCTCCCCAGGAAGTGGTGGAGTCACTGTCCCTGCAGGTGTTCAAAACACAGACCTGGCACTTCCCAGTGCACTGCTGGGATTTGGTCAGAGGTTGGACCTGATGACCTTGGTGGTCTTTTCCAACCTTAATGATTCCATGGTTCTGTGTCCACAGCACCTAGTGCAGCAGCCAACAACAGCCCATTTTCACATGGTTTTTGTCAGCCCCAGCTTTCTGGCAGCTCAGTGTTTGTGTGCAGAACACGTTATTAAGAACATCCATGAAACGCTGCTCCACGACCAGACAGAGAGAGAACGCCAAGACACCGCCAAACAATCCAACCAGGCCACTTCAAAATGCACTTTCCTGTGCCTTTTTGCTTTAACCAGGGCTGAAAGTGGAGGGAAGGCAGTGGCAGAACAGCTGCTGGAAGGCTGCGAGTGCCGGAGCGTGACGGGTTTCAGGTCAGCGAACTTCCCATCAGTGCCACTGGCTGTCACACACACACACACACAGGAGCTGCAGCTCACAGTTTCAAACTTCAGCCTTTCGACCCGGACAGAACGATTTCCCACCGGGCAATTCTCGGCTTGAAAGACCCAGCTAATCCTTCCCTGCAGCCGCCACACTCACAGTCCCTGCTTCAGGGGATTTGCTGCTGCTCTGCTCCCCCCCTGACATGTGATAAGCTTATCAATTGATCAGTGTTAAATATTCCCCCCTTGGCTTCTTTCACCTCCAGTGTAATAAATAATTGAAGAGAAACATAATAGAAAAAAACCCTTTTTTTTTTCTTATTTGCAGTAATGCCCGAAAAGCAATCTGAACTAACTCTGAATAGCAAGGAAAAATTCAGATTTCAATTAGCAAACCAGCGAGTTAATGGCTGGGTATTGAAGACCAAATCACGCTTTTATCAGGTGCAGTGAACTTTGGCAAATAAAAAGAAGAAAGAGGCTTAGTTTTGTAGATGCTTGGATGCTTAGTCTCCAATCAAAACCTTTTTACAATGAGACATCAATGCCCACTTAGCCAGGGACTAAATATTTCATCATGGTCATGATCCTGTCCTTATTTCCTGGTTAGTTACAGTTTCCCTCAATATGTTAAAAAGAGGGAAAAAAACCAAGGTGATCTTTATCTCTGCTTTGTGGTAAGTCCAGGACAGGGAAACAAAGAATTGAAATGCATTTAATTGTCCAAAATCCCAGACAGTAACATGGCAGGGAGTCACTCAGGAGGAAGGTTCTTCATTTCAACTCCATCCCTGTCCCTCAGCATCCTTCAGGGTGTGTCCCTATTTCAATTGATCCAACCAATCAGTTCAAATGTTAAATACTCCAAAGTGACCCATCTGCAACTCAAGCCCTTGGAAACAACAACAACAACAACAACAATCAGTTATTTCTACCAAGACCCATCTTAGCAAGTTACAGAAAACACAAGGAAAACTGGAGGGGATTTTCAAGTTACAGAAAACACAAGGAAAACTGGAGGGGATTTTCATTTATGCTGTTTGGTGCACTAGGGGTGGGTGTTTCAGTGAAGCTTTAGTTAATGCAAAGCACCAAATAAACACCTGGGCAGAGAATCTGCTTTACAACAAACAGGAGCAAAGAGCTGAGTGATGGTTCATTGCTCAGCATAAGGAAACAGGAGGGCTCTGAGCATAATGAAGTCAATAGACTAAATATTTCACTTTCTTACCAACAACTCAGGACAGGCTTTGAACAGGTCTCTTATATCACATTATAACTACCAAAGTCAGTGGAACATTAATTTGACAGCAATATATTTCAGATTTGTGCCCAATATCTTTGTTTTCAGGGGTTCATCTGCCATCCAAGCATCAAATTAGCCTGGATTCATGTGCCTTGGACCTGCCTGTGCTGTTCTTGGGGGCATGGAATGCTTTGGACAAATGTCCTTTCAAAGGGGTCTCCTTCATCCCTAAAATGACCTAAACCAGTGGAGGTCTGGAGAGCACTGTACAGAGCCTGCATTCTGTTCCCACACAGGGAAAGTGCTGCAGGTTGACAAATAAAAATGTCAAACTTTGGATTGTTCCACTTGGGCAGAAACAAGAATCAAGGAGAGATGTGAAGACTCCTGGGAAACAACTGAAAGGCTGGTTAGTGATCCCTGTTGCTTGGATTATTCTAATAAAAAAACCACCAAAAAACACCAAAAAAAGAGCTTCCAAGTGCCAAATAAGAGCTGGATGCACTTGGCCATGCAGTGGTGGGGGCTACTAAAAATTACCTCTTTCAGAAGAAGGGGAAGCTGAGATAGACAGAAAGTGCCTTAACCATAAGTCTCACCCTCACGTCCTGATTCCTCCCAGCCCATAAATACTCTTTCCATTTTAGTAATGCAGGCTTTCCATTTAATTGCTGCTGTGGTCATTCGGAGAGTTTGACACCTGCTCTGCAGAGCAGGGATGGGCTCAGCTTCTGTGCTATCCCTCTTTCCTGGTGGGGCTTCACCAGAATTGTCGCTCACGGGGCGCAGTTGCACCTCTCAGCCTCATTAGCTGATGCTTTCAGGGGGGCTCTGTACAACCCTGCATCTGCTGAGAGCAGGGAAGGCTTCATCCACTTCAAAAGTGCTTGGGAAGAGATTTTTCAGAGGTGGGAACTCCCATCTCTTGGTGCCAAGGAAATCAGGGCGGGGGGTGGAACAGGGGAAGAGCTGAACTCCTGCCAGTGACTGCAGCAGGAGCTGAGCATCCTGAGCACTAAATACACGAAATTCTCACAGAATTTCCACCTGCTCCCATGCTTTTACATAAAAGACACCATTTGGTGTGGCTGAAATGCCACAGGAGCCAGTTTTCAGGAGAGGTGTGTTCACGTTGTTCCCAAAGCAGGGGGTGACCACCCTGGCAAAGACACCTCAGAGGGAAGCAGCCGGTGCTGCCCATGAATTTCTCATCCCTGAAGGGCTGCTGGGCCTGCTCCCATCCAACAGAATCCTGCCAAAAGCTGGGGAGCCCCGACCAGTCACTTCTGCTGTGCCGTGGGAGGGGATGTTTCGGGCTGAGACACTCGCTGGGGTTTTGCCGAGCGGAAAAACGGGCCCCTCTCCTGCAGAGAAGTTCCCCCCAGAGGGAACGACTTCCAGCTCTCAGGGTCACCCATGTGAGACTCCCCGGAGCACAAGAGCCTTTGGCCATGGCAGGTGAGGGCAGGGGCTGCCAGCTTGCCCTCTGTTCCTCCCTGAAGGAGCAGAAGCCGCCCTTCAGGAGGTGCCCTCACCCTCAGGTTGAGGTCACACCTGTTTGGAGGAGCTCTTGTGTCACTCCTGTGCTTTGGGTTTGGTTTGGGAGTTTCTTTGTCCTTTGGTGGTTTTGTTGTTGTTGGGTATTTTTTTTTATAGCTGGGGAAAAGGTATGGAAATGACACCATTCCTTCTGAAACCTCCTGTTTTCAGAGAATCATGGAACGGTTTGAGTTAGAAGGGACTTTAAAGATCATCTCATTCACCCCCTGCCATGGGCAGGGACACCTTCCACTAGCCCAGGTTGCTCCAAGACCTGTCCAACCAGGCTTTGGACACTCCCAGGGATGGGGCAGCCACAGCTTCTCTGGGCAACCTGTGCCTGAGCCTCCCCCCTCACAGCCAAAAATTCCTTCCCAATATCCCATCTAACCCTGCCCTCTGTCTGTGTGAAGCCACTCCCCTTATCCCATCACTCCATGCCCTTGTCTAAAGTCCTTCTCCAGCTCTCCTGGAGCCCCTTTAGGCACTGGAAGGGGCTCTCAGGGCTCCCTGGAGCCTTCTCTTCTCCAGGTGAACACCCCCAGCTCTCCCAGCCCGTGTCCATAGGAGACCACCTTGTGTGGCCACTCCACAGCTTAGACCAGTTTACCTGCAGGGTGAGGAATGCCAGAGCCTGACACCCACACCTGGGTGTGCAGGGCTGAGTGGCAGCCCCACTGTCCCTTTCCTGGCCCCTCAGTCCCCCAGGAGTGCAAAGCAGAGCAGCTGCTGGCAGGAGCAGCTTTCCACTGACGCTGGGATGTTTGTCCCAAACTCGGGGAAAAGCTTCCTTCGCCCCTCAGAATTTCTGCACAGGCTTGTTGCCCACCTACCACCCAGGATGTCCTTTGGTCAGAATACCTGAGTGGCTCATGTTGATTTTAGTTGTGTTGCAAACCCCTGCATGGCAGAGGAAAGCTCCTGTTTCCTGGGAAGGGATTCCCAGGGGAATCCCCAGCAGAGCTGGGATTTTATGCTGCCACATTAGCCCAGGGCTCATGCAAGCACACACCGAGTTCCCTGGTCACCTGTGCTGCCTCTGCACCAGTTTATACCTTGGAGGAATGCAGTGGCTCCCACGGGGAACATCCACTGTGGTCACAGGTGCTTTGAGGCAGATGGGGCAGGAAACGAGAGGTCACAGCTGGTCACACCAACCAGAGACTCCCAGAGCTGCTGAGAAGTTCAACTTCCATGGAAACCCTTGGGATCTGGCACCTGGACACCTGCACTGACCTGAGCAGCCCCCTCATGGGTCTCCCTGACACCAGAACACCCTCCCTGCCCACCTTCAAAGCCAACACACACCAACCATCACTGCAGTGGTGTAGGAGAGAAGCAGCATTAATAAGATTAATAAGATTTCCAGCAGTTCCATGTTGGGAAAAGGAACTCTGGCATTGCTACGAGGCTCAGGGGACACAGAGGGACAGGCAGGTATTGAACAGAAGTTGTTTTGCCAGGAATGATCAGCAGGGAATGGCTGACAATTTAATCTCTCCTCATGCAGGCTTGTAATTCCTGCTCCCCTCTGAGCACTGCACAAAACAAAGGAAAAAACACCAATTTCCTCCCACCTAAAACATCAGGTTGTTAACATTGCTTTGTCACTGCAGGAAAAAAAACACCCAAACAAGCCATTAATGGACTGGAGATGGAAGATTAGATGCAAGATTTGAATGTAATCATCTTGCAGTTTGCTCCACACCTTATAGCCACTGATCCTGAAAGCTGCACAAGATAAAGGGGGAAAGGTGTGTTGTCATGGTGCTTCCCTTGGCTGCTCAGCACTTGTCAGACAAATTGAAACATGATTGAATGAGCAGCCAGAGCTTCTTGCTGAAGGATGTAACAGCATCATTTCACAAATATACATTTGAGCTTCCGAAGTGTTCAACTGAAAAAAACCTCCAAAAGCTCAGGAGAAAGGTGCAAGAGAGAAAAACAGATTTCACTGCTAATCAGCTGAGAAAGGCAAATGCACAGTAAACCAACCTCCCAGTAAACCAACCAACAAGCTGTGACACAAAGAGGAGGGTTAGTTCCACATTAGATAAATCACTGGCAAGAGCTTAAGAAATCAAGTTCTTCCACTCAGGTGTGTTGTACCATTCCAGGCTGGTGGAACAGCACAAAGCATGGCAGCACAGTTGCTAAAATCAGCATCATCCACTGAGCCACAGGGACAGTGAAAACCCTGCAAGAAGCAAACACCTACCTGGATTGTGATCAGTAAACTATTCGGGCAAAGGTGGGCCCAGAGGAGTGAAATTATCTTGAAAACAAGAAAATTGATTTCCTGTAAAGTCATAACTGTATTGCCCTCAACTGCTTTGTTCCTTATCTTTTTTATTAGTTGAAAAAAAAAAACAAAAATGAAGTACATATCAAAAAAAAAAAAAAGGCAGAGAAATAAGATTTCTCACAGGTTTCACTTTTAAAAAGGAAAATTTTCTGGTACGTAACCACCGTAACCTTTGATATAATACCTGCATCCTGTTATTGTTTTTATGAATCATAGTCTTCCACTTGATTCACAGTGATGAAGCAGCAATGCCCTGAGCTCACATCCCTGCTGGAAAATGAGCATCACACCTTCTCACCTGCCTGTGCTCAGCACCTCTCCACGAGTGTTCTCTCCCCTTCTGTCCTACCCCGCTCACCACAACCCTCAGGAATTACCAGAGCCACGAAAAGCAGAATCAGAGCCCACTTACATTTTTGCCAGTGCATGTTCTATGGCAGGATGGAGCCCTTTTTTTTTTTTTTTTGCCTCCTCCTGGATGAGGGTGACCTGGCTCCGAGTGCTCGGCGGGGCTGTGACACCAGTGAGTGTCAGGATGTTTCTTTGAGGTTTTTAAAAGCCCCGTGTTCCCGCTGAACCCTGTGATGTCACCACATCCTCCAACCACCACCCCTCGCACATTTTCCCTCGCTCTCTGCCGCTCCTCGTGATGCTCAGAGGCTCCTCCAAGAGCTGTGGGCTCTGGAAGATGCTGTGCATAAAAAAAAAAAAAAAAAGGTGTATTTGAACAAACAACCAAAGCTGGAACCTGCCCCTCACAGGACTTGTACCACAGACTTACAACAGGAGGTCAGAAGGTTTGGCAGCAGAAGGTCTTTTAGATTTTGAGCCTCTCTGCCACTCAGGATGGTCTTGTTTTGCTAAGACAGTTGTTCTTCTGCTGTGTCTGGCACCTGGACACCTGCACTGACCTGAGCAGTCCCCCCGTGGGTCTCCCTGACACCAGAACACCCTCCCTGCCCACCTTCAAAGCCAACACACACCAACCATCGCTGCAGTGGTGTAGGAAAGAAGCAGCATTAATAAGATTAATAAGAATTCCAGCAGTTCCATGTTGGGAAAAGGAACCCTGGCATTGCTACGAGGCTCGGGGGACACGGAGGGACAGGCAGGTATTGAACAGAAGTTGTTTTGCCAGGAATGATCAGCAGGGAACGGCACAAATCCTGCCTCCACACACCCTACCTGGGCAGAACCAGCCCTTTTTCAGCGTGCAGCCCTTTTAAAACACAAAAAGTGGAGTGTTTGCTCCTGCCTTGTGAGAATCTCAGCTCCCCCGGGGGCCACTAAATTTGAACTGCTGAGGAAACACCTGTAAACACTTCAGGCCTCATTAGGCGAGGACGTCCTCGGTTTAAAAAAGAAACCCCTCTTTTTTTCTGTTTTGTTTTTATCAAAATACGACACATCCCCCCCGCTGAGGAAGAAACAGCCCTTCCAAAATAGCTGGCAAAGCTGAAGGAAGGCTGAGAGAGACTCTCCATGGGAGTTTGAAGAATTAATACCAAATTCTTGGCATTAATAACAGCTCCATTATATCTCACCTACCCACACCATGACCATGACCTCTCAAACCTCTTAACACCCTTTCCTCTAAAAGCCAGACCACTGTGATGAGTTTTCACAATTAACACTGATCTGGGAGCTTCCTTCCCAGAGAAATAATTGTTGGAGGCTGCACAGTGAGTCCAGGATTCTGGCATTCCCATCTTCCCGTTCAGTTTTTAGTCACTGAGCTGCCAGGGCCCCAAAATCTGCTCTCCCAAATCTCCCACAAAAAGAGCAAGGCAGGGTCTGGCGAGTTCTCTGGCCAGAAGCCTATTAAAGGAATTTTAGCCTTTCAGGAATGGCAAACACCTCTTGGGAACGGGTCCATTTTGTGAACCATTCTGCAACACACCAAATTGTACTTAATGAAAAACCACAGATTAATCAGAGTAAGATAAATGGTCAATTTTACTCCAAAAAATTAAAAAAAAAAAAAAAAAAAAAAGAAACAAGCCCCAAAGGAAGCAGAGGGGAAAGAAATAAGGAATGTGTCATCCCCACACTGCTGCCCTCCAAAATAGCCCCCACCTCCCGGGTTCCCAGGCACGAGGGCATTGTTGAGCCACATTTTGCATATCTGCACTGCTGCTGAGTGCCAGCCCCACGGCACAACATCCTCTCTGCTGCTGAAGTGCTTAGTAATGGCAGAAAACCCCTTAGCTAATCCCACACAGGTGACCAGGGAAGCTGGAGTCCAACTCACGGCCCAGGGAAAAGCCAAAGAAGTGGAAAAGAACATTGCAACTGGTTCCAGTGGCCTTTCAGCTGCACCAGAGAAGGAAGAAATTGTGCTCTCTCATATCTCTGATCCAGAAAGCAATATCGTGTTTCTCCCTAAATTAATGGAATTTCATTCTAGGAACCTCTTAAACGTGTGGAATTAAGATAATGCAGCAGCAAATCTCTTCCTGAGCAATGAAATTTGAAAGGGGCCAAATCACTTGTTTAGATTGACTTAAAGCTCCCAAGGCAAAGTCAGGAGAAGTTCCTGGAGTGTGGCTTGAGCCAGCGTGTGAGGCAGGGCCAGAGGGGCTTTGGAGTGTTCTCTGATGGAGATTTTTTCTGGAAACACCCGAATTCTGGTAGCACAGAGCTCCTGGAATGCCCAGCACGGGAAATCAAGGGTTTAGGCAGGTTCCTGCCAGAAATATTAAGTCTGAGAACACTCTCTGTGTACATTTGGGCTCTGCAGAGCAGCACAAGCACGGGCTGAGATTTGTACACACCAGGGCTGAAGTGCCTGTGAAGGGAGGCTGTTTAATACACCAAAGTAAATATACAGACTCATATTAAAAGGATCTATATGTGCTTATCATCTCACCTTTAACTGTGCTTTAATTGAGCTCAGAAAAGCCGTGGATAACATTAAATAACTCAGGATTAAACTGGTTTTAAGGTCTTTACATCAATACTTTAAAAATATGAAGCCAGGCAGATAAAGTCTTATTGTAATAAACATCTGAAATGAGGAAGTTGCAAGAAAGGGGCATGTTTTCCTCAGATAAAACAGCCAGCACTGTTTTGGTGGCTGATAATCCTCCATTTCCATATTTTACACACAGTTACCAGATAAACTTTTGATGTGTTTAACAAAGAGTAACTTCAGTTATACATTAAGACCTGAAGTGTGTGTAGCCTGGTGACCCCACACCACACCAAGCAGAATAAAATCTCTGCCAAACACAAGCTTTTTCTCCCCTTTCATGCATTTTATAGATGCAATTTAGTTAAGGGCCATTTAGTAGCGAGGTCCAAAGAAAGAGACAGAAGCAGAGAGAAAGATGAAAAACATCACTTAGCAAGTATCATATTTGCCTCTTCCTCTGACAACTGTTTGTAAATCGTGATTTGAGTTTATAAACATGAAAATGAATGATTATAAACTATAAACTTTCAGTCTACAAACATGGCAGCCTCAGAGGTGCTGGAGACAAACCCATCCTTCCCTCTTTTATGTGGCAAAGACTGACTCCATCTGCCCAGCAGTGGATTCACCAAAATTCACTGCACAGGGCACAGTCACACAGACCCTAAAAAAACCTCCCCTCCTGCCTCTGGTTCCCCTCAGCACAGAAATGCAGGTGAGCAGGGGGAAGGGACTGAGAGAAGGCAGATTTTTGGTGGTTGGTTTACACCATAAAACCTGATGCTGCTCTTGAGGGGAACTAAAACCAGGAGCTGCCCCTGCTCTGTCTGGCAGCACCACGGCCCTGCCAGGATTTTGGGGGCTGTAAAACCAGGGGGATATATTCTGTTTGTCAATCTGAACCTGAGCTTTACCTCACTCCCTCGTCTCTTTGATGTTGTCTGACAACCTCAGCTCCAGGGAATAAGTAATTTTCTTCCAAAAGTGGATTAATGCTGTTGACAGATGTCCTGGGTGTGGGATTTTCTTGTTGTTGTGTGGGGTTTTTTTGGTTTGTCTCTCAACATGTCAATATTAGCACTTTAATCCTGTCATACACAATAAGAAGTAGGGATATATAAGTAGTAGTTTGATATTTCAGAGAGCTTTGTGGTCTGCAAACACAAACATTTGCCTCTGAGAACACAGAAACTAAATTAATTAGTGGATCTCCACCTTGCAGGTTTGAATGGGAGTTCAGAAGACAACCATGCTTAGAAAAGGTTCTCATACTTCTTTACCAATCGAGAGAGAGAGAGTAGAGGAAATGAAAAGCTGAGCCTTGTTTGAGGCACCAGGATTTGCCATATGACTGGGCCAGATTTGCTATTTCAGATTACAAATTCTATAAGCCAGGTCTTTGCTTGGCAGCTCAACATGGGCTGTGAAAACAGAGCAAGAAATGATCCAGAACCAAAGCTCGGGGAGGCCTGGATTTGTTCCAGCTGGTTTGTGTAAATCACATCCCCCAGCTCAGGAACATCCCACTGCACCCTGGGGAGCTCCCAGGGCACAGCCAGAAGGGCAACAGGCACCTGCAGAGGTCTGAGTCACCCAAATCCCGACCACCTTGGGGGTGTGCTGGGCTCTGGCAGCAGAACTAAACTCATCTCCTAATTCTAGTAGAGTGCTGAGGTGGCTGGACAAAAATTGCCTTGCTCAAGGTCACAGAAGAAATCTGCAGCAGGGCAGAGGCCAAGTTTTGGGGCCAGCCTTGTGTACAAGATGCTAATGATGTGCTTCCCAAGGGGTGCATCACCTTTTTCTCTCAGTCCCACCAGTGCCACCGAAACCAGCACGGCACAATAAACTCCGTGATTTTTTTTTTTCTTCTTCTCTTCTTTCGTTTTTTAATATTGATGTGAGCCTCACACCTCCCACATCAGCCTCTGAAACCAGCTCTGATTCATACCTCAGCTTTGATAAGGAACAAATGATGCAGCCTTTGGGTGTTCTCAGTGCTAGAGGTGAAGTCCTCAGGCAGTGTAAATCACCAGAGCCCTCAGGAGCCCCGAGGCAGCGATCCTGGGACATTCCACGTCCACTCCAGGGCTGCTGCATGGATTTTTCACATAAAGGAGTGGCCCCTTCAGGTCAGGCTTTACATCAGGCACGGTGGAGAGCGGGAAATCCTTCCAAACTGCTGCACACAGGTGCCTAAGAGAAGCTATTTCTGAGTTCTGCGTTCTAGAGTAGCAAGTTCTAGAGTAAAATAAAGTAAAATATCCAAGCCAACCATAATTGTCTGCACTTAAGGAGATGAGAGATTCCCATGAGCAGGCACTTTTGGGGTGCCCAGCAACAGGACGAGGATCAATGGCCATGAACTAAAACACAAAAAGTTTCACCTCAGCATGAGGAAGAACTGTTTTCCAAGGAGGGGGGCAGAGCACTGGAACAGCTGCCCAGGGAGGGCATGGAGACTCCCTCTCTGGAGACATTCCAAACCCACCTGGATGTGTTTCTGTGTCACCTGCTCCAGGTGACCCTGCCTTGGACTGGATCATCCCCAGAGGTCCCTTCCAACCCCAGCTGTTCTGTGATTCTATGACTGAGCCAGCAAGAGGACCAGGAGCAGTGATGATCCCACGAGCCTGATGATCCCACCAGGCTGATTCCACCCTTCCCTGCCTGCCTGCCAAGCCAGCCTGGAGCCACTGCCATGGAACCAATGCCCACCAAAATCCTTGTCCCTGCAGCTCCTCTCTGCAGCAGGTGCCCAAACCGTGCCTGTGCATCTCACCAGCTCCCCCCAGACAATTTTGGGTGGGATGGCACCGGGAGCAGTCGATCTCCCCTTCCCCAAAGCAGCTGGTGTCCAGGGCTGAAGGGAGAAGGGCACCTCTGGAACTCCCCCACCCACAGGAACATCAGCCCGGGGCTTTTCTGGCTCCCAGAGTTTGTGCTCCCCCAGCACAGGGCAAACCACCCATCCAAACAACCTGTTGGGAAATTACACACAGAACCACCCCCAAAACAAACCTGACGGTGACAGAAATCAAACTCAGACCTCAAATGATTCATGAGGAGGAAACAGGATTAAGAATATCACTGAATGCTGAGCACGTAGGTCGCATGACCGGCCCTGGGAGCTGCCAGTGTGAGACAGCAGGGAAGCCTGGGGTCATCAGTCAGGGAAGAAATACAGCCTAAACATTTGTTCCATGTTCCCTCTGGAGCCTCAAACAGGCTTCTCTTCCCTGTCCTGCAGAGAAGCCAGTGACATGTTGCCCCAAAGACTGTGGTCCCTCTCTGTCGAGTTTGCCAAAGCAAAGTATGTTTTTAAGGAGTTCTTGCCATCATGTTTTTAGTGGCCTCCCTTTCTCCTCACAGAAGCAAAACTAAAAGACCAAAGAAGACATGTAACAAGAATTCAGAGAGACTTCCCACGACCTACATTCACCATTCATAGAACTGGGTTTCATTCACAATTCCTGTGACTGTTGACGTGAATTCAGATCAAACCCATTTTCTGAGAATATCTGTTTTCCACACTAAGGCAAGTCCTAGAAAGGCATCTTGGAGCTCTCACTCCATGTGCTCAGGTCATCTCAAACAGGAATATCAATGGCTGGAAAAGCCACACTGAGCCAAGCCACGTGCCCACCTCAGCAGAGCAAACCAGGCACTCAAACGCCTCCTTTCACCCCCAGATATTAAAACCCAACCACCAGCATTTCTGCAAGCTAAGGGCTTGAAACAGGTGCTCAGTATTCTACTATCAGATCAGATCTTCTGCCACAAACCACTCTGCTGCTCCTACCTGATTCATTTAGAGCGTGAACCTGGACGCTGCTACCGAGGCAGAAGTTTAAAGCCTCACTGAGTCACAAGGAAAGTCAAGCCCCCACTGCCTGGTACCTCCTGCAACACATTCATGTTGAGAGCACTCTCTGAGCACGTTTGCCCCCAGAGTTTCGAGGAGAAAACAGGACTCAGCAGCTTTGGCAGCATCCTCGTGCCTGTCTTACCCTGAGACCTGTGAGTGGGACTGCAGAGGAGTGGGCAGAGAGCTGCAGAGAACAATAGCCCTGCCCTGAGCTGAGTGTACACAGCAGTTCCCATTGCTTCATTCAGCATTTACTTTCCTGTGGCCTCCCTCAAACATCTGGGAAACCCCCCCTTGAGGGTGCAGTTGGTTCTGAAAGCTCGGCACGTTTACTTTTCCCAGGACACACGAGGCACGAGAGGTGAGACAGCTCTCTCTACCTGCAGGACCACCCCCAGGCCCCAGCTCTGCTCTTCAGCCAGAGGTTTAATTCTCTGCTTAGTCTGGGGGAAAGGATTCAGTTGGGAAGTTGGGGGACAGAGGGAATAGGAAAAGCTTTGTACCATACTCACTATCCTTCCATTTTGGGGTTACTCTGACTGTATTTTGACCAAAAAAAAAAAAAAAAGGCAAGTTGTTGGCATTAAAAAGAAGCCCCAACAGCAAGTTCAGTGACATATTTCCCTGCCTCTGTACAATTAGAGAGAGAAGGGCTTCATGTCACAAAGCAAAACAGCATTTTCGTGTTTAAAACCGTCCCCACGCTGAGCAGAACGTTGCAGCTCATTTTTGGGGTGTGGTGAGGTGTGATCTGCACTTGCTGCGAGTCAGTGGGAAGATTTCAGCAGCCACGCTCAGAGACACACCCAGACACGTGCCAGCCTTTGGATGCAGAGGTGGACACCAATATTGGAGTGATCTGACTCTCCTGGCAAAGGCAAACAGCCCCTGACTACACAAACCATCTCTGAGTTATAGTCCAGCACAACCCCTGCAAGAGCCACATCAGCCCCTGACTGACAGCTGTCCCTGGCCTGAAACTCCACCAGAAAAAGGGCAGTGAAGCACAAGAAAAGGCTGTAATTTAGGTAAAAACAAAAGCTCTCCACTTTTCCAGGCAGTATTTACAAACTTGTCCTGAACAGGTTCGGATTAGTTGGGTGAAACTGCCACCTGCTGGTCCCCTCCCTCTGGCAGCCGCTGGGAATTAAAGAAAATAACCACGAAAATAATTCGGGGGCAACGCCGTTTCCCCTCAATCCGGGGTATTTTACACCCAAGTAAATCAAAATTCTGAAAAAAAAGGGAGCAGTGCAGCAGCAGGCACAGGCAAAGGTGGGGGTGAGAGCAGCAGCAGCATCCCGGGGCAAACAGGGCTGGTGTCCTGCTCTGGGGTTTGTTGGGGACACTCAGCACCTCCAGGCACATTTATGGCACATTATAGCAAACAAACACTATAAAACAGATTCTCCATTTCTGTCTGTAAAGCTTTTATTTAACCCCAATAAAAAAAAAAATTAGTTCTGGATTTCCTCAGCACCAGCAGCAGCAGCAAAGGAATTTGAGAAAAACGCTCAAACCAGACATTGCTGTTTAAAATACAGCACTCACTGCTCTCCAAACACCTCTGCTACACATTTTTGAATTATCTCTCTCTTCTCTCTTGCAGTGCAGAGAGTTAGGGGTGTTTTCCCTCACAAAAAGAGTTTGATTAACACGGAGTTCTCTGAAAAAAGCAGGTCCTTTCCTTCTGGAGGACTCAGCTGTGAAAACTCTCTGCTTTTCTCTTCCAAGAACTGCAACACTCACTGGGTGACCTGTTATTGTGCTTAATAAAGGTACAGAAACCAGCCCTAATTGAACTTGATGATTCTGGTGAGAGAACCAATGAAAGCATTTAATTTCCCATTTAATTGTCTCCTTTGTTCACCTGTCAGTGGCTTTGCACACTCTGCAGTTATTTATTTTCCACACAATTTCACCTCTGAAGGTGCTTTGAGCCAGGGGAAGACTAATGATGCAAGTTTACCTCGCTGGGGAGCCTGGCCTCAGGAATCCTCACCTGCAACAGGAGCTGAGGCTGCCAAAATTCATTCAACTCCTGCTCTCCTCTGTAACTCATTCCTGTCTGACCCAGCATCTCCAAAAACCTGATAAATTCAATGCTCACACTCCCAGGGGGAGATTTAGAACCATCAAGGGTTATGATTCTCACAGCCACGTACTCATTTGTGCTCTCAGGTGGATTGTTTTTGTTGTTGGAAGTATTATTTTATCCAACTAAAGAGGCAAATACAGCCAGGAATGTACATTTCTGAGCGTGATTCCTGTGCAACAGTAAAAGGCACGAGTAATTCTGGAAATATCAGCCAAGACCACTGTGGAAAACCCTGCAACAAAGGTTCTGGGAGCTGCATTTCCCCTCTGAAAACCATCACACATTTCCTGCTCATCTGTTTATCCTGAGGGTTTCTGTGCATCCCCAACCTGGCAGAGGGCCAGGCAAGGCTTGGGTTTGATTAATGAATGGAAATAAATTCAAGATGGTTCCTCAGAGGGAATTCAGGGATTTCCCCTCACACCCTCAGTCTGTGAAACGCTGAATAAGTAACAAAAACAATAAAGCATGACTGTAACAAATCTGGTTTAAATGATTTCATTTCTTCCCCCGTTAGAAAACGTCATTTTTAGAGGGAAAACACAAACTGCAGGATTTCCCTGCTCGTGCCTTTGAGTGCTCTGTAACATGTCAGACTTACAGGGGTGTCAGAAAATGAGATGACAATGCACGTGGGCAGAACTGGAAATAACTTCTGTAGGCACTAAAATTCAGGGTTTTTTTTTTCCATGCACCTCCATGTCCTGGTGTCACTGAAAAGCTCCAACATCCAGTTAAACGCCCAGATACCCCCTGGCACACAAACCCTCATTAATCCTCTCTGGGTGATGGGGCAGTCACTGGTTGTGACTGCAGTCGTAACCAGCTGGGAGACCTGAACCCAAATATTAAGAGTTGGTCACGGTTGTTTTTTTGGGTCTTTTTCTCTCCAGCTCACTCAAGGCCAGGTGATTTCCAAAGAAGGAATTTTTAAGTCGCTTTTCTGTTTGCAGAAGGGTGGAATTTTCATACTGGACAGAGCTCCCTGGGGTTTGGGTTACACATTAAACAGCGTTAAAATCATTTATTCCTTTCCAATTGCAGGCAGGGAGGGCACAGATCCTGGGTCCTTTGGAGTTCAAGTGCATCACAAATGCAGGCCAGGTGGATAAATTCAATTTTCAGGCAGAAGTTGCCAACACTGAGTGGAGAACTATGGGAAACACTTGGCTGCACATCACCTCTTATCCATGGTGGAAAAACAGCCCCTGGAAAAGGGAAAATTTCACCGGGGGCTTGACAGGCAGCAAAAGAAACCTCGTGTGTTTTACCCAAGAATTAATTTATCCGCTGCCAGAAGCGGAAAATAACCTTTTGGAGGCAGGAGGTCAGGGCACAGATATCTGCCTGCTGCTGCTGGTGCTCGAGGCTCTCCCCGGATTTGCATGAAGTTTTGTGCCCTGATAACATCGCAGAAAAACAAAACAAAGCGGGCGGTGCCGTTTCGGTCACAAGGGGGGGGAAGGTGGACTTTCCCAGCTGAACATCTCGGCTTCATGACAAACGTTCTGACTCAATTACTCTGCTGCTTCCCCCGGGTTTGTGGGACACAAGTGGAACGTCAGAAACAAACACACAGCTGAGCTGAGACTGGAATATTTTGCTATAAGGAAAAGGGGTGTTTTCTCACTTTCCCTCCCTCGATGTGTTTTCTGAACAGCCACAAAAAAATAAAAAAATGGAACATTTCAGCCCCGAGTGAGGCTTAAAGAGGCAAAGCACAGAATGAACCCTGCCCTGTCATTAAACCACTGAATTTTGAGTTTAAACCACCCAGAAACGGAACGAGGTGTTCCATGGGGTGTGTAAGAAAAAGGCAACTCAAATAAAGGGAATAAAGCCAAGCAAACCCACAGGGTGCCAAGGTCAGGGCTCAGGGGTGAAGGGTCCCCCAGGAAGGTTGTGTTCTGCTCCCACCCTTTTGGAAAATCCACATCTCTCAGAAAGATCCCAGCACTTCTGGGGCAAGAATTCTGCTTTTGGTGAAAACCAGTTCCTCCCAGCACGTCAGGAAACGAGCACCACTGCAATTATTTACTCATTTAACAACAATGTATAATAAAATACATAATGTTTTAAAACCAGTTTACAGCCTAAACTGCTCTTGTGACACACGTGACCCCTGTCTGGTTCATGTCCTGCCCTCACTGCTTTGGGAGAAAACTCAAAAGAAGAAATTCCCAGGAAAACAAGCCTTGGGAAAAGACAGGGCCAAGCCCAGAAATCTGTTCAGGAGGAAATCAGTTTATTAATTAAACTTAGTTTCCTCCTCCCTGACGAAAAGGGAGAATCCCTGGACCCTGAGCTTGGTGCTCTGTGGATTTGGCTGTGGTTGGATGTGTCGTGGTTGGGGGTTTGCTTGGCTTTGTTTTCTTTCCTTGGGTTGGTTGCACAAAAGCTTTACTGCACCACCTTCCTACCTGGGATTTCTCTCAAGCATCACCTCACCAAGCAAGGGGAGACTTTGGCTGTTCCACATATTTTCTGAGGGAGAGCAGTGAATTAAATCCCCAGCCACATCAGCACTGCTCCCAGGGCCACACAACATAATTATCTGCGAGCTTTTGCAAGAACACTCATTATCTGAACAGAGGAGAATCCTGTAATTATCCCAGGCTGCACTGGAGGCAGAGTAAGGCAGGACACGACATGTTTTATGGGGACCTCTGCGTTTTTCTGACTGGGACCTGGTTTTATGGGGACCATCCCATTTTTCTGAGCCCTTGCCTTCGGCCCCAGGCACGAGCAGCCTCAGGAAGTGCAGCTCAGGGCTGTTGACTGAGAAAACAACCCCTCATCCCACAGGAAGGGTGAGATTTGCTCAACCTCAGAGCAGCAAACTGGAAACTCTCTGAGAGAATTGGTTGAACCCCTGAGCAGGTAAAATGCCTCTCGTGGTACCTCATTGCCAGCTCTGAGGTGCCAAGATTTGTCTTTTTTGTCGTTGTTTTGTTGGTTTTCTTTTTTTTTTTTCCCCCCCCTTCCAACTGTTCTGGTTTATTTAATTTTTGGAATTTCACATTTCTCATAAAGAACCAGCACCTGGAATCAAGTGGGTAAGAGTATTTCTCCAATTAATTAAGAAAGGCCAGTCCCAGGGACTTAACCTGCAGGGAAGTACTTGCAAACATGAGCCTAAAAGAGAGTTTGAGATTCAAGAATAGACTACAAATATGAAAACACTGAGGGTTATTTAATCCTGTTAATCTCAAACCAATCCTACGGTTTTGAGGGTCAGATTTGGGGGTTTTGGGTATTAAAGGTGGTGTTATGCAGAGGAGGTCACTGCTCTCCCCAGAGAACAAGTCTCCTCTTGCTTTGCACAGGTGTAAACCTTGTCCCAGGTACCTGCTCCTCCTTCAGCTCTGACTTTTTATTCTGGAATTACTGGAATGATAACAAAGAACCTGCATATTTAATCTGTCAATTGGCATTTCTCTTACTGGGTAAATGTTTAATTTTTTTCTCTTTCCCCCCCCTTTTTTTTTTAAGTAAGATCTCCTCATGTGAGCTGCATTTCCATCGGCCTCTCAAACCTGGACAAAGAGGAGCAAATTCCAGGCAACACCTGGATTTTTGCATTTTCTCATTTCCCTACCCAAACTTACCCTCAGCCAGTCACACATCCCAGAAAGCTGCATCATCTTTCACCTCTGCTCCTTGCTAAGTGTGGTTTTTTTTGGGAACATGATGCTGTTTTCTGCAGGAAAACATTGGCTCAGTTGGAAAAGTCCAACAGTGGGACCGATTCCCTAATTTAAACAACTCAATCTGTGGTCTGAAGTGAGAGTCATTCACCTTCTTGAGGAGAATTGAACTTTTTCTTAGTGGCATTTCCACCCCCTGGAATGGCCCTAAAAGCCTGAGGTGTCACCCTGTGGAGCTGTGTTCCCATTCCTGCCGTGCCCTGGGGTGAAAGGACTTTGCTGGAGGGGGCAGGAGCTCTGATGCCAGGGAGTTAAACCTTTGAAGGGCAGGAATTTGGGGGGCAGGAGCTCCAGTGCCAGGGAGTTAAACCTTTGAAGGGCAGGAATTTTGGGGGCAGGAGCTCCAGTGCCAGGGAGTTAAACCTTTGAAGGGCAGGAATTTGGGGGGCAGCAGCTGAAGCCTAAGAGAGTGGTGCTGAGAAGAGAAGGATCAGGTTTGTGCTGATGGAGAAATTAGGTCAGGCTGCACAAGCCATGAAATGATTTATGCTAAGGAAATATTAACTCCCAGCCAGGGGGGATATGTTGGCACTTCCATGGGAACTTGCTGCTGCTGGAGAAGGGAAAAAAAAAAATCCACGTGGCAAGAAACCAACCCAAACAATGGCCAGGTTGGGCTGCTCTGGTCAGAGAGGCTGATCCTCAAAGGCTGATCCTCAAAGGCTGACACAGCAACCAGTTATTTATTCATGGCTCAAGCAAATGGCAGGAACTACAGCAAGAATAATCCTGGGCAGAGCTCTCCTCTGGGCAATAAACACATTTCTATAAAACACAAGAGTAGCAATTTGGCCTCGCTGAGATCCCTCATCCAGCCCCTCTTATGGTGATGTTTCCCCTTCCATTTTATGCCTAAGCTTACTAAAACATAAAGGCTTGGCTGTTAAAGCTGTGTCACAACAGAGCTGGGCACACAAAACTCTCAGAGATCAGTTTATTCCATTACAAAGGAACTTAATGCCACTGAACACATTTCTTAGCCCTGCTGATTAACAAGGTGTACTTCCTTATTTTTAGGTAAATACCAGCTGTCACAATTACTGAAGAAAACCAAAAAGCAATCCTGTACACAACAGTGAACAAATAAAATAGCTCAGCAATCTTGGAAGTTTTACAGAGTTGTTTTTCAGGGTCCTGCTCTTATCCAGGGTGTTATTATCCAGAGATCAGCATGTAAATGCCTGGGTCAAATTTCAGAATTAAGGGTTAACTTTGGATATCATGAACTTGATTACTGACCTTAGGAGTGGGGTTGTTTTGGGGTTTTTTTGCTCCTCTCAGGCCAGCCAGAATCCCATTAAATTCCTGCCTTCCATTCCTACAGAAATTTATTTATTTATTTATTTATTATTGTTCTTTTTTGCTTTTTTTTTTAATTCAAAATTAATTCTCCATTTGCAAAGCAGCTCCTCGGGGTGAAGGATAAGGGATAATAGTATTTCTACTCCTTTTTTCCAGGCAATGATATCACACACAAGGACACTAATGCAGCACCTCTGAGTGCATTATTGCTGGCTGTAAATACCCAGTAATAATTCAGTAGAGCCATAGAAATTCATGCTCAGGGCAGGATTTTTGGGTGTATCTCAGGAAAGTGGCTCTAGGCAGCCCCACACCCAACCCCACACAGAATAAAAAGCATTTTTATGTCTGTATAAAACCATTTCTGCCTTTCCTTGTGCAGCCACGGTGGGGCTGCATTAACTGACCTCAGTGGGAGTCGTTTCTCTGATGCTGAAAGAATTTGGATGAAGGCCACTGGGAGTGAAATCCAATCTGGGTGTATGGGAAAAAGGGCCTGAAACCTGACCCCAGATTAGAAACCATTGTTGTTTGTGACTTTCAATGTATTTGTTCAGAAGGGTAAAATGGATTTGGGGCCTTTGTTTTCTTATCCCCACTCATGTATTGCTTTAATTATTAACCCTAAACAAGCAAATTTTAAATGTGTTTCACAGTTGATAGGGGAGCATTTGCAATTTGGCCCATCTTAATTCTGATTTCTGACTAATACTCTTACCCACTTGATTCCAGGTGCTGGTTCTTTATGAGAAATGTGAAATTCCAAATCTCTCCAGAGTCCCTGACATGCAGATATTAAGGAACATTCCTTATTTGGATTTTTTATTTGTTTGAGATGAGAGGTTTGTTGAGGATTTGGTTGCAGAAGCATAAATATCTGGCAAATATCTCCCTAAGTGAATCCTCCACTAGATCACCATCAAGTCTGAGATTAGGCAGAAAATGAAAGGAAACAGCTTATTAATAAACACTGTATAACCATCCCAATGGAAGCAGAACAAGAACAAGGAGAAAGGGCTTGCAGATAAAAGAACTGCACGGAAATAACCTGAAAATTGAGGGCTTTGGGGCTCAGCTTGCCCACCTTTGTTCACGTGCAGCAACTCACTCCTCAGCACAAGCAAGAAAAGCTCTTTGAGCAGCACCAGCCCCTCCGAGAGCAGCAGATCCCACGTGCCTGTGTCTGCCAGGGGCAGGAATGAAAAGGTGAGAGGGACAACGTTGTGAAAGAGCTGCAGAAAGGCTGTTTTGCCTGGCCCCCAGCCACCACATTGTGTTTCCAAAACACCAAGCACAGAAAGGATCCTTTAAAAGGCCAACTGTAAACAGAGAGCACTGCTCGAGCAGCCGGGCCCCCAAAGAAAACCTGTTTGTGGCTCTGGCTCGGGGACACGAAGCATTTCACCCTAAGTGAGCCCCCCCAGACCCAGCCTGCCCTCTGCTGAACCAGGAAAAAGCCCCTGTTGGACTGAAATTTAGGTCTAAATTAAATTCACAATCCCTATGAGCCGCAGGGGGACAAAAGGGGACATTTCCAAAGGTGTGGATGCCGGGGTAGCTCCACCCCGAGGTTCAGAAATGCAGAGGTGGTAAAATCAAAGGAGGAATTGCTTTGATATTTATAGAAAACCAGTATAAAGACATTCAGAGCGAGAGCCAGAAGTGCTGGTGTTCTACAGTACTCTCATTTAAATGCCACCTTCCAAAAGTCCTTTGAGATGAATAATTTCACCTGAGCACCCCCCTGGACTGTTCTGGCTCAGGACCAAAGACCAGCCCCATTTCTGGGAGTCCTCTGCCCCTTCCACCACCTATTTGTTCCAGCTCAGCGTGGAACTGTCACAGCCAGGTCAGCAACCACCACAGATGTTTGAGTCCCTGATTTCACAGGCAGGGAAAAGCAATAAAAGTCCCATTTCTGCCACATTCCTCACTGATGCACATTTTAAAACCACACCGGGATCACGGGGAAAGCCTCACCCATCACCCTCATATATCGGATTTACTTCAACACGAGATTTCAACACCCTCTTCTACCTTCCCCTTCCCTGCCGAGCTCTGGTGGTACCTGAGGTGGGTTTTGGCTGCCGAGGGTTTCCTTCAGTCTAATTCCCAGCACCATCTAGTGACAGCACCTGGGATAGAAGGACAACGCTTCACGTTGCTCCCTCTCGGTTTTCTCCACCTGGTTTTGGTTTTAACTCGCCACGAATTAAAAGGACAATGAAAAATTAAATACAAATAAATTATCATTGATTGAAAGTGAAAGAGTGAACACCGAGACCAACTCGCTGTCTTGGTTCCCTGGCTGCACCAGGAATGCTGAAGTCACTGCTCATTAGGTCTGGTCTAAATGCTTTATTAAACCTGAGGATTTTTTTTTAACAAGTTCTTAAAATTCACTTTTACTTTTGCAAGAACACATTTTAAAACGTTTCCTCAAAGTCAACCCCGATTATTGCGTTTTTCCTGCGCTTTCTGCTCCAACCTCCTTCAACCAAAATAACTGGCCAGAAATTCCCAAAACAGTTTAGGCAGCCTAAATCTGCATCCAACCAGGAACAGAAAGTGCTGAGCCCTGCTTGGAAATCCCTTCCCCCTGGTGCCCTGCAGCTACAGTTGGATGCTGTGGCACTCCCACCATCTGAAGGTTATTTGTATGAAAAAAAAAAATGAACCATCTGTGCATTTCAGAGCGACATTTTTAATACTGACAACGTTAAAATTTATTTTAGAGCTATTCAGTGTACACACAAATGGATGTGGATCATTTTTTTTTTCCTCTCCTGTGCCAATTCCTCTGCATAAATGTCTGGTTTCCATTTTAGAAGCAGCACCCCCGTGGGTTCAGTTCACAGGGTCTCTGTCTGCCTCTGTGCAGCCAGTCCAGCCTGAGGCACAACAACCCACAGCTCCTCAATCATCACTTAGTTCTGAACACAAGAGCTAAATGTACTTTGTTTCTGAAGTGATGAAGGAATGAAAAACAATGCCAAGAACAAACATCCAGGAGCCCTGTTCTCAGCAGGTGGAACTCTGGACAACCCTCCCAAAATTTAACAAGACCACGGCCCGAGGACTTGGGAAAACAAAACATCTTTAAACCACTTTGCTTCCAAAAATAATTTTGCTTGGCCCACTAAACATTCAGATTTCCAGAAGAGCCAGACTCTGCAAATTCCAACCTGCTGGAAAACCAGCATCTGCAAGCACTCAGCAGCTGGGAAGGCACAGACAAGCTGCCTTTGAAAGCAGGCTTTGGGCTGCAGATCCTAAAGGTTTGCTTTGGCAAGGAAAACACAAGGTGGGGGGGGGGAAAGCACCTTCTCAAAATCTATCTGACAAAAAAACTTTCTCACTGAAAAACTGGTTAAAGTGAGAAGCACCCAAAGGAAGAATCATCACAATGTTCCATAATAGTGGGATTTATCCCTTTTATCTCTCTATGCCTGTTAGGCCTCTACATTTAAACTTTTGCCTTCCATTTGATGGATATTTGTGCAGGCATAAACTGGTGGAAAACAAGGTTGACCCCATGGCTGGCTGGTTGTCTGGAAAGCTGGGAAGTGCTGCACATTGTTTGGGATTAGGTGATCGATTCCATAATGGGTTTGTCAAGCCAAAGGAATAGAAACAGAACACAGTGACAGCTCATCTGTGCCCATGGGAGGTCACTGTTGCTTCACAGAACGGATCAGAACAGCCACTTTTAGGTCAACAGCTCAGTTCAGACAACAAGCACCTCAAAAGCACTTCCATGGCAGCTCAGAGTCTCTTTCCTTACTCACCCTTCCAGGAGCACACCGAAAATCAGGCACACAGCCACGTTCCTCTGAGTGGAGGCTGATGCTTCTCAGAGCTGTGCTGGGAGGAAACCAAACCCCATCCTGGGCAGGTTAAAATAGTTTCTTCACCCCTGATCACCTGCAATTCCTCAGGAATAGGAGACACCTGGATATCATCAACAATCAGCTGCATCTGATCCCTCCATGCAGCATCAGAGGGTGATGTCAGGCAGGAGAACCAGCTTTGCTTCCAGGTCTGAAGAGGTGAAAGCAGCCTGGGGAACCTCTTGGTTCGTATCTGAGGGGGACCAAGTCAAACAGCCCAACAAGAGAGAGATTTTGTCATGGTGGAGGATTTCAGGTGGGTAAATATAGTCTGAACGTGCCATCCCTGCCATCTCTGAATCCAAGGAAAATAGAGGTAACCATGGAGCATCACTGCAGGTGAGTCAGGCACGGACACCTCTTGGAAATGAAACAACAGAAATCATGCAAGAAGGGGCAGTGACACTGTCACCATTGTCAGGGTGAGGGGGCTGCAGAGTGAGTCCCATGAGGGAGCTGGGGGGGCTCAGCCTGGAGAAAAGGAGGCTCAGGGGGGACCTTCTTGTTCTCCACAACTCCCTGACAGGAGGGTGCAGCCAGGGGAAGTCAGGCTCTGCTCCCAGGAAACAAGGGACAGGATGAGAGGGAACAGCCTCAAGTTGTGCCAGGAGAGGTCCAGGCTGGATATCAGGAAGAGGTTCTTCGTGGGAAGGGAATGGGCTTCCCAGGAAAGTGGTGCAGTCACCATCCCTAGAAGTGTTCAATGAGTGACTGGGCACAGAACTCAGTGCTCTGGTGGAGATCAGTCAAAGGTTGGATTTGATGACCTTGGAGATATTTTCCAACCTCAGTGATTCATCAGAGCTGTGACCCACTTGTCCTCTCCTGCCTTCACTGAGGATTTTCATCCTCCACAGAGAGGATGGTTCTGCAGATTTCAGACTGTTTCACAAGCCCTGGTGCCTTCAGCCCTCAGACCCGTGGGCTGTGGGTGGGGAAACACAGCTGCCTGTACAAAACAAGGGGCATGGCTTCTTCAGGACAGAGATAAACCCTGCTGGAATTAAACAAATCAACAGGAATCCTTTGGATACCCTCCCTTCTCAGGGAAGATGGTCAGTGTGAGGGACAGCATAGGTGAGGTGACATCACACAGGATCCCTAAGTGAAGGTGGAATGATTTAGAAGGCACAACATGTGCCAGCTGACCTTGTCCATGTCCCATGTTCTAATTCTGTCACCTAAAGGGACAGCAGAGCACAAATGGTTACTGGAAGAAAATCACCACCACCAAGTGAAAATACACCAAAGCCACAGGAGAGCAGGAGAGCAGGACCAGAACAGGATTCCAAGGAGATCAGAATGACTAAGACAGATCAGTCTTGCCTTGGAGCAGTTCTGTGCTGCACAAGAGGTACATGGAGTTCACGTCTCACTCGTGGAAGTGCCTGGGAGCTGCCAGGGTTCACCTGCTCAGCACTGACATCTGCCCTCAGAGTTGGTTCTCTCTGAAGCCTCAGCCCCAGGACTCTGTCAGCAGTCACCCCACATCACCCCATGCCCTGTCTCTGCGTGGATAACGAGGCAGAGTGTTTACTGTGAAAGTGTGTGGCAAAACATGTCCCAACCCCGTGTCCCTGCCAGCACAGGCTCAGGGCACATCCCAATTACAGCATCATCCCAGCTTTCCATTGAGGGCATGCAAATGGAGCCTGCAGAGCAGAGAACTTCCCAGGAGAGACACTGAGGAGGAGAACCCGTGCATGTTCCACACCAGTGCTGAGTTTTATTCTGCCTCATTATTCAGCCTTTTAAATTACCAGTCATCCATTTAGTTCAGGTCCTATTTACACAGGACTGGTGCTCAACTTTAAAGGGAATTACGTGCATAATTCTCTTTAAGGATGAGCTTTAAAATAGCTCTTGGTGTTTTATTTGTAATCCAATCAGACACTGAAAGCATGTGTGGGGGAAAGCCTCATCCTGGCTTCCTACACCAGTGCAAATCCCACCAGCTCCTAATCCCTCCACATGCAAAAGAGAATATTAATAAAGGAAACCTTTGCAAACAAAGAGTTTCACAGTCAGGTGAGTGAAGAGTTGGCAAAGCAGCAGCATCCAAAGGGAAAGGCAGACAAACACCTAGCCCAGCACATGCCGCTGAGGTGGGTGTGTGCATGGGAACATGTAGCAACAAGGGATGGAGGAAGCTGGAGAGCATTCCCCCTCCATCCAGAGAGAGAAAGGCAGCTCAGCCCACTGCCAGCACACCCTGAAAGTTTGCATGGAGAGAGAGAGACTTGCAGGATGGGGTTGGACAGGAACTGGAATCCCAGTTATTCCCTGGCAGCTTCCAGGTGGTCACAGCCATGTCTGCTGAAACTGCAGCAGCAGGAATCAGAATTCCTAAATCAGTCTATCAGTAATTACACCAGGAACAAAAACTCCCCCCAACAAAAGGCCTGGCATGCAGCAATTCCTGCACTGCAAACCTGTCCTTCCTAAAAGCTCAGACAGCTCTGTTCACACCCAAACCTGTGGTTTGACCTCACCCCCTTCCCCAGCTGGTCACTGAAGACCCTCACCCAAATGTTCACACTCATATCCTCATTTCTTACACCTTCAGTGCCTGAAATTGTCTCCCCTTCTTAGAATAGATAGTTATAAAAGCAGAAATCACTAAAACTGTGGAAGATAATGAATATATTCTACACCCCGGGTAGAAAATCCTTTTCCCAGCCCAGGTTTCACTGGGTAATAAGCTGAATAGTTCTGCCCACAGCTGTGGGAATCAAGAGGTACCAACTGCAGCAGTATCTACAAATCCTGGAAAGTCATATTTGGGATCTCTCTGCTTGCTGTTCATGCTGAAACCTGCCCTGCCTTGATGGATATACAAGAGGACATGATGGAGCATTATTAGAGGGTCCAGATTCAAACTTGCTATTGAACAGACAGAGGTGAAGCTGTAAATGGACAGCTCATACCCAGCAGGGCTTGTTTACATAATAAAGACTCCTAAGAGCTATTTGAAATTAGAGTAACAAAGGATTCACTTCAAATATCAGGAACTTTTGAGGCTGGAAGCAGGAGAACCACGAGGTTCCCAGTCAAACAAAGCCTGGGAGATCATTTCTTGCAGTGGCCACGTTCCAAGGTTTTTGGTGCCAGCTTTGAAAATCTGCTTCTCTTCTCGTGGCCACGGGGTTGCAGTTTGGTCCTTTCTGCACCAAAAAAAAAAAAAAAATAAACCAGGCTGATTTCTATTTTACTGTGAATGTAATCACAGATTGCAAACAAGCAGTGAAAACTATTCAACATATGGGAGGATGGAAGGGAATAGAAAGATGAGAAATCTCTGCTGTGATTTACTGCCCCATAAATGCAATGACTCACAGCAGCAATTTCCTGCTTGCAGTTGGCCAAATTCTCCCACCTATGCAAGTGTTGAGGAGTTCCTTCACTGCTGCCTCATCCTACTGACTTGCACAGGACCATTTCCAGAATAAAAGTGTCTCCTGTCACTGAGGGACTGGCTCCTGGCTCCAGCCTGACCTACACTCACACAATCAATAAGGAAAAGGGAGTGAAACGAAAGGAAAATATTTACCAAAATAGAGCAGGATGTGTCCTTAGCTAAAAACAGACACTCCTTGTGGCTGTCTCAGCATCAGAAAGGTAGATAACCTTTTAACTTCCGAAATATCCTTTAACAAGTCCCTTCCCCTTCAGCAAGCAGGTTACAATTCACTAAGGAATAAACTGGAATACTGGCTCCCCGTGTCTTTAATCCCTGAACACGACCTGCAGGGCCCTGTGGATTCCACAGGGATAAGAGAGAGCCCTTGCCAGGTGAAATCCCTGCAAGGCTGTGGATGCAGCAGCCCCATCCACTCCTGTTTTCCAGCTCCAAATGCAGTTCCATTACTAGACAGTGAATGTGTGGGGCAGGGAGCCAGGTAACAGTCCTCCCTGTGCCTCTGCAATGCAGATCAGTTCCTTGTTCTACAAGCAGATCAAATCTCCTTTGATCAATACCTGAATAATCCTTTCAACATCCCTGAGCCTGCAGTTATTGCTCCCAGCACAGAGAAAGCAGGAGACAGGGGATTGTGCAGGTCAGGGAGAGGAGTCACTGCCCAGTTTAAACTCAAACACAGATTTAATATTGTCCTAAATTTGCCCCAGAAAGTCTGGCTCCTCTCTGCTCAGCCTGATCCATAAGGTGATATTGCCTGGGAGTAAAGCTGGAATGCCTTCCAGGGCACAGCCAAGGAAGAAGATGCATTTGATAAGCACTGTAATCTTTTTTTCCAAACTAGATACTTATCTAGTTATCTGCTTATTGAGCTGAAGAGGCAAGAGCCCACGAGATGGTACAATGAAATACATTTCCCAGGGACATGAGGATGGAGCTTAAATGTGATCCTGAGGCCTCCTTGTGACAGGGAAACAGATTCCCTACAAGAAGTGTCCCCATTTGTCATGGTTTAACCCCACAGGAATAAAACACCCCACAGTCACAGCTCACATCCCCTGGTGGGATGGGGAGGAGAGCTGTGAAAAGGCAAAAAAAAGCTCTGGGTTGTGATAAGAATAATTCTATAATTGAAATAAAGTAAATAATAAAAGTGAAAATAACAATAATAAATAGTAATGGGAATGAGAGAGAGGGGGGAGAGAGATAAATAAACCCCAAATAAAGCAGGTGAACACAATACAGTGTCTCAGCACCCACTGCCCAGCCAGTCCCCCACAGCTTCTTCTGCCCCCCCTCACTGAAAATAGATTAGTTACCCTAAATAGATTTAGGGTAAACTACTGAGCAACAACTGCAACATCAGCGTGGTGTGAACGTTATCCTCACACTAAATCCAAAGCACAGCACTGCAGCAGCTGCTGAGAAGAAAACTAACTCTGTCCCAGCTAAAAACTGAGAAAAGAACTCCCAAAACTTCAGGATCACTTGTTTGCACAGTCCTGTCAACCACTCCAAGCCAGAGGTTCCTTTTCCCCACCCGTGCATTTTGCAGTAAAACAACTGGAGTTTAACTTTTCTGTTTCATGCATAAAGAAAAAATATTTTTCAACCTGTAGCTAAGCTTTTCCTGGGAAAAGTAATTTCTTCATCAGCTGCTCGGGATTGTTAGGAAAGAGGGTGGAGCCTTCCCAGGCTGAACCATACCTGAGTATAAAGAGCAAGGGAGAACTGCAGCCAAGAAACTCTCAAAAGCTGCTTCCAGTGGCTGCTGGGATTCCAAAGCTGGTTTTATTCTGCAACTGCAACAACTTGCTGCTCGAAAGAGAGGAGAGAAGCTGGACCCAGCTCCCAGGGGCTAATTACATTGGAGAATTAAATACAATTACCATGGTCTCAATGTGAAACTGGAGTGATTTTTTTATTATTTTTTTTTAACATAACTGAAAAGGGTTTTTTTCCCTCCATTCTTCTTTTTTTCATCTTTTTCTGCCCACCCAGTGGAAATGTTGCAAACTGTCTGCGTGAGTCCTGAGCTGCTGGTCAACCAAAACATGGGTGAACCCGAAATCTGTGGCTACAGCCCAGGCCAGGGATCCCCACTGCCTGGAGAAACTGCCAGTCCCAAAAGCTGTTTTCAGCAGAGCCCATCGCTGCCAGATTCTGGATTAACTGAACTGAATGTTGCCAGTCCCCAGCTCTGCCCTCCTCCCTCACGTGAACCCCGAGAGATGTCTGCTCCTGCTGGTAAGAGAAAACCTTTATTCACATTCTCTGCTCTCTGCTTCTTTCACAACCTGAGAAGGCACAGTGGGGCTGGGGGCTCCCCTGCTGCCAGCCCAGAGCTCCTGTGCCAGGAGAATCAAAGATGTTCAGCACGTTCTCCTGCTCAGCCCTGCTGGCATTTTTGTTGTGTCCTGCTGCTGAAGCCAGAAATGACCCTGTTTTGTGGAGGATGCTCAATATCCCACCATTCCTGTCCATCTCCAGCACTTTGCTGCTCGTTTACATTCCAGTTCTGAATCTAACAGCAAGGTAAAAGGTGTGACCTTCTGAGTGATTAACTTTCCAAAAGTGTGTTTGGTGAATCATTGCCTTTTGTAGAGTCTTCAGCTTCTGGGATGCATCTGGGCATGTAACCTCATCCATCATACAGCATTTTTTTACTGGAAAATCTTGTAAGACAACAATATATTAGCGATTTTTAGAAAGCTTTGCAGGGAGGCCTTTAAAATACCCTACAAATAGTAAATAATTCATTGTCAAAACACCAGTCCAAAAAAAAACCAAAAAAGAATCATCTCCATTTCTAGCACAGTCTGAGAAATAAATTGGTTTTTGAGGTCTCTGTGCTTTAATTATTCAGTGATAGGTTAAACACTGAGAAAAGCCAGAAATCTCAGCACAAAGCAACAATTCCATATGTGTTCCAAAGGCACCATTTGCTGCTGGGGATTCAGAGGCTGCTGCTGAAGGGGTGTCAGCTCTCAGCGCCCGGGGCAGGGAAGGGAAACAATATCACGCAACTAGAAACCACATCTTGTGGGGCTGGTTTCCATGCCAATCCTGCCTCCTCGGAGACAGCCCGAGCCCGGGGAGCTGCTCTGCTCCCATCTGCTGAGCTCCCAGGGTTCTCCTCCCCGGGATTTAGCCGGAGTCCAGCAGCTGCTGCAGAGAACTCCCAGGGATTTGGGTCGGGAATGTGGGTACAGGCACCCCCTGGGTTACTCAGCGCTGGTTCCTCCAGCAGCAGGATCTGCTCACCTCGTGCACCTCTCTCACTTTAGGCTGCTGGGTTAACATAAGTGTGTTTAATCACAAATGCTGGTTTTCCCTGGGTTGGGAAGAGCAGCTTCTCCCTGCTGCAGCCAGCATTGCTGCTGGATGACTCCTCGCTCCCTATCCCACGCTCTCATTCCCAGCACTCGGGCTCCTCTGGAGCAGTGGCTTTCTCCAGGGTGTATTTGATGTGCTCACCAAGTGGGAAGACCGTGATCTAACGCATTAAAACCCCAATTTTGTAGTGTTACTGAATCCATTCTGTATGAAGAAGACTATTCCCGAGTGGGGGGGACACAGGACAGGGACACCAACAACAGTGTTACATAAAAGGTGTTTCAAAAGCAAATGCATTTAAGCTTCTAATCTGGGCAAGTCTTTCAAGTTTGGGGATACAAGTACAAGAAGACATAACACAAACAGTCACAGAGCAGCTTGTTTTGACAAAGACCAGCTTGTTTGGACAACGAAATATATTCTCAAATAACTATTTAGTTTGAGTAGGGAAAATCGTTGTTTCCCTTTGGATCACACCACGCTGACTTCCAAACACACTGAGAACCACTAAGCCACGGGACAGAGCATCACTGGCTTGGTCCTGAAACCATGGTGTTCCTTATTGCTCCCCTGATAACAGTACAACAAACCACAGGGCAGGAAACTGCCAAGCCAGGCTTACCACAACACAGGAAAATTAGAACATGACTAAGAGGGCCAGAGATCTAAACTGTGCTGACACATTCCCCAAAAGCAAACACGTGTTCCAGGTCACTGTGGCATCCCTCAGCTTAAGGGCACAGAGAAAAAACGAGAAGGAATTCATTAAAGGAATTTTTAAGCAGAAAGGAGGGCCAGAGTTGTTTCCCACAACTGATGATGAACGTTGGAATCACAGGTGGTCCCTCAGGGCCACCTCATCCTCCCACTCTTCTAACTCACAGAACTGTGTTACTTTAAGCATCGTGTTATGACTTTTCCAGACTCTGAACTTAGCTCTGATCCCCCTCAGAAGCGCTACATGGGTGTGAGAGTAAAGATGCCAGTGCGGGAATTACTGAGGAATATTCGGCTTTCCAAAGGCTTGGACCCAGCTCACAGCAAGGTGAGGACTCTCTGAGTTTAGAAAATCCCAGCCTGGTGCACACACATCACACTCCCAGCGTCCTGGAGAGGCTACCCCTACGGCTGCTGCCTCTCCCAGCCACCAAACCTTTGGAGGAAGGTGGAGAATATACCAAATTTTGAACAGGGTGAGGGCCTGTGATAGGAACAGCTCCGAGGGAGTGACAGCAAGGACCACTCGTGCCATAGATCATGGAGTCAGGCCAAAGGTGGCCCAAGAACCAACAACAATAATGCTCCAGCAGCCCAGGTTTCTGAACAACCTGATAAAAGAGCCCAGGGAGGTCGGGGACTCCCAGCTGCTTGGTTTGATGTAAAAGATCTTTATAAGGCTGCCATGAATTACCCACCCATGGAAATCTATTGCCCCCCAGAATCTGTGCTGAGCAAAATAAGGTGGCACAGCAGACAGCTGACTTTGTTCATGTCACAATGTTTGCCACTGTTTCATCTCCTCTCCTGTGTAACCATCTCAAACTGAGTCGGGTGGTTTTGTCTCCCCAGGAAACCTCATCAATGAAGATGGTAACCAAAGGATCCTCGGGAAAAACAGGTTTGGAAACTCCTTTCTGGGTAACAGAGCCTTGTTTTCTAGTAGGATTATCCATGATAGATACCCAAAGAGCCTGAACAACTCTCTCCCATGATGTGTGGAATCACAGAATCAATCAGGTTGGAAAAGACCTCTGAGATCATTGAGTCCAACCTGTGATTCCCAGCTCCCCTTAAACCACAGGAGGCAGGTTAGCTGTGCATCACCACCACGTGTGTGTTACCTGTTATCTGGGGCAGAACTTCTGATGGGAATATCTCCTGTGTGTATCTCCCCCCTCATCAGCTCGAGATAACTTGTTTCTTCCTTTCTTTCCAGCAGAGAAGAGAAGAGCTCACCCTTATACAGAGAAACAGCTTAGACAGGTATGCATAACACCTTCAGGCCCGCTCTGCCAGCCTCCTGGGGCATAATTCCTGTTCTATCACCGAGGGAGAACAGGACACTTCATGCCTGATTTCCCTCCCCCCTCTTCCGCCCTCCCCGGTTTTGTTGCTGTTTCAGAGCAAGCAGAGCGTTGGGCAAACCCTGAAAGGCTTAGAGGACCTTGATATCCTGGTGGAGGTGCTGCAGGAGGATCTGAACAAAAGCCAGCTGAAGGAGGAGTCTCTGTGCCCCGTGCCAGCTGGGTTTGGGCAGGGCTTCTCCCCGGATCCGCCAAGCTCCCGGTGGGAACCTGCGGGGAGCAAGGAGAGGCAGCACAGCTCCACCAGGCTGCACCCAGGCTGCTGCTTTAAAGATTTCCACCCAGCGCCGAGGGGAGTGGCAGAGAATTCTTTCCACGGTGACCAGAAAAACGTGCAGGTGCCCAGCTCACCTGGAACGTCCTCGAGGACGAGGGAGAAGCAGAGCAGCTGGTGGATCCAGGGGGCACACGCAGGCTCCCTGGAGGATTTCCCGAGGAATTCTTCCCAGCACACACCTGCACACTTCAACCCCTCAGAGATGCTCCTGGGAGCTCACACGGGCTCTGCAGATGCTGAAGTTGGACACCTGAAGTCGGCCCCAGTTTCTTTCAGCCAGCAGGACCTCTCTGCCATCTCCTTCTTCCAGTTCCAGCTGCACAGGGAAGAGAGTTTGCTGAGAAACATCCCAGCGGACAAACTGCTTGCTCCTGATGAGAATGGCAACAGGTCTCCATGGTTTTTTTTTACTGAAATACATTCATTTGTATTGAAATTTACTGGGAGGAGCAAAAAATCCTGGCAGACAAAATCAGCAACTCCATTGCTAATACAGGGACTAAATAAATGCTTAAATATCCCAAGATTCTGGCATTTGCCACCCTGAACGTTTCATGCTTTAAAATACATTCTCCTTGTTAATTCTGAGTATTTTAACCACTGTTTTACCTTCTAATTGTTCCAAATTGAGTTCTATTCCAGGCTGCTGCACAAGGCTGTTGCTCAGGGAAGAAGAGCTCTGACTTATGCCCTGGCACAGAGATTTGCATCCCTAAATAAGATCGACGAGAAGGATGCAGAGAAACGGGTAGGAATGATAATTTTCCAGGAATAAGGTCATTTTCTGTCTCATCTCTCAAACCCCAGGCGAGCTCCAAGCGTCCTTTGGGACAGGGTGTCCTGGAAAAGAAGGGAAAACAGGAACAGGGAGGGAGTGATGGAGCAAGTATTAGCACAAGTCCCAACTCTTCACCTCATTCTCTGACAAGCATTGTTGTTTTAAAACTACTTCTTGACTTTCCCAACAACTGTTTTTTGCCTTTCACACCATCTTTTTCCCCTTCTTCCCTTCCCAGACTGCCTTACATCTTGCTGCAGAGAAGAACCAGCACCTGATGGTGAGTGACCTGATATCCCTGGGGGCCAATGTCAACGAGCAGGACAGCTGTGGGAAAACTCCACTCCACCTGTGTGCACAGAACGGATACTTGAGGGTCTTAGAGGTGAGTTTTCGTTGGGCAAAGGGGTTTAAAATATACAGGGGGTTTCCATAGCTGAACATTAGCTTTGGTTATAGATGGAGTCAGGGGAGGAGGGGGTATTTTGGCACTGCCAAAGGTCAGGAATTACCTGGGTGTTCTTCATTTCAGGTTTTGAAACACTGCAAAAACAATGGGGTGTGTGTGGAAGTCGATCTGCCCGACCACTATGGTGAGAGGAAAAGCTTAAGCACGCAGATGCTCAGTGCAGACTCCAAATACAGGGAGAGGGATTTGCTCCAGGGAGGGGCTCAGGCACTGGATTTGACATTCCCCCGGTCTGTTCTGTCCAGGTTTAACCCCTCTGCACTGTGCTGCTCTCGCCCACACTGCCTTGGTGACAGAATCCCAAAAAACCCCCACGGACACCGACATGGGGAGGCTCCTCAGACTCCGGCAGGACCAAATCCTGGAGGGAATTCAGTGCCTGCTGCAGATGGGAGGGAAGGCTGAGCTGCAGGTGAGGACACAGCAGGCTGTTCTCGGGCCTTGGCTTTCCTCTCTCCTCTGCCATCACAGCTCTGCCGCTCTTTGCAGGCACCGAATCCCTGTCCAGCCCCCCCGAGGTGCCTGAAGCCGGAGGAGAACCGGGAGCTGATGGCTTTGCTGCGGGCTCACAGAGCCCAGGGACAGCCCAGCCTGCAGGAGGTAACTGGGGCTCAGCCCCACGGGCTCTGGGATCCAGCCCGGGAAATCAAAGGCAGGGATGGAAGCCAAACCACCCTGGCAATACAGCAGATGATGCTCCAGCCTTGCCCTACCTTGCACGGGGCAGAAAATCCCCTTCTCGTGGAAAAAGCACCGCAGAAGCTCCTTTATCACACTTCTATCCCATCCCAGCTCTAAGGACTGTTATATTTGTATATAGAGAATCAAATATTGCCCTCTCTTGCTAAAGTTTTGGTGCAGGAAACAAGACACCAACAGTGAAAAGCAGAGCTTTGAGTGCTTAACAGAGGACAGAGTTTCTAAAGTGAAATTCTGCTCTGTAATGCAACACCTGGCAGAGATTCCAGGATTCTTGGCCAAGATTAAGCAAATATTTGGTGCTTATAAAAAAGGTTACAGCTCTTTTATCTTTTCCAGGGTCTTTTTTGGCTCTGTCAGATAACAGTTCCCACCAGTGGGACCAGAACCCAATAATATAAAAACAATTATTGTATATCTATTATATATGGGTGTATTATATGTATATAATATATTATATATTTATATATTATATAGTATATATGTTTTTATATATTATGTATTATATATCATGTATATAATATATATTTATGTATTATAATATATATTATATACACATATATGTATATATACATATACAAATATTATATATACAATGTATATAAATGTTATAAATATATAATTATATATATAATGTATATATAATATATATTATATACACATATATGTATATATACATATATTATATATACAATGTATATAATGTTATAAATATAACATTATAAATAATATAATAGTACACAAAATATAGAAACATATTATAATTACATTTATATTAATTGTTATTAATTATATAATAATACTACTATATTATACTGATTATATTATAATAATATAATAATAATCAATTAGAAATACAGACTAAAAGTCACATTTCAAGCCATTGAGGTGCCATCTTCTTTACAGCTGTGCACTGCAGGAGAGAAAACACAGCAGGAAAAAAAAAAATCAGTTCAATAATAACTGGAAATTTACTGTTCTGGTTCTTCATCTGCCCAGACTTACAGCTTGCTGGATGCTCCAAGAGGAATTCCCAGTCCCCCCCCACCAGAGAACTTCCCTGAGCTTTGTCCCGTGGCATCCTTGGACCTCTGGGACGTCATTCTCAAAGGTAGCTGTGCACAGAACCTCTTTTCCCTGGAAACCTCCTCCCTGACCCCAAGGCAGGCAGGCAGCAGGCAGCAGACGTGGGCACTCGAGGCTGAGAGCTGTTGGTTTGTTGTCTTCCAGGGAAGTGCTGAGGACTCTCCTCCCCCAACTCCCCCCACGCTCCGGCTGCTGCCCAGGACCGACCCGAGGACGGGCAGGACAAGTCTCCAGCTGTGTCCCAGCCTGAAGGGACTGCTGGGAATAGCTGCAA
Organism: Pseudopipra pipra; assembly: GCF_036250125.1. Classification (NCBI taxonomy): domain Eukaryota; kingdom Metazoa; phylum Chordata; class Aves; order Passeriformes; family Pipridae; genus Pseudopipra; species Pseudopipra pipra. The sequence goes on from NC_087571.1 coordinate 5,324,192, forward strand.
ACTAAGGAATGGGGGGAATCCTCCCAGCAGGTCTCACCAGTGTTAGGAATTCAGTGTTAGGGAATGAATGGGCCTTAATTTCCTCACCAAGCCGAGCTCTTGTGCTTCTCTCCTGAAGTCTGAGTTGGAGCTGTTCTGCTGGCTCGTGGTTGTTGATGTGGGTGCCTAATTTAAGATAAAGACCTCCTTGTTTTTAGCCATGCAGGACCTAGTCTTGAGGGTACCAATGTAAGATTAGTCTCTACACTCTGAGTTTAATGTTCAGATGTGCTGGAAGTCTCAGGCAATCTGTCCTTTGGGAATTCAGAGTCTGATGAGCAGCATTTAATACTTTCTGCAGTCTGGCTCTGAACTTGTCCAAGGGTTGTCACTCTTTAAGGCAGTCCTATCAGAAAACCCCTCCAAAATAAAACATACCCACTCTTACTGAGCATGTTTTTTTCAACAAAAATCGAGCTTTTTTAATTATGCAATCAGAATTTGTACCAATGATGGATTGTAGGTGAAGTCTGGGACAAAAATATTTGGAATCGGTTCCTTTCACTCTGGGTGATCTAACAGAGGATTTTGCCTTTATAAAATTTAAATTTATAAAATTTAAACATATAATAAACACTTTTCAAGGATTGCTCTTTATACAAAGCAATTTTGCAAGTCAGAAGGATAATGAGGAGCTTAACTTACCCCGTGCTGACAGAAAATCAGGTTATTCGGTAGAATTCCTATAAATTAGCTCCCTTAAAAGGATTATTCCTTCCCAGACTTCCTACCATTTAATTTGAACTTCTGATTGCGAGGCAGCTGGTTTCTATGAAACTTCCCTGTTTGCTACATGTGGAGCAAAGTACTTTTACAGAACCTAAACCCAAAAAAGCCACTGATCCAGCGCTGGCTCACGTGTGTCCCTCCTGCTTTTCCAGGGAGATTTTCCACGTGGAACCACTGCAGGATCCAGTGTTAAGTACTCAGCATGTTGGGGGACCATTTTTTTAATGAAACCCTTTGCATTTTCTTCCTGTAGAAAAGGTTACTTTCGTGCTACTGGGTATCCTTTGGCGTTGAGCTCCAAGAGCTACGTTGCACAAGGTGAATTAGCTTTTGCTGCCACATGGCAGAGTTGGAGTTAATTCCACCGGGGTTTGGGGCATGTCCTATGATTCTTATGCCCTGAACAGCTAAACAGTTCTCTTTTGTGTTTCCTCTAGTCTGAACGAGGCATGATACTTCAAAATCTTCCAGTATTTCATTAGAAATATAGAGAGAATTTGTTATTCAGGTGATGAGTTGCATAACCCTATGGAATAATCATTCCTCTCCTTCCATAACTGTCCCTCATCTTTCAGTCATGTGAAGCCTTTTCTTTGTTTTCCTTTTTGTCCTGTTTTTTACTTGGAAATACAAATATTTTCCTCTCTGATTATTTTCCCCCTTTCCTTCTTCCTTCCTGTTTGCATTTGAACTCCCATCTGTTCTCACAGAGATTTTTATTCCTTTGAAGACAATTAATGAGGACCTTCCAGGTTACTCAGCTACCATTTGTGGGATTTAAGGATCAGATCCTACACCCATGGAAGTTCAAGAGTCCTTATTTTTAGTATAAACTGACCAAGAAATTCTACATGACATACAGAGCCAAGGCTGAAGCAGTGAGTTGAACAGATAAAGAAGTGCATCAACAAGCATTTTCAGGGAAGAAAAATTAATTTCCTCACAGGATATCTTTAAAGAAGCACAGAAAACTATCATCCAGATCACAATATTAATCAAGTTCTTTTAGTCACCATTCAGGTGAAAGGACAGGAACCTTCAGCTACTCATAGATATCATTTATTCAATATATTCAAAGATGAACTTGCTTCTAAAGTATATTCTACAAGTTATCCATTAATTGCATTGATGTTAGTAGGTTGCTTTACATTGTTTCATTGTTCCTTCCTGTCAATAAATATATTATTTCATGCAGTAACTTGTTGGTTTTTTGTACTGGTGTGTCCATCCTGCCCTCACAACAGAAGGGATCATCATGGGAAGGGCAAATTAAGCAGAGTTTAAAAGCTGACAAGTGTCTAAAGGTGTTGTTTGGCTTCTGAGAGCACAGAAAGCAACAGCATTATCACAAAATTTGGGGGAGGGGATTCATTTTTAAAAAATGAGAAATTTGAGAACCCTCTTTCTTTTCAAGGCACATTCATTAACTCATCACCTCTAATTAGGAGCCAGACAAATTACTGTGAAAAAAACCCAAATAACAAAGTCCAAGCAGCTCATCTGTGTCTGTGAAACATCCAAAAAACAAACTGCAGGGGGGACAAGTGGCATTGAAAGGGTGAAAATATCAGGGAAGATATTTTATGCATTCCCGGAGAAGCTCCTTAAATGTTAAATTGGAAGAGTAAAAACAAGACAAGAAGGAGAGAAGAGAGGGGTTTTGGCCCAGATTTTCAGCAGCACAGAATTCCGCAGAGGCTGTTGCAGAGCAGTGACTCTGGAAGGTGTCAGAAGCAGAACAGCTCCTCTGGGAGCTGCTTTCAATAGCTGGGGATGGCAGAAATCCTCCAGCATCCTCCTTTCCCACCACTCCTGCCAAATGGAATAACAGCCCCCAAGTTCTTGGCACAGGGGGATCCCAATCTGCAGGGATCCAACTGATTTCCAAGCCTGTCACCCCGGCCTGGTGCCACCCCCCAAGGTTGACCCCAGCAGAAAATCAACCTCCTGCTTTGCTTTTATCCTCCAGAACGTGTCCTTGAAACCAGGATTTGCTGCACAGTCACAGTTACTGCATCCAAGATTCCCCCAGGCTGCTGGATTTTGCTGGAACAAGCCATCACCTCCCAGAGCCCAAAAACCTCAGCTGAGAAGCACAGGAACTGCTGCCCATGAAAACAGATAATGTCAAACAGAGAACAATGCCATGATTGTAAGGAAACCACAGACAAGCAAAGAAAATAAATTATATTACCCAAAAAAAAAAATAAAATTCCTTCTAACAGGCAAACAAAAAGAATTCAACCTTTTCAGATGAGGAACCAAGGGGGGTTGGGCACTGAAGAAAACCCTCCACAGCCCTTTTGAGAGTGTGGATCAACAGCTGCCATTCAAGAAGAAACATGAACATTTCCTCCACACAACCCCTCATCCCACTTCCCATAACTCCACTTCTCTCCCCACGTGATGACAACCAGGCTGCACTGCAAGCAGAGCTGGAGGAGCCAAGTTTCTGAGCCAAGGGAGAGGAAGAGGCTGAGCTCTTGGCAGATTGGGATTCTTTCAGAGCAGTCTCACCCATCGAGTTTTATTTTTCCTGCTCTCTTTGTGGCTGGAGAAACTTGGAAGCCAAAGGGTTCAATTTAAACCCAGACATGTTTCTGCAGCTGTGTGGAGCAGAGCAGAGGAAATAAATTCAGGGAAGGGAGTCCCACTGACTGAAAAACCAAGGGTTCTCAAGCACTTTTAAGAGGGATCACAGTGGGGGGAGGCAAGAAAGAGAAAAGTGGGCAGCAGAGCTCTCAAGCTGCAGAAATCACCAGGACCCAGATTGTCCCAGACACCACCAGGAGCTGCAGTTCAGTGCTGAGCCTCATCACACTCACTTCATCAGCCTGTTTACCCAAAAATCTCACTTGTGCTGAAGCCAAGAACGCAGTTCAGCATCTGGAAGCTGCAGGACCTGCCCTAAAGAAATCCCTTCTGGCTGGGGTCTGAGCAGGCTGGACTTCAGGCATCCCAGATACTCACACCCACCTTGGCTTCAGTGGCACAGTTTTGGGGGTCACTTGGCTCAGCAGCAAGAGATTGGGCTCAGAGGTGGATAACACATCACTTCTGAGGGATAAACCCCCCAGAAGGTGTTACCCAGTTGCTCTCAGGAGGGCCCCAGGCACTGCTCTGCTCCCTGCTTGGCTATAGCAGCTGTTACACCCATGAGAATCCTGCCTGGGTAGGTCCCAGCTCCTCATTATCTCTGTTTGGTATCTCTAACTATCATCACCAGCCAAGTCAGTTTACAGAAGTCTTGTTTTTTTTAACAAGCACAACGAGATCTCCAAACACAAACCCTGAAACGTGTGTGGTGTGATAAAGCAGGGGCAGAAACCACCCCAGCACCACTTCAGGAGCCCAGAGAAACTCTCAGTGCAGGTCTGAAGGAGAGGAAGCAGAAGGAATTAACACAAAAATCCGGTGGCAGATTTTAAATATTAAGTTTGGCTCGGGTTTGCTCTGTTTTCAACAAAACCCCCCTGGATCCCTTTGCTGCTGATGAGTAACCAGTTTTTGAATCCTTCACAATTACCTCTAGAAAGGTATTCACAGCTAATTGGCTGCTGGAGGCAGAGAAACACACACTAACCTGCCTTCAAAGGTCCACACAGAGGCCAAAAATATTTTTCACCCTCACAAACCCTGAGACTTGAAGTATTTTTGAGCCCCCTCAAAAACTCCAGTTGGAATTTTCTCCACCACACTCTTCCTGCATCTCTTTCTGCCCCTTCCCTTCAGCAGGACTAAAAGGTTTGCTGAAAGGCTGTGCTGAAATCACATCTCAATGAAGCAACAAAGAGCTGCCTGCTAGAAAGGCTCTAGGAAATGCCAGGGAGCAGGAATTAATCCACCAGGGCTTTAAGTGGCTGGACAGTTCCTGATTTGGTTTTCTGCTGCTTCCAGGTGCACTCCTGGTTGTCGGGAGCTTTCCATTTCCCTGGAATCATTACTCACCTCCGAGGCAATGCCTTGGCTGATGTTACAGCAGATAAGGTTCTGCAGAACCCAGCAGTTCTTCGAGTTCACAGCCAGGCACTGTTTGCTCACGTGGAGCTGTGAAAGTCCATCTTGGTGACATTTGTGTCTGTAAGAGGGGTCAGAACAGAGCACTTTTATCTCCCCTGTCCACAGCAGGTCTTTCCAACAAAACACTTGTTTGTTTGAAACCAAAAATCTCAGCTGCATCCTCTCTCAGGTTAAATAAACTTTGGGGTTTAATTCCCTGAGGAAGCACTGCTGTATATCCCCCATCACCTCCTCCCCCAGGATCAGCTCCAGAGGTGCTAATTTATGTCATCCAAGGTTTTAATCCCTCTATGAAACGTAGCCATTGCAAAAATACAGCCACGGAGGCAAAGTGAAAATAAAATAACTTCCAGTCACTGAATTGTCCCTGGGACTTGAAAAAAATCCAAGCTCTTTGGCCTGTACCCTCGTTTGTTTAAATTTAAATTGTGATTCAGCTGGCTTTTGGGGATTACCTCAGAATAACCAGGCTTTGTGTTTTTGTTTTCCACCACAGCAAGCGAATCCCAAGTGCCAGAAGTTCTCTGCCCATTCGATTCCCCCAAAAAGAACTTTATGATCATTTGATTCCCAAAAAAGGATAAACTAGAAGAGAAGTAAAGAGGGTAGGGGAAAAAAAAAAAAAGATAAATAAACCACAGAAGGCATGGAAAGAGGAAGGGAAGTGAAAAGAGAATCTTGCTCGTGCTGGATCCCTTTCACAGCCCCAATACAATCAGGGATAGTGACAAATAACCCTACAAAGCCACAGGTTGTGCTGGTGTGTTAGGGACACATTTTATGTGTTAAAGCCCAAGAGAAGCTGCAGTTTTTAGATGTATTAAGTCCTCTGAGAGTCAGTTGTGGGCAGTGCCACCAAGAGACATCCCAGCTGTCACTGCCCAGCCTTTCCCTGGAAGCCACCAAAACTATTTCAGCACTGACCTAAACTTCTCTTCAAAAAAAAAACCCTCCCTTGATCATAAACCAAGTGTTATCTAAAGGTAACCAGCTTCTTCAGCAGAGCCAAAGGCTGCTGTAAGTAATATCTGGAGAGTAAAGTTTATGTGGGGAAAAAAAAAAATAGCCTGATGTAACTATGGAGTAGGTTCATCAAATATTTGCAGAACAATCTGCTCCACCTGTGGCTCTCCTTGCTTGGAAACCTGCAGCAAACTTCACAGAGAAATAAGACCAAAATTTGGCTTAGCTGACTTACTAACCATGGGTCTTACAGACATACCTGCACCCACTTATTCAGACAGCATGAAATTAAAATAACAAATAATTCTTAAGCCCCAATGCCCAGGAAAAAAAAAATAGCTCAAAACAACGAGCAGTTTGTAACATGAATATGGTGAAAGAGACTGAAAATACCAGTGATTAAGTTCAGCAAGGGCAAAAAAAATGGCACTCCCAACCCAAATAATTACAGGAGTTAAAAAATTGTGTGTGCATCAGAGATGTTTTTACAAGTTGCAGGGCAGAGCAGTGAGAGACTGTTTTGCTCTGCTTTGCTCCCTTCAGGAGCTGTCACAGAAGGTGTGAATTCTCCAGTCTCTGTGTTCAATAATAAGGTGTTTTTAGAGGTTATTTATCCAATAGGCTGCTCGTTTTTCCATCCTCTCTAAAAATTAAATAGAAAAACTGGGCTTTGTTGTGTTTATTCTGTGGACTGGGATGTGAAGGTAGGTGATGATTAAAGGGGCAGCAGGTCAGCCAGGCCTTTGAGGGTGACTCAGGCATTAATTCTGGGACTTGTTCAGTCACAAAACATTTTATGGGGCTGTTGAACCCCAGCCCCTGCCAGGAAAACGACAGCTTGACACACAGAGCAGTGCTGTGTATCAGTTCTGGGGAAAAGGGGGGTTGTGTATCTGCTTCTCACAGCCATCAGTTCACAACCTGAGACTCCAGTTCTACTGGAGTTTATTTAACCTATATTTATTTTATTTAAATGTTTAACCTATATATTTATTCTATTATTCTATTCTGTTTATTTAACCTGGAGCCATCACCACTGGACACTGCTCTGGGTAGAAACAGCAACCAGATAAATGACTCCAAAACACTTCCTCCTCTGGCTCTGTGGCTCCCTGAGAGAAGGAAGGCTCCTGATTGCCCCTGGTGTTCTCTGCCCGTGGAACCCAAAGCCTGGGGGAATCTCTGTGGTCATTCCCAGAGGCTGAGCTCTGCCAGACCCAGGGCTGGGAGCTTTGCCCAGCCTCATCTCCACTGAAATAAAACCTTCCAGCAGCAGAACTTCCAGGCTTTGCAGCAGAATGCAGAGCCCTGCAGCCGAAATGCAAACCAGCAGAATTTCCTGGGTGTGCTCCGAGATGGAGCAGCAGAGCAAAGCCCTGCAGGGGACAGGAGACAGGCAGAACCACAGCCACAGTTCCTGCATTCCAATCTGTTTTAGGCAGGACCTCTGCACAGGATTTCTCCAATGGGGGCAGTTCCAGGCACGCTCAGAGGCAGAATCCCTGTGCTCGGGGAATGCAAACCCAAACAAGGGGCTGAGTTTGGGCACTTCCAGCTCAGGCAGCCACAGAGTGGGAATGCTTTGGGTTGCAATTGGAAGCACAGGCAGCTCAGATGGAATGAAATCCTGCTTTAAGAACTCAATTAGAGTGGATATTCTCTTGCACATTCCCCTGCAGAGCACATCCTTTGGCTGGAGAGCTCAGGCATTGCTGTGGGTAAAGACCAACTAATCCCTCCCTAGAACATCAGAGCTTTGCCAAAGGAGCAACAACAACTTCTGGCAGGTGGATATTGCCAGTTAAGACACAGTCCTAACTTCTGCACAAAAGATAAATAAATATCTCCTCTCTCTGAAAATCACTCCCTTGCTTCTCATTTTTGACCAGCCAGTGGAACAATGCCTGCCCTTCCAAATACACCAAAATATGTAAACCACTCATTTATTGTGTCCTTAGGAAAAAAAAAAATCTACCCAGCTGCCGGTCTTTGAACTGGTATGGGAAGGACCTTTGAGAAATGTGAACATTTCCTGGTGCCCCAGAGGGGAGGGACGTGAAAATGTCACCCAGAAATGCTCTGCAATGTTTTTGTAGGTAATTCATCAGACAACAGAAGTCTCTGGGAGATACAGAACATGGGGGCACAGGCAGGCAGGGGCTGGGATAGCTGGGATATTGGGAGGGCAGGGCTTCAGGAGCGCCCATCAGTGAAAAAAGTGGCATTAATTCCCCGTTCCCCCAGCCCTGCAGGGCCAGGCTGCCCTCTGCTGTGGGAAGGGTGCAGGGCTGGCAGGAGCCCTACCTGGTTTTGTCACCTTTAAACCCCCCCAGGAGGAATGAAAAAAACCAGAGAGTCTTCCAAACCAGGTCCCTGAACTGCCTTCCAGGGTCTGCCACAGGTCTTGACAACCAGAGGGGGCAAACCAGCTGTGAATAATTGCCTTTTTTTTTATGATGAACACCAAAAAGACACCAACTTCCTGACAGCTTTTTGTGCTCTTCATAAACTATGCAGCCCACCCCAAAAATAAAACCCAACTGAGGATCCCTTGTGGCAAATGAGGATTCCTGGACTTCCAAACTCACGGCTGCTGTAGGGACCCAGAAACTTCCCATCACAAAGTACAGGAGCAAATTGTCTCAAAGTGGTCAGAAATAAACACTTCTCTGGGCTGCAACAGCCCTATTCCATGTGAATATTCTTCAGCTTGGGCAGAGAGCAGCTCCTGTGGGGCAGCAAAACAGGGCTCAAGTAACCCCCATGAATATTTCACACCAACACATCAGCACGTTTGAACTTTCACTGCCCATTAAATATTCAGCAGCCAAAAGAAAAGCTCTCCTGGGCTGGTACTCACCCCCATTTGGCAGTTCCAGCTCCTCCATCCCACACATCCATGGCCTTTTTCCTCTTCCTTTTCTCTCTTTTTTCACTCTTGCCTCATGACAGTGGGGAGATGCAGCTTCCGAGCCACGAGGACTGTCAAAGTGGAATTTACTGCAAAAGAGGAGAGCAGAGTCTGCCAATCTGTCCAGCAGGTATTTGTAGATAATTTACCAGAGATTCTTTGCTTCTCAGTCACTTACTGCTCTATAAAAATGCAGCCAGGCTTTAATTTTGCTCGGTGCCACCAGCAGTTCTTAGATAATGGACTGGGCTTGGTGAAATTCATATTGTACACAGGTACATGGCTTAAACAACAAATGCAGAGCGGTGAATTTTATTGTCATAAGATTTGCAGATCAGAAGAGTTCCTTTCTCTGCTGTTTATTGAAACAGTGCTGGTACGAGGGAATATTTTGGTGGAAGCAGGGTTCATTTAAGTGATTCAGGTATTTAAACTGAACAGACACTCCTTCACATGTACATAATAAGCTGATTTACCTGAGAAAGACTGACAAGACCTTTTGTTGCTGTTGTCCAAAGGCTTTCTGTGCCCAGGAGGGAACGTCACCCCCGTGCCGTGTCCCCCGGGGAGGTTCCGTCCGGCGGGAGCAGCGCCGCGGCCACAGGGCTGCCTGACCTGCCCCGTGGGCTTCTTCAACCCCAGGCCTGGCCAAAAAGCCTGCCTGCCCTGTGGCTCGGAGGCAGAGCAGCCCCTGGAAGGGCAGGAGACGTGTGTGTGCCTCGGGAAAGGTCGGGTGTTCCAGGTACAGGAGCAGCTCAGCTCTCTCTCCACATCCCATCCCCACAGGGACAGCAGATTGTGCTGGTTTAAAGGGAAACCAGCAGGGGAAAAGAACCCAGCTCAAAAGAGAGATTATAAGTCAGAAAAACAACTTAATAAAATAATACAATAAGTACGATTATACAGGCAAACAGTTGGTTTTAACCCACAAAACCCAAATGTATAACCCAGCGCCCTGGGGCATGGACAGAGTGGTGTTCATTGGGCCCCCTGAGTCCAAAGTAAAGGGAGAGGGGAAAACCTGTTGGTGAGAGTGCTGGTGCAGTTGGTCAAGAGTGGTGATTGCAGTCCAGTCGACAGTGGTGGTCTCAGTCTGGTTGAGTGGTGATCTGCAGTCTTCCTCTGGATCCCACAAGTGGTTAAAAAATCCCAAGACCCCAGGATTATATATCCTCCAGTTCAGGCAGGAATGCCCAGTGCCAGGGAGTTCCACAGTGGGTGTGAGGACAGGAGCATCCTCCTGTCTCCCATGCCTCCTAACACCCTGTTTATAGTCTGATGAGTCAGGGGTGCTCTGGGCAGGGGGTGTAAATGGTTCATTGAGAACAGTTCCTGGGAAATGGCATGGAAGGCTATAGAATACACAGTTTTAGGTTACACCCATCCACTGATGAACTGGTCCCAGCTGTTCTAACTAGGACACAGATCTACATCTCTCCTGGGTTTCTCGGGGCCACATCAACCACTGGGAGGTTTGGGGGGGTCTGTGGCCACCGAAGCTCCCCCTGAGCTCACTCAGATGAGGAGCAGCCCCGGTGCAGATGCTGTTCCATCCCTGCTGCAGGTTCCTAAAGGAGCCCCTGGTTTCCTTTGCAGCCCCGTGATGCCCAGTGCACCTGCCCCCCAGGGCACCAGAGCTCCTCAGGGGATGGAAGACACTGTGTCAGACAAGCCTATGATGTTTGTCGAGATTCAGCCTCCCGGAATCAGGAAGGGCAGTGTCTGACCAAGAAAGGATGGGCCCGCTATTGCTCCCAGAAGGTATTTCAATTTTAACACTTTAAATACATAGACCAGGCAGAAAACGCCCTAAAAGCAAGTTCCTTCCTTCAGAGGGCACAGCCAGCGTGGCAACAAAGTGTTATCAGGGTTTTTCACAGAGGTTTTGCTTCTTCTTCCACCTGAAATAGCAACCCCGGGTTCCCCTGCTGGCTCAAAGAACCTGACTTGGACTGCTGATGTTCTCCCTGCACTTCCTCCCGCAGGTCTGTGCTGCCCCCAGAGATTACCAGGGCTATGACAAGGTCCTTGGCCTCTGCATTTGTCACACGGACAGCCTGGAGGGGGTGTGTGACTCCCAGTGCAGGAGGCAGCAAAGGGACACCCTGCAGTTCACCTGTGCAGGGAAGAGAGCTCAGCTGCTCCTCACCCACAGCAATGGAAGCAAGGTAAAACCTGGGGGAACTTCCACAGCCTGCCTGGTTTTGCCAGGCTCTCCAAATTCTCACTAATCATTAACCAAATAGCATCTTTCGTTTCTTTTTCTTAGCAAATTATAGAATAAACCAAACCAAATATTCTATTACACAAACGAACTATTTTTGCACCTGCTCTGACAATGCAACCATGAGAAAAAAAGAATGTAAAATAAATCTTGAACTCTTTTTTCTTTTAGGCTGTTGTTTCCTTAGAAGACTTAAGAACAGTTCTACTGAGACCATATTTCTCTTTAAAAGATGTCTGTGCTTCAGAGCAAGGCAAATCCACCCATCCAACATACATTGTGGAGATGAGTGGTAAGGGAAAGAATAACAACAGCTGCAGCATTAGCAGGGTATTAAAAGGGTTTTAGTCACAATAAGCCTTTCCAGGGTATTTAAAACACAAATAATAAGAAATCTTGCTGCTTATATCCCGAGAGCATGCAGCAATATTAGTTTATCACTCCATGCAAAGCTTATCCCACTCAATCCCAGAACATTGGTTTGAAATGTGTGTGTTTCCAGCATTATAGGAAAGGACAGATATTCAGGGATTTCCCCCCATTCCCTGAATTATGATAAACAGGGATGGAGAATCTCTTTGCCTGTCTAAAGACTCCCTTTTCAGTCCTTTATCTGTACAGATTTTTTTTTCTTGTGCTTCAGATTTTTATGTAGAAAATCCACCAAGTAGAATCAGAAGCAGTTAAACATTTCCCCCCTCCCCAGGATTCCAGAACCAAGAGCACTATTTGCACAGCCCAGGTGAAAATTTAGGAAAAACCATAGGAAAGAATCATTTGCCCATGTGCCCTTTGCACATGTTCATTGGCTTCAGCCAAGTCAAACCAGTTGCTGTGTCAGGAACAGGTCTTGCAACATCAAACAAACCCTAAAGGCTTTGAGTAGGGCCCAAGCATTTTAAAGCCCTGCCCTAGAATGAGAAGAATGTACTAAAAAGTATTCAATTGGGGTTTAGATTTTGCCAGTCACACCTGGGGCCTTTGGTGAGCAGATACTCTATAGAGGGAAAGGCAAAATTCAACGTGCTGAAACCCAGAAATGACCAATGGTTTTTTTGTACCACTTCAGGGAGAGGATTTTTAGGGGTGTATAATCCTGACCCTCAACTGTTTCACAAGTTCATCATGATGAATGAGGCTTCATCACATCATAAAAACAACCCTCCTTCAGCAACAGCCCCAGGTGAGTTCTGCAAAACTCCAAAGCAGGTATTTAATACAACTCCTCTAAGATTTAATTGTGCTTTGTCACATCAGCACTGACCCAGGTAGGAAACAACAGGAGTTAAATCCAACAGAACTCACCAGCTGATTCCTGGAGAGGCTGCTGGTGGAGAATTCAACAAAACCCTTCTCCTGAGCTGTTCTGTGGAGAGAAAAGCTCAGTAATGATCCAAACTTAACAAGGTTTGTGTTACAGATAAGTCTGGGCAGGAAGAACTGGGGGGTTCCTGGGAGCAAAGCCTGAGCCCTCCCAACTCCACCCCCCGAGCTGCATTCCCGGGCATCCTGAATCCCATCACCTGCCTCAGTGGGAATGTCACCCTCCTGTTCCTGGTCTCCAAGGAGCATTACCCAGTTTATGATGTGTGAGTACAAACAGGACTCAGCCAGGGCCCTTTTACATCAGCTACAGAGAACAAGGAGGAGCTCTGCACTTTTTTCCATGCAGAATTAAGACAAAACACGACTAAAAAGAACAGAATTCTCATTATTAAAAGCACTTCGATGCATTTTTCACAGAGAAGGCTGTGGCATGGCAGGAAACAGCATGTCAGTCATTCACAAATTAACACTGGCTTATTAAAATAAGCAAAATTAAATCTACACGTGCTGCTCCTGATGCTCTTTCTGACCTGTGTTCACACTCTTTGCAACTTGGCTTCTCATGACTTACCCTGTATTGTCCTTCCAGTTGACTTTGTCTTCCCTTTTTTGCAGCCAGTAAGTTTTAAGATCTTATTGGAGCTGAGTTTCAGGTTTTTATCAGCTAGTTCCTACTGCTCTGAGAGCCTTGGGAGCTCTGCCTGTGGGACAGTTATTTCTTAGGGTGGGTTTGTGGGTTCCCTCCCCTATGGCCTATTTTGATTTAATTTCTGCCATTCATCCAATTACAAATCACAAATAACACCAGGGATATGTAATCAATAAAAGAAACTCCATCTGGTTTCTGTGTTGACCAAACACCTGTAAGGTTTACCAGTCATTTTTGCACTGTTAATAAACATCATTTTTCAGGTTAAACATCCTTCTTGGGGTTAATTGCTGGTACTTCATATTTTTTTGGGGAGGGGTAAAAGTGGTTGGAGCAGCCCAAAATAAAAGTGAGGGTGATTAAACACTGGAGGTGTGTGAACAATTAGAGATCCAGTGCCTAAACTCCCAGTGATGCTCAGCTGTTCCCTGGGGTGATGGACAACACCTCAATAATTCCCTGCTGGAATGAGGAACCTACACCCCAAAAAAACAGGAGCAGTGAGAAAAACTCTTGCCCTTTCCCTCCTAGAAACAACCTGTACAACACCAACGCTGAGTTTGACTGGGGAGACTTCAGGAGCCTCAGGGAGGAGGTCAGAGAGGCCTCCCAGGAATTCCTGCTCTTCCTTTTCCAGTTCCAGGAGCCCGGGACCTTCGTGCTCCACCTGAGCAGCAACAGGCACAAGAGGATGGTTTGTATCCAGGAATCTTGGCATTCCAGGGGCTGTCCCTCTTGGCACAGCATTCCATGCTCCACGGGGATGTTTGGAAACACAGGAAGTTTTAAAAATAAATATATATATATAAATATATATATATATTTATATATAAATATATATACTGTCCAGGTGAGTGCAGCAATAAACAGGTGAGTTAAGCAGGGGGTTAAATATGGGGGTTAAATGATGCAACTCCTGCAAAGCCTGGACTCTGACAGCCAAAATGACCCTTTTTACATAAATCCTCGTGCCTATTTCAATGAGCTGCAGTGACCAGTGACTGGCCTTTCCCTTGCAGTACCTGAGGGTGATGCCCCCGGCAGGACAGTGCTATGAAGAGGGGCCTTTCCTGCCCACGACCCCCAGGTTTGCTGTCCAGGTGGGAATGGCCAGGAAAAGGGAGCTCCTCCTCAAACCTGACTGGGCAGCAATTGCTGGAGTGGGCACAGGACTCCTCCTGCTGCTCATTGCCTCTGTGGCACTGACAGTAAGTGAGAGTTACTTAAAATTTGGGTTTTTTAAAGGATATTATAAGACTTTAGGCAAGAAGCCCACAAGTGACTCCTCCCCTAAGCATCACCTATAAAGCTGAAAATTAGAATTACTTGTAACTCAACCTCCTGTTTTACATATGGGGTAAAATCCATCCCTATGGATTGACCCAGTGCCATCAAAGCCCCGGGATATTTACCTCTCACACGGGCCACTGGGAGACATTCAGGGTATAAATGAACTTCATTCCCATTTTCTGATTCATCAACAAGATGACACTTAAATTTTTTTTGTTTAAATGCCTGACCAAACCTGCCTCAAAATAAAGAAAACATAAATAAGTCCTGAAAAGCTTTTACAAAAAAAACTGTCAGCCATAAATAAGTTTCTGCAACGTTCAGGTTTGCTTTCCTTATTCAGACAGAAGTCCCAGCAACCACAAAATACCTGAGATTCAAACCCCAGATGGTCTTTCAGACTGGTAACCCCCCAAAGTAATTCATTTTTTTTCCTAGCATGTTCTGAATTCAACAGGATATTTTTTTTTTCTGCAGCCAGACTGCTGAGGTAATGAGAGAAAATGTGATTTATTCAGCCAGCAGATGCAAACAGCAGATAACTGCACTTCCTTCCCCTTGGCTTCAGCCTTATCTGCTGGGATTAGTAATTCTGCTGGTCTAGAATAAATGAATGATATATTTAGAAACCAGACTCTGGGGGTCCCTGCTCGCCAGGTGAGGATGGATCCTGCTGGCTGAGTGAGGGATATGTGGATCACACCCTGCCAGGGCGTGTCCCGAGAGGAAAAGGAACTCACTTGTTCCATTCTGGGGTGTTTTGCAGCTCCTGTGCCAGGCCGTTGGCTGGTCCCAGGGGGGCAGCCCCTGCCCTGCATTCCGAAGGCAGCAGCTCCAGTACAACCTGGACAGCTACTCCTCTGAGATTCCAGGAGTCTTTTCCATCAGGAAACGTCACCCCTCGCTGCAGCAGCAGGGCAGGGGGGCTGGGGAATCCTGCAGCAGCCCTGGGACAGGTCAGGGCACAGAACCCCCAACCCCAGGGGCTCTGGCGGGTTCCTGCCCCAGCAGAGCCCCAGAGCCACGGGCAGCACTGGGCAGAGGCTGCTGAACCCAGGGCTTCCCAGGCATCTTTGTTCCAAACCAGTCTGGGATTAAAAACAAAAATAAATCAAATTAATCACTGACTGTCCGTGTTTCAGCCTGTTTCCCGAGGAGAGGGGCTGGCTGGGAGCCTGAGGAACAGCTCGACCTGGAGTCCTTTAACACCAGTGCCTTCTTTGAGCTGCTGCTGAGACAGTCCCTGTCTGTCACAGCCACTCTGGGCCACTTCAAAGAAGAGGTAAATCCTGTTCAGGGCTGCTTTTTATGCAGAAAGAACCTAAAACACGTAATTTTATCTGCTACCATTTTTCATTAACCTTTGGCTATTAGGTAGTTGTTTTATTTCAACTTTCACCTTTTTAGAGCACCTAATACAAATATATCCTCATGTTGTTTATAACATGTAATAGGGTGGGGAAAGCAGTGACCTTAAGGCAGAATAATTTGGTTTTCTCATGGTACTGACCTGATACAGTTTTTGGAAAATGACTTCATCTTCCAGCTTCAATTTTTCATCTGCAAAACAAAAATAATATGGATTTCCTGGTCACAAACTGAAGAGCTGCAGATTAAACTGAGGAGAAAAGAATAAATGAACACCCAGTAACATGTGAGCAGGTTATCTGAATTTCATAAGAAATATCTCAGTTGAAAGAGGTGGAGGAGCATTTTGCAGCCCTAAGGATGAATCCACCTGTGGTCCTCATGTAATTCCACGTGAGGTTTAAAGGACAGCAGAGGGAGCTGGATTACAACGAGCACTCAACAGATAAATAACGTGGAGAAATCCTTGTCCCCTAATCTGAGACAGGGCATTAATGTGTTTGTGCTGAAAACTGACACCAGCCTCTGCTTTGGTTCTATAAAGAGGGTTTTTTTTTTTTGAAGGGAGACTCCAAATCACCTCTTATGGTCCTTTCTTTTCTTTTTGTTTTGGACCTCAGGTAAAAATCCTGTATCAGAGGCTCACGAGTGAAATGTCTGCACTGAAAAACCTTTGGATGGAGACTCTGAGTATCCCAGGGAAGGTGGAGGCTGAGAGCACAGAGGGTTATGCAAAGGCAAAGCAGCAGGTAGAGCTCAGTCCAGCAGCACTTATACACAGAATAACATTTATACACAGAATAACAAATTCTCAGGACTCTCTTTTAAAAATTTTAGGCCTGGTCGTGTAAAACGTCACTTTTAAAACTGCAGAGATTTAATATTTCACAGGCTGCAAAACAATTAATTGGAATATGTGGGAGCAGCTGGGTCTTTAAGCATTTAAAGCTGCTGCTTTGTGCTGACACAGAAACTCCTCTCTGACAGATTAAGAAAATAATAATAATAATAATAAATAATGTGTTACATCCACGCACCCCAATTCTTCTGGGGAGTGGTCTCTGCAGAGGTTTCAGCTATAAATTCATCTGCTCCAGTGTGTGTGTTGCAGCTTCTCTTTTCACTTCACAAAGTGTTTACATCATAACTTATTGTGTTGTCATTTAATTCCATTGGCTTTGCATTGAAATAGACAATGTAACTTGTCAATATTGCAATATTTTCGTCTTTGTGTCAATATTTACGCCAATACGTCAATATTTTTAACAAGGAAGATACACTGTGATCTGTTTCATTGATTTTTCTGGGAGTTGCAGTGCTCCACTGTAACTAAAGCTCCATTGAATGAAACCATTTCATGGCTCGAAAAGAGAAATATACTCATGGTTTCACACGGGAAAATACGTGTGCAACACAGTAAGGAGCTGCAATTTTCATTTAAGGACTTATTATATCTCCTGTTAAAAGGATGCCCTGAGTTATCAACCTGCTCAGAGCTGGGTAATTGTAATTCAGCATATTAGAGCTGTCAGCTCCAATGGACACACCAAAATCATTTTAAATCATTTAAATTTCTAATCTTTGCCATTTTAGCAAAGGGCAGAAAAGTCACCAGCTCTGTTCACAGCTGGATTTAATAAATAAATAAATCAATAAATAAAAATAAAGGAAAATACTTCTGGATTTTCTATCCCACCAGGCAGAGGAGGAGATGCAGCGGAGGAAGGAGTTGGCTGCTGGGTACGAGGAGAGCCTGAGCAGGCAGAGGAGGTTGTTGCAGCAGGAGCTGCAGTGGCAGGAGGAGAACTGTGTCCTGTTCAACTCTGCCCTGAGGGAGGGGGTCAGGCTGGCACAGGCACTCACGGAGGGAGCAGCTCCTGGAGAACGACCACGAGGCTGCACAAGGTACCCAACAAAAGGCAAAGTTACCTGCAGCTCTCCTGCCCTGGCCAGGGAAGCATTCCCAGCCCACAGGTTTTTGGCCTGTGGTTGGCAATGCCAACACCTGCAAGTTTAAAACTGATCCTCAGTCCAGCAGATCAGGTGGTGCAGATCATAATTTTCACATTTAGGAGAAATAAACCACGTTTTTTTAGAGGTGAAGTTGTGAGATATCCAAGTTCCAAACTGGACCTGGCTATCAGAGTCTTTTTGGGTTGGATAAGGGATATATAACAGTTCCTAAAAATTAAAATCTTTCGGGGCCATGTGGAAATTTAGCACACAAGGGGTTTTTTTTTCTCTCTTTGGGCTAAGAATAAAGAAAATCCATCACTTTGACAGAGGACACCTCACAAGCAATCAGAAGGAAGGGAAAAGCCCCTTTTCAGAAAAAAGAAACATTTTTAGGCAAAAAAATGAATATAGTCAACTTATCTGGAAAAGGGTGGAATTTGTGAAACTATAAAATGTACAAAAATTAAACCCAAAGGGTCTTTCCTCCCCCAAAAGCTCAGTGTGAGACCAGACCCAGCACGCTGAACAAATTCTTTTTTGTTTTGTAAGTTTTTGCCGTCCTTCTAAATTTAAGGGA
Source organism: Pseudopipra pipra (assembly GCF_036250125.1). Taxonomy (NCBI): domain Eukaryota; kingdom Metazoa; phylum Chordata; class Aves; order Passeriformes; family Pipridae; genus Pseudopipra; species Pseudopipra pipra. The sequence continues at coordinate 5,342,244 of NC_087571.1, forward strand.
GAGATATTTCTCACACATCTATTTAAAACAAGTCTAGAAAAATCTCAGGCTGAGACAAGCTGGGGAGATTCCCATGGGAATCACAGGAATGGGAATATTTTGAGTGTCCCAAGTGCTGTGGCGCTGGGATGCCACCCCAGCTGTAGCCAGTGTGCCACCCCTGGTCACTGGCAGGATCAGAATGGTGTGATGAACAGAAAACAAAGACACAAAATGCTGTTTTCACTCCACCAGCCAAAGCAAATACTCATCAAGCCCTCTAATTGCCAAATGCAGACATAATTTTATACCCACCAAAATCCTCCCTTTAATGCTCCATTTGAACTCTCTTACCTCACCTTCAGCAATAATTATTTTATCTCTTGAATTCTTTTATCTCTTGAGTTGCAGGCTGCTGGCCCAGGTGGAGGCTGCAATCAGCAGGATGTCAAGTGTAATATTGAAGGAGAGTCACCACCTCAAAGCCTGGGGAGTGCTGGGGGAAGGGACAGGAGCTCCCCTTCTGAGCCAGGATCAAAGCAGGACACTCACCAAGCAGGAGCTCGTGGGTAACTGCAGCCTCTAGAAACCTCTTTGAAGTCTGTGTTGGTGTGTGAGGAGGTGTGGGCAGGGCAGGGCAGCAGAGCTGAGAAAACACAGGTCACAAAAAGCAGCCAGGTCACAGAGGAACCCCCAGCCAAGGCAAAAAAGAGAGTATTCAGAAAACATCCTCCTCAAATTCCCACGAACAGCTTGTGAATTCAGGGGTTGTTACTGAAGCAAAGCCACCAGCAGAAGGTTTCTCTGTTGTTTCTCAGGGAGAATGTCAGATTTGCACTCATTAAGATCTTTGAGCACGGGCTAATTACCTCCCAGCAATGGAGAGGGCAATGAACTATTCTGTGGGCGAGTCTCACTAACTGCAATCAATTTGTTCTCGTGTTGTTGGCTGTTTTCTGACATTCTCACCTGGTTTTGGTGTGACCAACTGTAAAAGGTACTCAGACACCAAGATCCCTCTTCCTTTCCTCCTTTTAAGAGGAACAGAAGTAAAAACAGGACAACAAAACCCACCTTGGATGTTTCAGTGGCTGTTGCAGATTGAGGCCAAGAAATCCAAATCCCTGAGTGGACATTTAGGAACCATCAATCCCCTCAGTGTCACGAAGCTCAGGCAGACAGGGCAGAGAGAGGATGGAACTGCCACGTGCTGCAGGCATTTCCCCCCAGGCACCTTCTGTAAAAGGAGAAAAGCTCAGTTTACTTATTCTCACCCCTTTCCTGCCCTTACAGATGATTTTTATAAACCCCCTCCCACACCTCCCACATTGTGCAAGACCTACAGGTTGTTTCTTCTCCCCCCTCCCCACCTGTTGTGACCTGTTTTTAGGCTCCAATGGCACTGCTGGAGCACCTGCCATGGTCTACACAGATCCCATCACTGGGCTGCTGACTCCTTTCCCTCACTGCTCCCTCCTGCTGAGCAGTCACTGCCCTGGACCAGTTCCCAGCCACCATTTCCTGCACCCCCAGACTGGAAAGGTGCTTCCCCTAGCTGGGAATGTTGGCTATGATCCCACCAGCTCCAGGCTGGTCTGTGCTGCTGATTCTGGCTCGGGTAAGTGTCACAATCCAACCATCAGCTGGTCCAACTGCCCTGTTTGTGGAGCACAGTTATGGGGGGGGGGGGGTTTGGTTAAAGCAAAACAGAGGACAAACCAAACAGCCCAATTTGCTGCACTCAAATGTACTTTTCCTGAGACAGAACCTGAAGAAAATCTGAGAAAGCTTCTCATCAGCATGGCCCTGGAAGGTGGTGCTGTTCAGATAGATGTAAGACCTACTGTATGGATATATTTGGTGTTACAAGGCTTGGAGACAAGGGAGCATTGAGATATCCATAATTTCTTATAGATTTCAATCCCTCCATTCCTTAAACCATAAAAATTAAATGCTAAGAAACTCGCAGCTTTTAGGGAATGGCCAAAGCCAAAAGAATTAAATTTGAAAAGCCTTCCCACACCTCCCATAACCACAGCCAATCTCCCTGGTCCTGCCTGCAGGAGGGCGACACGAGCCCGGAGTGCCCGTGTTCCCCTACATCCCTCACCCGGTCTGCCCCAGCACTGACCTGCCCGTGGAGACAAAGCTCCCAGCCCTGTGTCCCAGGAAAACCTCCAGCATGGGAGGCCTCATGTGGGACCCAGCGACGGGGCTGGAAGTGCCAGTGCTGGGGGTGACAATCCACCCCGGCACGGGGCAGAGCCTGGCCGTGGGTGGCACGTACCTGAACCCCCTGACGGGCACGTTGGCACCTCTGGAGCTCTGGGGGCCCATGGTGGAGCCAGAGGGAGGCAAGATCGTCCCAATCCTCGGAGTTGGTCTGGATGGGAGCACTGGTAGGTCTTTTCCAGACACTAATCCTTCTCTCTCTCTCTCCTGTAGTTCTGCTTTACAATTCGTGATGAACACAGGTGATAATCTGTGTCATCCTAGGAAAGGAGAAAACAAAGAGATTGTACAACTTCATTGCACCCCCATAAAGACAGAAAACAGACCAACCTTCCCTGTCCTCCTAGCCAGGAATTATGTCCAAACTGGGCCAGGTCAAAAAGCTGGCTGGCACCTCTTATGGAAGAACATATGAATTTATAACTTGGCATAGAGATAATAAATTAGTCTTAGCTGTGAGAATAAACCCATGTAGAATACCTGGAATAGCAATGTAAAATGTATATGCATGTGATATAATGAACATGTGTGGGATGTTTGGAATAAATATCAGGCTCATGCACTGTATCAGGGTGGCAGGCCTAGGAGAGGTTCTACCTCCTCCTGTCACCACAGCATTGTTTGCTTTTACCATATAATAAATTCTAATTTGAAAAGCTATTTATCTGAGACTCTGTTTCTCACAAATTTATCACTTTATAATTAACTAAAACTATCTGGTGACTCTGTAAGAGGTCATCATTCCTTAATTATGACACAGCCACTGAAGCTGATTTGACCTAAAGATGGTCCCATTGCTCTATTGCAATATTAAATAAAGTAGCATGAAATGCATCATTAAGAAGCTCAGGGAGGGTGAAGCTCCAGATTTTTAAAAAGTATTTTCACATATCTGTACTCTTTATCACTTATTTTGGAATATATACCAGACCCAAAAGGAGGAGTGGGGACCTTAACCTTTTTGTAAAGCAGGAAGTAGGGGACTTATTTAAGAACATTTTGTGAGCCAAATTATTTTACAAATGACCTCAAAATCCCTAGTTCCTCTCCCCTCCACATGTCCCATCAAACCCATTTCTGCTTCCCTCCAAGTAAACGCTCAAGGTGCCCTTTCCTGGCAGGGAGGGGCTGGACCCCAGGTGATGTTCTGTCCTTGTTTCTCCTGTTCCTTGACTGCAGGAGGAGTTTTACCTCTTGGTGGGCTGGTGGGCCCTTCTGGACACCCGATGCTCCTTGGAGACCCCTTCACTGAGCCTCTGAGTGGGAAGCTGTGCCGGGTGCAGGGGGTTCACCTGCAGCAGGGCCGGGTCGTGCCCCACGCCGGAGGGTACCAGGCTGTGCTGGAGAACGACTGGCTGCTGGCACAAACCCGAGTGCTGGACGCCCTAAAGCACTTCAAGGCATCGTTTCTGGAAGGTTCCTGCCTGGCAGCAGACAGATTAGCAGCACTGAAGGCTGCAGCAGAGGAGCTGGAGGAGTCTTTGGCCGCCAAGTGCCACCACATGCTGCACCGCCTGCAGAGCCTGGGGGAAAAGCAGGAGGTGGCTGCAAGGATCAGGAGCAACGGGGGAAAACTGGGTGGGTACAAAGCAAGCAGCCTGTTCCCATGCCATCACACCACAGGTGACAGCAGTGAAACCACTGTCACTCCTGGGGAGGGATCCTGTGCAGGGCTGAGGCTTGGATTTGATGATCCTCGTGGGTCCTTTCCAGCTCAGCACGTTCTGTGATCCCATCACAGCACCTCAAACTTCCAGGAAGCTTTTGGTCAAAATAGCTTTGCTGGTGATGCCCCCAGCCAGGTATTAACTGGAAGCTGCAGCAGGAATAACAGCACTGCAGCCCTCTGGAAGGGAACACAGTTCTTTCCATCACAAACCTGTTCAGTGTTTTATGTTTTTCGTCTCTTTTGAACAAACCAGGTATGATCAGATACCCTGGCACAGAGATGTGGATCCCTGCAGTGTTTGGAATGGAAATCCCAGATCCCAGTGGATCCGGTCTGATGGTGCCAATCCTGGGAATAGACTGTGACTGGAACACTGGGCAGCCCTCCCCACTTGCAGGAACCATGGAAGATACAAATGGAAAAGGTAGAGAAGGAAATTGAGTTGGGTGATGTAAACAACAAATACCAAAGACACAATAAATCACCCTACCAAAACAGAGCAGTTTCTACCTCGACTCTGAATGGAAAATGTGGCATTTGTGGTCTAAAATTCTAAATATTACACTTAGTTTTTCCTTATCCACAGGCCTCATCCCCATCACTATTGGTGCCAGGGCCATAAGTCCAATTACAGGTGAAATTGGGCCTGTTATAGGTGCCCAAAGAAACCCCTGGACACACAACGTGATTCCTGCTGTTCAGTCCCTTGGAGCTTTACCCAGGAAAGCCACAGATCCAGATCTGGTAAACAAAGCTCCAAACTCTCTTTACTTGCAAGTTTGTTATCTGGGGGAAATTCTTTGTTGGGGCTTTTCTACTATGGGTGGAAATTTCACTTATTTCTCTGCCCCACAAGTAGCATTTGCTTATAGTACAAGATGACAGAAATATGTCATTATACTTCTCTTTTCATTATCTGCCTTTTTTTTTTCCCCTTCTATTTCTATTTTTTTCTGCTGATCTTTTTACCTTCTAGATCTTTTAAGTCTATTTGATATCTTTCCCCTGCCCCAAGATATTGGGACACTGATTTGGACATGAATTATAACATGCACAGACTTAGGACTGCAAACACTCACCCCCTGTGGCAACAAAGTTGGATATATGCTGTGAAAGGCATTGAGAGGAGCTGTCATCACTGGCTTTAATCACATTTATAATCCTTCTTCAGCTTCCTGCAGAGCTAAGCTGTTGTGTCTCTCATTGCTTTACAGCTGGACTTTCTAGAAAAGGAAATAAAGTCAAGGCATTTCTACTGGCACTGCAGGAGGAAAAAGGAAGAAGAGCTCCTTAAAAAGCTGAACTCTCTATTTCTTGATGTCCTTGATGCTGTAAAAGAGGGGAAGGCACAACAGGTATGGTGCCTTTTTTTTGGAGCTGGCTCCAGGAAAGTTCTTTAAAAATTCCTTGGGGATTCACGGGTATCAAAAATTCAGATATCACTGAAGGGATGGTTCTGAATCCAAGCTATTCCCAAAAGGTAAATGAAGCCTTTGCTGCCTCAGTGTGGCCATTCCCAGAGTGAGGAATGCTGGCAGGTGTCCCCATGGAATAACCAGCAGGTGAAATCCAGCAGAGACAGGGGACTGGCAGCAGTTCCTACACAATCAGAATAATTACAAGGCTACAAAAAAGCACTAACCCAGTCAGCCAAGCTCTTGCTCTCTCTGCAAAGGAAAATGCCTCCCACCAATTCCTGATCTCCTGAGCTGGCAACACCACCTAAAGCTCCCTCTCCTCTGCCATTTCTTACAGACACAGCTCAAGGAGAAACTGGAAGACATTGAGGAACTGTGCCATTTTCTGAAAGTCTCCTCTCTGCAGGAAGCTGAGAGACGAACCTCCAAATATTTTGGTAGCCAGGTGGCCACTGAACTGTCTGTGCTGTTCAAAGGTACAAAAGGGCAGCTCCAGCCCTACTGCTTTCTGTGCTGGGTGATCCCTCTGCCAGGTTACCCTGAGCCTCAGGAATTACTTGTGTCCTCCTGAAGCAAGATAGTCCAGAGGTGGGATCTGAAAATGGGGCTGTTAGAAAAGATGGAGAGTGTAGAGGTGTGAATCACACAGAGGGAAAACGACTGGAGGTTTGTCCTGGGAATTCCCAGTGGATTCTCAGGTGGGTGCTTCTGCTAATATTGGCTTCTTACAGCTGACAGAGAGGAGAAAGAACGGGAAATACAGGTCCTGCTGGAGATCAGGAAGGCACTGGAGAAGCTGGTGGAGCTCATGGAAAAGATGCAGCTGGAAGAAGAGAGGATACTCCTGCAGCTGAGAGAGGGAGAGAGGAGCAGGAGCCACATCCCAGGGGCTGAGGCAGCCCCAGAGCTGAGGGTCAGAAAGGTGAGGTCACTGCTGGGCTGAACCTGGGCCCCATCACAGAACATTCTGTGCTCAAAGACACTGCAGGAGGAAAGCTCTGAGCCCACTGTACTGAGATACTCCCACTTCCAGGAACATCCCCAGTGCTTCTCCAGGCAAGCATTACCTGGTCCTGCAGAGCAGGCACCTGCTTCTACCCCAGCAAGACCTGCTGAAGGAAAACCAATTGCTAATTGAGTGTCAGACTTTATCAAAACATATTGCTAGGAAGCTTTTATCTTACCTCTTCTTTGCATCATCTGCAGCTTCTGTGGCTGTTCTTTGAGGGCTACATGGCCACAAGTGCTCCAGAGCTGTCACAGCAGTTTTCCAGATGGTGACTGGCCCGATTCCGTGTGAGAAGGGCAATGAAAGCCAGGATTTGCAGTTATATTTTGTATTATTTCTTCCAGCTCATGCTTGCCCTCGCCTCTGAGTCTCAGGAATGGATCCTGAAACAACAAACCAGTGTGGAGACTGCACACACCAGACTGGAATATTTGAGGGACTTGTCAATCATCCAAGCACAGCAGGCAAAGGTACTGCAAAGAAAAGCAATTGTGGTGCTTGTCTAACAAAAGCACAGGCAGCTGCCACAGTCTGAGAACATCATCCAAGAACACCCCAGCCAGGGATCAGAGCCCTGCAAAACAACAGCAAACTGGCACGGGAAGGACATCAAATGCAAGTCATGCAGTTAAAAATCACACCTTACAGCTTCTCTATCAGCTTGAAGGATGTGGAAAAAAAACAAAACTGAGAGTTGGGGGCTGTAGGACAACAAATGGAAAAGGCTTTTCCTGAGGCAAAGTGCTGTAACATCCCATGGAGACACTGAACAGTGTGAACTGGCAATATCAGGTTTTCAAGAAGAAGCTTTTTTTCAAATGATGTTCTTGGCAGGCACGAAATGGCCTCTCTCTGCTTTGTGCTGTTTTTCAGGTGCTTCTCTCGGGCTCTCGACGGTGCTTTGAAAACTATCAGACAACCAGATTTTATGGCATCAGTGGGGTCTCACGTGGCACACACCAGGAAATCCAACAAAACCTGATCCCTCTGCTCAAGGCCCTGGTTCAGAAGCTGGAGGAAAACAGCAAAAGCAGTTTATCACCTGAGACACCAGGTAAGAGAGTTACCTTATTTTAGCCTGGCCTTGAAAAGCAGGCTGGAACCTTTCAACTTCCATTCTAGAAAGAGATGCTCCTTCTGACAGCTGAAAAATCAGACTTTGGTTCTATTTTGTAAGAGTTAAAGATCTCCTTGGACTCAATGAGCAAAGCCTTTGTGATGTGTGTAAAGTTGCCATAGGGTGGATGAGCCCTGAAATCACTTGTTAGGCTCAAGTTTTCTCTTGCCAGGCCTCACCAAAATTAATCTGTCTTCTGCAAAACAATTAATATCTTGCAGCAAATACATTTTCCCATGTTTCTTCTACAGGCTACTCATCAAGGAGCACTTTAAAAGCATCTGCTGCTCCCACAGAGGCATTAAGAGCTGAAGCAAGCCAGGAGAGCACTTCAGCTTCCACAATATCCCCTGTGCCCACTTCACCCTCAGAAAGGATCAGCCACATGCAAAAAGAAGTCCTGACAAGGTAAAGAAATCCTTGTTCTGCCTTAATTGCCTCTGCCTTTTTAGTTACAAAAAATTACATTATTTACAAGTTTGGGAGGTTCCTCTCCCCAGCAGGCTCAGATTTGGGGGTTGGGTGTGGCTCAGCACAAGGCTCCTGTTCTCCAGGTTTGTGGACGAGCCAAGTGATGATCCCATGGAACCAGGGATGTGTTTTCAGCCTGTCTCCTGCCTCTCTGGCTGCAGGTTTCTCTTGGAGAAACACGCCTGTGAACTGGCACATCTGGAGCTGTCCCTGCTGGCAGAAGAAATGAACACTCTCTGTTCCTTTTGTGACTCCAAGGCTGAGGAGGAGGAACACCACGAAGGAAGTTGGGTGAGGTTGGCATTGTGTCATCTCAGAGTTCTCAGATGAGACACAGGAGGAGTTTTCCACTATTTGAATTCCTTTCCATTTTCCCACGTGGCTTCAGAAAAGGAAAATAAACGAAATAGTTTGAGAAGAAAGAAATCTTCCAGCTATTGCAAAGCCAAACAGAACCTAAATTAGTATCCCCCTCTCAAGTTAAAGGAGAAGGGGCAGTGGTCTCATTTTCAGTAATTCTTGGGTACTTAATCTCACAATAAATCAGGCTTTTCATGGTGCTTAAGTGAGACATCTGCTTTCTGGATCTGTTTTTTGCATCTTGGGCTCAGTGGGAATCAATTCTTTTGATGCTCCTGATCACAAAGAAGTTTCAGGTTGGGGTGTCTATAATATTTTCAGGGCCTGAAGAGCAGGAAAGGAACAGAAGCCACTGCCTCAAAGGATTCACTCCTGAAAGCCCTGTCAGAACAGCACCACCACGCTGGGCAAGCACTGTGGGAGAGACAAGTGCAGGAAATCAAACATTTGGGCCTCAGCCCAGAGCTGACAGTGCCCAAACAGCCCCTGCACATCCTGCAAGAAATCCCACAGCAGCTGGCACTTGGTCTTCTTGGCTCACAAACCCCACACTGGGAGTTCCCTGAGCAGCAGGTGAGTTTAAGGTGGTTTTTCTTATGTCATTGTCACCTCCCTGCTGGGCAAGGATGGACTTCACCTTCCCTGGGGGCACAGACACACTGCAGGGGTGTTATCAGAGCCCCTGAAACGTCCCAGAACCCTAAATGATCCAGGTCTCCCTGGAAAAATTCTCTACTTTTAGTGCCCACACTCATTAGTATTGAATACCTAGAATATATTTGCAGTGCTGCAGAAACCCTCCCACCCTTTCTTTTCTTTTGCTCGACAGAACCAACACTCCAGGGAAGTGCAGCATTGCCCAGACCCTGCCACTCAAATGCTCCAGGTGTCAGCAGTGAAGATAGTGAAGCTGGAAGCTCTGAGACAAGTGTGTCTCTACAGGGTCCTGGACCTCTACTGCAGCCTCCAGGTACAGGCACTGCATGCTTTTCATGCCACAGGGGATTTCATAACATTCTGAGGGCAAAATTGCCCATCCTGGCTGAAAATCTACAGGTGGGCAGGCACAGAAACCTCCCCCAGGGGTCAGCCTGGCACAAACCCCACTGTTCAAAGCCCTGCGGTTATGCTCAGGGCTGGAAAATAGAAAAAAAGAAAAAGAGAAAAAGAGGCCGAAAAAGGAAAAGGCAAGGGGCCGCCCAAAAAAGGGCAAGGGGCCGCCGAAAAAAAGGAAAAAAAGGAAAAAAAGGAAAAAAAGGAAAAAAAGGAAAAAAAAGGAAAAAAAGGAAAAAAAGGAAAAAAAAAGGAAAAAAAAGGAAAAAAAAGGAAAAAAAAGGAAAAAAAGGAAAAAAAAGGAAAAAAAGGAAAAAAAGGAAAAAAAGGAAAAAAAGGAAAAAAAGGAAAAAAAGGAAAAAAAAGGAAAAAAAGGAAAAAAAGGAAAAAAAGGAAAAAAAGGAAAAAGTTAATTTCTATTAAAAAGAAATAATAATTTTCTTCTCTCCCTTTGCTTACCTGCTGCAGCCCCTGAGCTGCCCCGAAGGCGTGCGGAGCATCCTGAGCAGTCCGGAGCACAAAGAGCCCGGGGAAGCAGCAGCCCGGGAGGTTGCTCGGAGCAGAGAGGGACAGCAGGTGGCCAGAGCAGCGGCTTTTCTCCAGGAGCACCACCGGGAGGGGGATCTGCTCAAAGGGCTGAGCACGGAGGCAGAGGCCGAGCTGAGGAGGATGCAGGCACAGTTCAGGCTGGAACTCCAAGCACACACAGAGGAGAAGGTACAGCAGCTGGAACATCTGTGCTGTCATTTACTCTCAGCCACAACAGGAAAACCTCTGGCACTGTGATTTTAGCCACGTTTTCGGTGCTTCACTAGGAGCATGCTGCTTCATTTCACTGCTGATAAATAAGTAATTATTCTTCTTCCCCAGAAAAAAACATTGAGTCAGCTATCACAGCCCTGGAAGGGGCAGAGCCCACCTTAATTATATTGAGGTTGCAGCCTCAGCATAGGTCTGTTCTCTGCTCTTTGCCCTGAAAATAGTACTGTAGTTGTGCTGTACTCAGACTATACATACAACTTAAAAGATATCAAGGGCTGACCTTGACCTCAAGCCCTCAGAATTAAGCTTTAAGGAGTCAACTTAAGGGAAGGTAAAAGAAGCATATTAACCCATTTGCTTCTTTTTGAATATTTTATTAACAATGTTTGGGGAGACCCACTGACCAAATACTTCTCTAACTGTCAAAGGAAAATTTTAAGAGCCCCCTTGGAAATTGGACTGATTTTAGGGTGCTTCATTTCCCACCCCCCCCTGCATCCCCATTTTCCAACCTGCAGTGATGAGGCTGGACTCGATCCCGGAGGTCTTTTCCAACCCTGTGGTTCTGATTCCATAACTGGAACATTCCCATGCTTCCTCAAGCCTCTAAGACTTTGTCCTGTTGGGTTTTTTTCCTCTCCCAGATAAAAGCCAGAGAAACAAAAATTATCCAGGAGACCGAAGGAGGGAAGTTTGGGAATCTCGTGGCTTATTCCATCCTGTCTCAGAGGCACCTGAGGGAAACAGTCACTTTGCTCCAGGATTCCTCCAGGCTCAAGAAGGTGGCCTTGAGGTGCCAAAAGGAGGGCACAGGCCTGGAACACCTCGTGGGAGAAGTAAAGTTCTCTTGCTGGTTTGGTTTAGAACCTGCAGCTCCTCCAGTGTGTTGTTACAAAACCCACATTTAAAGACTTTCAGGAATTGTGACTGTTTAGATAAATAGGAGAGTTAACTCCAGATTAGAGTGCACTGCATTATTTTTTTAATGCCAAAAAATTATTGAAACTATGCTGGGATTTGCTACAAAAAAATCAGGCACTTCAGATCCATTTTAACATGGATTTACTCAAGGCTCCTTTGTGAGCCTTAAATTAATTTTCAGTGGCTGTGAGTTTGTGATTTGGGTGTTTATAAACAGCAAAATTAAAGGCTGTGTAGGACTGACATGTTTTTAACCTCTGTCCTCGATGTGTTGTGTAGAAAGTAAAACAACCAAAGGAGGTTCACACATTTCATGCCCCAGTTCACAGGAGCATTTTCTCTTCCAGGATTTATCAGTTGATGGTGACACCAGGGACGTTCTGCATCTCCTGAAGGACAACTCAGAGCATGTACTTTTAGTGCTGGAATTTATACAAACTGTAAGATTATTACAGCTGAGAGAGAGACACTTCAAGGAAATAGTCAGCAGCCTAAAAGGCTCTGAGAAGGTAAAACTAAAGTTCAGGAGAAGGTAAAACTAAATATATTATTAGTCAATATATTACCTTGCAGTTTCATTCAGAAAATCATGAATAGTTTGCATTGCTGTTGTTACTGTGCAAAGGACTTTGTTCTTCAAGCATCAGAGTTTCTTGAACAAAACCAGGATCTTGGGTTTGGATCTTTCTTTCCTTTTTTTTCATCTCTAGTTTGTGGAGGAAGCAAATCTCATAACCAGTGAAGTGAGAAAATTCAGAGAGCAGAAAATGAGAAGGCTGGAGGGACAGTTGAAAGCCTCCCTGAAAAACAGAGGAACCAAGAAGAGGATTTCAAGCAGTTTTGATCCACTGCAGGTCAGAAAAGAGCAAATCCCAAATGTTTCCTAATTGAACACTCATCACATGCACAGGACATAAGATGAATGGTCTGATGCTAATGAGACCATGGCTGCAGCTGTCCTGTGCTATCAAATTCACAACAAATACAGGAAGAAAAAAGGGTTGAAGGGAGAGATTAGGAGTTGAAGGGATGGGAGAAGAACAGCTTCCAAAAGCAGGTTATGCACGAAAGTACAGGGGGAACAAAGAAAAAGAGTTTAATGGAATTTTCTGCTTTGCAGATCAAAACCACCACCTTGAAAAGAGAAGAAACCACAGAAGAAAGGGAAGACCCGTGGCAGGCTTTCCAAGGGGAGCATCTGGACCTCAAAGGATCTCCCAGCTGGGCAACACCAGCTGAAGGAGCAAAGCTGCAGGATCAGCTGCTCCCTGGAGAGCAGAGGAGGAGGAGGAGGAGGAGGAGGGAGCTCTCAGGGCTGCAGCAGGACGGGGTACTGTGAGACCACACACCCTCTCTCCAGCTTTTGGGGGGGATTTTTTGCTATTTTCTGATCTTCAGCCTCAAAGATCACGAGGACTGCTGCTCATCATCCCAGAGGGGGAGAAACTCAGCAGCATTTTCCAGGCACTGCCTCTGACAGCTCCTCACTTTTCCTCCTAGGACTCGAGGGAAGAGCACAGGGAAGGAAAAGCTTTCCCAGGAAAGGATTTTCACCCAGATTTGCAGGAGCTGAGGATGAGATCAGGAGGATACAGAAAAGAAAACAGGCAGCAAAGCAGCAGTTCTGCATCCTCCACCCCCCAGCCCCTCAGGGCTCCAGGGCCCCACCAGAAGGCAGAGGAACAGCTCCTCTGCTTCTTGGCTAAGAGTAAGTCTGGGCTGCCACAGCAATCTCAAGTAACCTGGGATATTTTTTGGCTGCTAATACATCACCTGGAGGGCATTAAAGCTTTGGGAAAGGAATGATCAGGGAAGAAGTGGGTGGAACTCCTAAAATAGGGAGGTTATTACCAAATTTCTGATTTAAAACTGGACGTGGGTGCTAGGACAGAAATAAAATGTCTTATCTAGGTGATGTTTATGCATCTGCAGAGCTGGGCTTTTTTCATCCTGAGGTCAGCAGGGCTTTAGGGGTTTTCTCAAAATATCAGCAGCTCCTTGATAAGTAGCAGAATTTCCTGTTCTTTGGACTGAAAATGTTTCATTAGGGTTCAGGTGAACTCTCACATGTGATCTTAATGTTTCAGGGTCTTTTCCAGCACCTTCTCTATGAAGCAAACAGCTGTTTGTTTACTCATTAGCTTAATTAAGAGGAAAAAGCAAACAGTGCAAGAGTCACCCAATTATCACAATACCAGACAAGTGTTTCCCTATGAAGCCCTTTAGAGAGATTCCAAAACACTTCTACAGCTTTAAACTTCTTACAGAATTAAGCAATTAGTTAAAAATACAACTTCTAATCCTATCAGTTGATTTTTAAAATGATGTCTTAGGCCCAAGTACTATATAGGAAAGTCAAAATTAGCTGATGGAACGAGAGGAAAGGACACAAACCCCTCTGGAATTATTTGTGGTCGTTACCTGGTGTATTCTTTCCTCACAGATATCAAGGTGCTGAAGCAGGCAGAGCATGTGATGGCCTCCAGAATCATTCTGCTGAATCCACAGTTCACAGCAGCTCCTCTGGGTGGTAAAAACTTCAGTCATTTGGTTGGCTTTTGGCTCTTTTCCTGCCAATTGCCTCCTTTCCACCTGCTTAACAACAGAATACACGAGCCTCCTGTGAGACCTGCATGAGTAACTTGCCCACAGATGGGATTTAGCAGTGATATACTCCTTAAAATAAACCTAAAACCAGGTTTAGAACATTTAAACAGGTAAATGTTGCTGTAATTAGCTGGAAAAAAAAAAATCCTACCAATTCTCACGATATGGAATTTGACAATTTAAAAGAAAACCACTATTCACAGAATTCAGGGCAAACAGAAATTCTGTTTTCTTATCAATAAATCTTGTGGCAAAGACAACTTTAAGAGAAATGGAGAGGAGTGTTCTGGTAAGCAGCTCAAACAAGAACTACAGGAAGGAGAAGTGTTTGGGCTGGGGGCTGTTTGTTAGGGTTTTTTTTTTTTAACTGAAATAGAACAATGTTCTTCCTCATTAAACAGACTTCCCCACGACATTTAAGATACATGAAAAAAGGAGAAAAACTAGTGAATTGGATAATTTTTGGAGAGAAAGGTACTCACATGTTTGTCCAGACTTTGTCACACCCCAAACAGCAAAATTAGTCACCTGTTTGACCTCGTCTGTACAACTGCAGTGTGGGAAATGTTTGCTCAGACGTGGGTGAGAGATGGATTGTTTAGGAAAGCAACATTGATTTGTTTGTTTACACAGGTGGTGACGAAACCAAGTGTGTAAAAACCTCTTTTCTCCTCGATCTGCTGAGGGAGGTGAACGAGGAGCTCCGGAGTCACGCGGTGGCAGCTGGGCTGGGGCAGAGCCAAGGGCTGGCCCGAGGTAAATCCCACCCCTGCTCTTTCTGGAATAGCCAGAATTGGGGTGAAGTGCAGATTTCATGTGTCAGCCTTCAAAGGATGTGCAGCCAGATTTTGCTGCACAGAAACCTGGGTTCCCTCTCGAGCTCTCCTGGTGAGGGAGAACCATAGAATTATAGAATCCCAGAATCAGCTGGGTTGGAAGGGACCTCCCAGATCATCAATCCAACCCTTGATCCAACCCCGCTGTGGTTCCCAGCCCATGGCACTGATGCCACATCCAGTCTCTTCTTAAAAACCTCCAGGGATGGAGAATCCACCCCTTCCCTGGGCAGCCCATTCCAATGGCTGAGCACCCTCTCTGCAAAGAAATTCTTTCTAATATCCAACCTAACCCTCCCCTGGCACAGCTTAAGACCCAGCCCTCTTGCCTGGGAAAAGAGACCAACCCCCCCCGGCTCCCCCCTCCTGTCAGGGAGTTGCAGAGAGTGAGGAGGTCTCCCCTGAGCCTCCTCTTCTCCAGGCTGAGCCCCCCCAGCTCCCTCAGCCTCTCCTCACAGCACTTGTGCTCCAGTCCCTTCCCCAGCCTCGTTGCTCTCCTCTGGACCTGCTCCTTCAGAAAGGGCTGAACACACAGAGCCAGCCCTGACTGTGCTGCTGAGCAGCTCTGAGACACACAGACTTCATGTCCCTTCCCTGGGCCTTAGCTAGCAGAAATTTCTCCACTAAAAGTCAAGTTTTAGACATTTCCTAAGGGTATCAAGGCACTTCACGACCCTTATGATAATTCACAATGCACCAGCAGGGCCTCACTTCACACTGAACAGTGATGAGAAATGCAGGATATTCTACACTTGCATTGCAGTGTTACAGCTTGGGTTCTATTTTCACTTTTTTTTTTGTCCAATTAATCTGGTGAAATGCTGCTTTTCTTGCAGCAGCAAGTTGGGCTCAGGGTACAGAGGATGGCTCGTGGACTCAGGGAGAGGAACCAGCAGCAGTTGATCCTGCAGCCCTCTCTGCCAGAGAGTTTGTCATTTATCAGTATGGCATCTCCATCCTACAGTTTCTCAGACTTCACATTAATGTAAGTGTTTAAAACCTTGATATTTTTAGACACTGATATTTAATAATCAACAGCAGTTATAAAAGAAACTCCTCAGTTATAAAATCAATTATACCAGTTATAAAATCAATTAGAGAGTGACCATTGAGCCAATAGCAGGAATTAAATTCCAGTCCTGTTTTCTCCACAATGGTGTAGAGATTTGAAGTCAAATCTCTTCCCCAAAAGATCTAGTCAGTTTTTGTATTTGTTGTGGCACCTTTCTTAAGCACATCACTCAGGTAATGAAGAATTAATCACTGTGATAAAACATCTTCCCTTTCTATCTTGGAACAATAATTCTCTCATTTTCTCTGCACAGTTCTTAGCACACCATGGCTTTGGTCTGGGGAAACTCTCCAGGGTCTTTCATAAGAGTCTCAAACAAATAATAAAGTTGCAGTGAGCACAGCCAGAGCTCCAGGACTGGAGCACACTTCCATTTACTTAATTAAAAAACTGGCAAGAGGAAATCCTAAGGTTATTTTTTTAAACAGCCTCCATTTCCACGTGGGATTGGTTTGGCTCTGGGAACCCCCTGCAAATCAAGGCTGACATTTCAATGAACCTGGAGCCCATGAACCCCTCTCCCCCTGCAGCCCTGCTGTGCTCTCAGCTCTTACAGAACCTTTCTCCTTCTCTTTGCAGGCCCCAGAAATCAGGCTGTGTGTGGCCTCCAGCCTCCCCCCCAGTGATGCCACAGGCAATGCCTTCAGGGGCTCTTTCTTTTACCAGGTTTGCCCACTCCACACCTAGTCAGCCTTTGCAATACTTTGGTATCCATTCAGTTCTGGGGCTGGGAAGTAAAATGCAAAAATAATTCCTACCTTCCCAGTCGCAGTGTGCTCGATGCTCCCTAGGAAAAACATTGATATAAGAAATCCTCAAGTATTAATAAGCTCCAGATGTATCTGAACACAAACTAACAGCACTGAGTTCAAATATATATTTAATGTGAGGGTCATACCCAAAGCACATTTGTTAAATCAGCTCCAATTATCCAGTTTCTCGTGTCCAAGTTTTACCACTTTCATTTTGACCAAATTCTCTCTAGGTCAGCTTGACAGGAGTCAGTGTATCAGCATTTTACTCACTATAATTAGATTAGAATGTGACTATTTAGTGTTATTTCTTCCTATAAGTGAGGTATGCAAAAAGAAGCTTTCTCAGGTTCATGATCTATAAATACAAACCTGCCCAGGGCAGAGAATGCACAAATGCTTTAGATTCACATCATAGACCATTAAATGAAGTCTCAGGACTGCCCTGTGCATATGGATATTCCCCTATACTGATTTTGAATCCTTGGACTTACCTAAAATCGAGGCAAAGCACTGGAAGAGCTGCATCAGCAGAGCCAATTCCTGCTGTGCTTCTGTCTCAGCTCTGGACACTCATTTTTTTTTTCCCCTCAGAATTCCAAGAACAAACTCTTCGTCCTGAGGGATTGCCTGAGCTCTGTGGGAGGTTTCCTGCTCCTCCTGGTGCACTGCTTGGCTCATGTCTCTGCTGCTGAGCTCCACCATGACACCAACCCCCTCTTCCTGAGCCTTTTTTATCAGGTGTGTTCCAAGTGCAATCCCATTATCCTCGTGTTTGTTAAAAAAATAAATCACTCTAAAAGTGAGGGCTTAATGCTTTGTGCAACTCCAGCGACGAAAGGGGAGATGAAATAAGGTTTTTGTAATGAGTTAACAATTACCTGAACTGCCACTACAGCTACACAGGGGCTGTTCACAGCAAGATTCTTATTCAACATCTGAAGAACTGTTCTGCCTTAAGTGAAGCCAGTGAGAAAGCAGAAAAATGCACCAATTCATGCATTAATCCCCTGCCTGCACACAAACAAAAACACCAACACCTTTGTTCCACTGACAGCTGAGGAGATAAAACCCACACGACTGCCTTCTAACCATCACCTGGGAGAACCCAACAGAGAGTTCTCATGATCACAGCCCTGCCTACAACACAGTTACACCAAATTCATTGGGAAAGGAAAAAGGAATGGGGGGATCCTTCCCCAACACCTTGATGTGACACAGCAGGTTCTCAAAGCCTTTCAAAAAGAGTCATGTTTGGGTTTTTTTTTTTCCCTCCCCAGGCACTGAAAGCCTGTCTCAGTGAAATGTTCTCCCTCAGACTGCAGCTCTCAGCAGCTCCCCAGGGCAGTAAATGCCAGGGGATAAGCCAGGTGTTGCTGAAGGAGGAACCCTTCTCCAAGGAGGGAGCAAACCTCATCTCCCAGCTTTACGAAGTCAAAGTGAAAAGGCCCACGGACATGGAAGGCTTTGAGAAGGTAACAAGAAAGCTCAGCACCAATATTTTCTTGCTTTGCTACAAAAACGACAATTTAACTTATTTATAGATGCCTGTGCCCATGTGCCTGCAGTTCATAGACTGGAATAGAGGACATTCACTCTGAACACACTTTTTTAAGCACTGGAACAGGTTGTGCAGAGAGGTTGTGGATTCTCCCTCCTTGGAAACACCCAAACCCCCTCAGGACACAGCCTTTAGATGACTCTGCTTAAGCAGGGGGGGTTACAATAAATTATTTACCTTCAGGCAAATCATTAAGTCAGCATAAAAAGCATCACCATGTAAAACACATTTAAGGAGTCTATAAAAATTAAAGTTAGCAATTAACTGCTTTCTCCACTTCTGTGCTTATCCCACAGCACATGAGGAACAACCTCCTGCTCTGCATGAAATCTGAGGAACCACAGCATGACAAGTGGCTCGTGGAGAAAAAAGAGCATTTCCCTCATGGAAAGGACAGCTTAGGATGGTAAGAATAATTTGCCAGGAGCTGTTATTTACTATTTATATTTACTATTTATTATTTCGCCACCCTGTACAGTGAAATTTGCTTTTCTGTTTTGCTCCCGTGAAGAGCCTGTGATTAAAATTTCACAACTGGCATTTCTCCCCTCTCATTTTAAACACCTCTTTCTATGTTTTTTTTTTTCAGCTTTGAAGAGGAAACCTGCACTTCCTTGTCCCCTTCAGAACTTGAGGATAAAGTGGACGTGTTAACTGAGGAGCTGGTGCAGATCATAGAGGATGAACACCAGTTTTTAAGCAGCAAAGGCAACGAAGACCTGCTTTGTTACTACCTTGAAATCACTAGTTTGGAGAAGGACTGTCTGCTAAAACAAATCAATGCATTAGAGGAGGAAATAGCCCTGGGCAGAAAGTTGTAGTGGCACTCAAAGCCTTGGTGGTTTTGTTCTACCTTGGGTCTCTGCTTTGCCTATCAGGCTTTAAGCCAAAGTAAACCCTCTATTTCTGTTTTATCTGTGGTGTATTTTTCCTCTCCATGCTAAAGGCTCATTAAATCAGGAGTGGAAGCAGTGCAGTGGTTTGAGTGACAAGACTTTGGCCCCCCCCACTGACATTTCTGGCCACAGCCAAGCAGCAAAAAGAAATATTGCTGCAAAAGCCCAGACTCAGAGTTTCCAGGAATAGAAGCAAAATACAGAATCACTCAGTTCTGCTCAGTGTCAAATGCATTATTTTTTAAACTGGTGGATCAATCTACAACATGTTGTGAAGTTCAGCTGAACAGTTACACTTTTCTCACTTTATGACACAGCAAAAGCTATAGATATAATTACCCCAAGTGACTGTATCTACACAATTACACACCAAGAGCAAGAAATATTATTTTCCACCACTGAAAACAACTTGCCCAGCCCAGACAACCTTTACTTGTCCTGGAGTCACCATATCTCAGCTCTCTCCCATACAGGAAGGCAGGTCCTGCACTGTCCAAGCCCAGCTCTGCTCTTAGGCTTGGGGAGACAGTCTCTCCTCCTCCCAAATTCAAGAGTCAAACCCTGAAACACATGAAACATTCAGTATTTGCTGATCAGTGAAGCATCACCACAGCCTCTGGTGCAGGTGAAAAGCAAGTGAGGGAAGAGCAGAGTCACTCAAGATCCTTCCTTCCCCCACCAGCACAGGGAAATTCAATAATTTCATGAGTCACTAAACACCCTCAACATTTCTGCTGGTGATATTTAGATCTCTGCTCACAACCCAGCTGTCCTTGCTGCCCCTGCCAGAAGGAAGCAAACTGTCCTTCAAAGCAACTTAGGGGCATGGGGTTTTTTTTTCTTCCTTAACTTGCTTGTGTTTCCACCAAAAAGGTTTTAAACTCCCTTCAGGGCACCAGTAGCAGATCAGATGGCTTTTATAAAAAAAATCATAAAATACTTTATTGATATTTGCATTTCCTTTTCAACTCACAAAAGGAGTCTCACATCAGCATTAATATAAACATTTAAAACCTCAGATAAAACCCCAGAAAAAAAACCAAACAGCTTCAGACACACAGAGCAAGAGAGGCAGGGATTAGAGACAGCGAGTGCTTTGTGTTTTGACCAAGTTTTGCAGTGCCAGCCCTTCATCCCATTCCACAGTCAGTGCTCCTAGAACAGCCTAAAGCAGGCACAGCCACGGATCTACCGCTTGGTGTTGACCCAGTGGTACCTGTCCACACGTGGCCCTGAGAAGGCAGCTGGGGGCCTGGAGACCCTGTGCTGGCCATGGTAGGAGCCATCAGCCAGGTAGGTCTTCCTGGGGGGATACAGGGACCAGGGCTGCGTGGGAGCCTTGTAGTAGTCACTGGACTGAAGAGCAAGAAACAGGATCGTGTTAAAAGTGTGTTTGGGGAAGAGGGGGGACAGTCTCTTGCATTCCCTCATGAGGAAGCCTAAGGAGCAGCTCCCAGCTCCTACAAAAAGCTCTATCCCATTCCCAGAATCACTTAGGTTGGGAAAAAAACCTCTAAGATATCAAAGTCCAGCCATCCCCCCAGTACTTCCAAGCCCACCACATCTAGAAGTCTCAAATCTCTCCCAGTCACAACATCACCACCACCCCAGGCAGCCTGTGGGGAAGAGGCTTCCCCAATATCCAACCTAAACCTTCCCTGGAGCAACTCAAGGCTGTCTCCTCTTGCCCTGTTGGTTTTGCCTCCATAGAACCTCCTCTGGAGAGCAAGAAGGTCCCCCCAAGCCTCCTTTTCTCCGGGCTGAGCCCTCCCTGAGCCAGAGCAGCAACATCACCCTGTGCTCACTCACCTGGTACACACTGTTGGGGTTGCTGACAGTAGGGATGGCTCTGGGCTCCCTGGGGAAGCTCTCCTCATCCGAGGAGCTGCCAGAGTGACAGTCCAGGGCTGCCCTCTCCACAGCATAGTTGATGAGCTGCGGCAGCTCGGGGTTCTCCTTCCCGTCGAAGCGCACGATGGTGAAGGGCTCGTTCTTCTCCCCGTACCTGGAAGGGACCGGAGGTGTGTGGTGCTGCTCTGCACAAGCAGGGACAGCTCTGAAGGGGCCAGCTGGCACCAGCAGGTGAGCAGGCCCTCAGATGTCAAGGCTCTTAACAGGCTCGAGTTGATGACCCTTGCCCAGAGCACCCGACGTGTATCGGCCACCCCTTCTGAGCTCACCTGCAGCTGACCTCGAAGGGGTCAACCCACACTGTCATCTCCTTGGGCAAACCGAGCTCCTTGAAGTCCACACCACTCTCCACACAGGCTTGCTCCAGCAGGGGCTCTCTGGCCTCGTGTTTGTTTATCCTGATGCACCTGGGTAAGAGCAAAGTGCAGGAGGATCTCAGACTGTGCTGCAGCTTGGCAAGCCCTGCTGCCACAGGAGCCCACTCAAAATCACTGCTGGTCTTCCCAACACACGGATCTCAGGCTGCACTGCAGCTTGGCAAGCCCTGCTGCTACAGGAGCACACTCAAAATCACTGCTGGTTTTCCCAACACACGGATCTCAGGCTGCACTGCAGCTTGGCAAGCCCTGCTGCCACAGGAGCACACTCAAAAATCACTGTTTGCTTTCCCAACACATTCAGCCTGGTGATGCAGGTCGTCCCTCAGAGCCCCAACCAGCAGCTCAGCCTAAGGAGCTGATTTATAAACTCGAACAAGGCTTTGTTTTAAGCCCATAAAGCACTGACTCACTTCATCAGTAGTTTATGAGAATTAAAGGCAGTTAGAACAACTCCAAAAGTCAAAAAGCATTTGAGTTCTGCTTCCAAGGAGTCAGAGGCTGCTTAAGGCACTTAGTGCATATTGTCCTGAGACTTCCACCTCAGTCTCCAGTCACACCTTCACAGGCACACACTGAAAAACAGGTGCACCTCCACCAGTTAATAACTCTTTTTCCCTTGAGCTTAACGGATAACCAAGTGGTTCCCTTGCAGTTTTGTATCATTTATTTCCAATTTAAGGCCTCCAGGGTACTCAGGACCCCTTGAACATCACACAAAGCCTCCATTCCCTCTCCTGTTCCATTGAGTGTCCTCTCACCTGTAGGCTTGTCCTCGGTTTGGGTTGTCCACATACCAGTGATTCTTGTACTTCTCAAGCAGGATGGCAGTCAGGCTGGCTGCAAATTTCTCTATTTTTTCCTTGCTCAGCTTATCTTCCCTTTTCACCAGCTTTGTGATGAAGAAGACCGTGGCAGCAATTTCATCTTTCATCTTAAATTGCAGCACACGAGGTGTTTCAGCTGTTGGACAGTCAGCAGTACAGATGAGACACTACACTAGAGAGATTTAATAACATTAAGGTACTATCAGGTTCCAAGAATAGATGCTGCAAAACCTGCACAAGCCAGGGCAGATAGAGCCTAGATAAGTCTGACTGCCAAACAAAGGATAAATTTAGTTTTGGGTATTGAAACCAATTCAGTGCATTACTAGAAGGCACTTGCACAAAGCCAGTTAACAGCCTATATAAAATATGAGTTTAAAATATAGTGCTACTTATTATATATCACATATAGGCAACAAGCAGCAGGACTTATAATTAATTACACAGCTCTTAAATACAAAGAAGACCAAAAGCATCACCTTTTCAGAGCAGAGCAGGCAAAAACCCAGGATACACTTTATAAACAGCTTCAAAGAGGCTCCAAGAAAACACCTCAAACACTATAAAAACTATTTGCACAGAAAGGAAAAGCCCCTCAGCTCCCCAAATCCTCCCTTTCTCTGGTGGGGTTTGCTCAGGCTTTATATAGGACAGGCAGTTGGGATGTAACAACACTCAGGTGTGCAGGGGGTTCAGGTGTGTGGCAGGACATTAACTAACTCTGCTTTCAAAGGCATTTCAGTCTGCTTGGCTTTATTCCAAAACCAGCTCCTGGTTTTTAGGGTTTATTTAGAGTATATTCAGTTGACTTGTCCCTCAGTCTGCCTCATAAACACCTGTGAAATACTGAAGTGAAATATTCACCGTGAGAAAAACCAGTGCCAGGTTTATTAATTGATTATTAGAATTGTGCTTGGCTGCTTCTGGCAGATTTAACTGCTTTCTATGTGAAACCCTCACATTTGGTATTGTTGATTTAGAAAACTGCATCATTCTGCATTTATCATGTCATCAATCTTCCTAATGATCTAATTATTATATGATCATATTAATGATCATATTATACATTATACATTATACATTATACATTATATATTATATATTATATATTATATATTATATTATATATTATATATTATATATTATATATTATATATTATATATTATATATTATATATTATATATTATATATTATATATTATATATTATTATTATTTTATATATATAATATATATTATTATAAGAAACATATTATAGATGTATTTAGTTTTTGAGTTGTTTCATGCTCTGTTTAAGAGCAGTTCCTCAGATGTGAGAGTTTAAAACTTCAGCCAGAGAAGAGCTGATGTTCCCTTTCCCTTCTGCTGCCTCAGGAAGTGGTGTCTGCAGTGTCAGGGACCAGGAACTGCCCAGACAAAAGACCAAATGAAGGCAAAAAGAGCTGAGTGGTTCATCTGGCTCCTGCTGGGGCTGCAGATGCTGTTCCAGGGCTCCCATTTCAGCCCTGGAGCAGATTGTGCTCCAAGACAAGGCAGGAGAAACACGGGCTGTGAAGGCACAGGTTGGCAGGAGGAGCCAGCTTTGCAGAAATGGGCCTTAAACCATGAATTTCGGGCTATTTCTGGGTTTCCTCTCTCTCCACTCACACAGTTCCTTGCTCTACAGTTTTTTTCTGCATCCCTCCAAAAAAAGATTCACTGAGGATTTTAGTAGAAACTCTGGTTTTAAGGAACGAGTAATAAAACACCAATATATAATAAAATTTTATAATATATAATACATAATATATAACATATAATATATAATATATAATATATAATATATAATATATAATATATAATATATAATATATAATATATAACATATAATAAATAATATAGTAGTATAAATATGATATAAATAGTATAAATACAGTATAAATATAGTATAAATATAGCATATATAGTATAACTATAGTATAAATATGGTATAAATAGTATAAATAAATATAATAGTATAAATAAAACTAATATAATAATATAGAAAACCAATATAATAATATAGAAATACACATAAATTACATGTACATATTATATGGACATATACATATATGTACATATTATATATACATATATGTACATATTATATATACATATACACATATATTATATATACATAAATAAACACATTATATATACATATATAATATACACATTATATATATAATATATATAATATGTATATATATAGATTATATATACATATACATATATTAAATACATATACATATATAAAATATATAAATATATATCAAATTATATAAAAATAATGTGTACTAAGTATATATAAATATATGGATAATATATAAAATAATTTATAAAAATAAATTCAAATAAAAAATTAATGAATGAAATATACAAATAATAAGTAATAAAAGAACTCCATATGTCTTCTCCTCCTTTGTCTCACGTATCAAAATACTTCCTTAACAAGTGGGGATCTTTCCCCAGCCACTCAAATGAGAGGGAACTCAAAGTCTGGGGTAGAAAATGAACCCTCAGAACAAGCCCTGGGCAGTGCCAGGGGAACAAAGAACCCCCCGTGCTGCGACCACAAGAGTTCCCTCATCATGTGCTCTGCTCCTGGGGGCTCGGGATGACACAGGAGGATTCTGTTCCCTGCACAAGCCCTGAGTCATCCCTTCCCTTTCCCATGGAGAAGAAGGAATAACATTGCCTGGGCCCTGCTTTTTTCTTTTTTATTTTGTTTTTTTTTTTGGTAGGACAACAGGAAACCACTGCTGAGCCCTGCCTGCAAGAATGTCCACACCACATTTTTCAGCCTCTTTCTAGGCAGTCTGAGCAGGGTTTTGCTCACTGCTGCCTGGCTGCATCCAGCACCAGAATTAGCTCTGGGCAACAGATGAACATTCTTGAGCAGGAAAACTGGCTTTTCGTGCCTCAGGCCTGAGTTTTGTGCCAGAGATTAAACTTGCTTTAAAAATGTCAGGGAGTTGATGGGTTGTTCTCTGATCTGAGTGGATTCCCTTGCAAGCACTGCAGGCCATGTTTCTTTGGTTTTTTTTAAAACTCTGCTGTGTGGTGGCACCCCAGAACAACAAAAATAAAAGTTCTCAGGGGACCCAAAATTTTTGATCACACAGATTTTGCTGCGGCGGAGAGAGAAGTGGGTGTTATAAAAATATAGAGGCAACTACCTCAGATCTGGGGGGGGTTTAACTCCACTGACAAAACTGGTGTCCAGGAAAAGAGCAGAGAGCAAGATTTGCCACCTACAAATGATGGACAATGCACAAAACTGTAATTTTTAAAGTTTTTCTCAATCCCAGGCACACAGATTGGGATGATGCTGTTTTTCCTGCCAAATCTTAGGAAGCTGCTGTTGAGTCTGATTTCTCTGACCTCATGCCATTTTTTCTCAGTATCAGATTATCATCTAATAAAATACGTGATCTCTCCCTATAAATCTTGTTTTCCTTTTATTCTTGAGTTATTCAGACTAAAATAACATTCTCACTGCAGAATTCTAGCAGGCATTGCAGGGAGTCCATCCTATGCCCCTGGAGTGAATGATTTGGTTGTGATTTCCATGTGGATCTGAGCCTGACACGGTTCAGCCTCAGGAATTACCCAGTTCCTGCCCTTTCCTCAATAAATACTGGTTTGGATCAGGAGGACACACGAGTGGATGGGACTTTGAAGCATCTGCTGCCTTCCTGCTTTCTCCAACATGCTCAGGCAGGCCCTGGGAGAGGGGGATTCTGTGCCAAAGGGGTGCAGGGACTGGATTCCACAAAGACAAACCTGAATCCCTCCACCACCCCTTTTGTTGGGTTATTTGTTCCCATGGCTCACACAATGAACTGCAGGTCAGCAGCAAACAAACTCCTCACCTGAGAAACCAGGTGCCACCATGCAGGCAGTCAGGCACTAAGGTGACATTTCCTGGGGGCTGGGAGGCAAAAATCAAGTTAAATTCTGCACATTTGCAGAGACAAACAGGGGGAAATTTAAGCAAAGCTCTTGGCAGTTCACCCAGTTGGCTCTAATTATTCAGGTGGTCATGGACACAGAGTTCTGAGAACTTTTAACTTGTTATTTTTGACATCATGCAGGAGTTCAAGCTTTTTGCTGTTAATGGCACAGAAACCAGAAGAGCAGGGAGCGTTTCTGGCTTCTCATTTCAGTGACCAGAAAACCTGGTTTAATTAGGTGGATTCATTGAACTCAAACCCTTCACAGTGCTGGCACTTGTCCCTGAGCTGAAGAAAACACGGCCCTGGGTGCTCTGTTTGGTTAATAACAGCTAAGAAACAAAATGCCTAAACCAAAATTGGCACAGTCCATGCCAATGTGAGACCTATTAAATAACAGCCAACAGATTGTGCTCCCCCTCCTTCCCAAACAGGAGGAGCATCCCAGCAGATTTAGCAAAAAGTTGGATGGCCAAGTGTTGTGAGTGATAAATGAGATAAATGAGGAGACAGTCGTGCCTCTGGTTAAATATTATGCTGTCGGGTTTTAATCCTTATTAGGAAAAGAAAGAAGCCAAACCACTAAAAGCCACTGCAGCACAAAGTGCCTGGACATTCATGGGGCTGATCCAGAGCTCCCTGAACCCAGGGGAAATCTGTCCAAAGACTTCAGTGGGATTCAGCTCAGGCCCCTAACCCGGCGCAGGAATTCTTGGCCAGATTAAATGCTTGGTCTCCTGGGTGCCCAGGCAAGCCCAGGCATGAGCTGTGAGTGTCTCCAGTGACTGCAGGCCAGGAGCAAACACTGTTTCCCCACACACTCCCTGGCAGGAGTCAGCCCTGCAGAATTTTTTTGCACTTTTCTTGCTTTAAAGGCTTGAGGACGTGGAAATAATGAAACCCAGAGCAGCTCTATGGGAGCAAATCTTCCCCCTGCAAGCCACTTGATCTCTGGGGGTGAGGGATGCCAGACAGCTCCTCCAGGTGAGCAGCTGAAGTTCACAACTGTTGCTACAAAGATCAGTAAACCTGAGTGATTCCCATATGGAAGAACATCCAAGGTGGCAATCTGCTTAGAGAAAAGCAGAGTGCATTTGTTTTGTCTGCCCTGATCACACTCAGAAACATCAGAGGAACACAGCACCTATTTGGTTGACTGTGCCATTACTCAGAGAGCAGAGAAACCTCATATCTGGATGTTACAAACCTACACCTTTACTTAAATCTCTGGGCAGAGAGTTATTTTTGACTGGAACAAACCAGAAACTGAAGGCACAAATTTTTTTATGTGTCTGAGTACCACATATTGCTAGAATTTAAGATCATCAGTCTTGAGTGACTTAAAAAATTAAAAAAACCTTAAAAAAGAGAAATACTGGTGTTGGTTTAGGATGTTTCAAAATTGAATAACAAGGGAAAGACTGCAAAGGTACCTGGGATTATCTTATGGAGTCTAAGAGCTCTTGTCATAGCCCCCTAAATTTTACTTCTGATGTAGTCAGGTGTTGATGTCTGTTCTTTCTTCTTCCCTGTTTGCATGCCATGATTTTCAGAGGGAGGGAGAGATGCATTGGGCTGAGCAGGTCAAGGGCAAGCAAACAGAAATGGCTTTGGGTAGACCCCCAAAAAATAGGGAGAGAGGTGAAGAAAGTCAAAACTGGGTGAAGTGGTTCAGCCTGTGCCTCCCACTGCAGCACGGGGCATTCATCCCTCGGAGCTGTTGGGCACTTTTGGGGCCTCCTGGTGTGGCTAAAAGCAGGCTGAAGCCCCAGTGCCCACATATGAGCCCAGAGGGACGTGGCTGGAGTGCCACAAGTGACGCCACAGGTGACACCAGAGCCCTGACCACCCTCACCTGGAGCCTCACGGGGGCCAGGGCGGAAAACCCGTGTTGGCTCTGCCCATGGAAACCTCCCGTGCAACAAAACTGCCCCTGGCCAGGGCCACCTGCCCGGCCCAGGGGACAGCCAGTCCCCTGCACCAGCCCTGCCTGGGTGGCCATGGTGACAGAGTGTACACAGAGGGCGTGGGGCTGACCCACGGCACGGGCTGGGGACACTCCGACCCGCGGGAAGAGCCGGGACACTCCTCGGGAACCATCCCCAGGGAATGTCTGCCAGGAGCACCCGCTGGGGGCTCGGGGTGAAATCCAGAGGGAAGCAGCTCTCCATTTCTCCCTTTCCATCACGTCTTTCTCAGCATTTCATTCCAAGTGCAGGATGACTGCAAGGTAAGCTGCCTGGGGGTAAGTCCTGACTTCCTTTTGTGCATTTTAACACCGAGGTGTTCATGGGTGAAGGCTGGCAAAGTTGATTAATTTGCAGGCAAACTTATCCTTGTCACCTCACAGACTCTGTCTCATTCCTTATTTAGCTTGATAAATCTCCATAAAATTGTTTTATCCCGTTATTAATTGCATACACATCTGATAGACACAGGGCATAATTGATTCTAACTCCTTGCAGAATTGATTCTCACTCCTTGCAGAATTGATTCTCACTCATAGAACTGATTCTAACTCCTTGCAGAATTGACTCTCACTCCTTACACACACTCAGTGTGCTCTGCAGAGCAGATTTACTGATTTCTTTAGCTACCACAAATTAGTGCAAAAGGTTGGAGTGGCCTCCTGACAGCATGATCCGTGTTCCTGTATTTTTTTGGGGGGGAACTAGTGAAATTCTGTCATCCCGAAAACCTTTGAATGGCAATTGCATGAATCCCAAATTACAGCACGTTAACCCAGCTGCCCAGCTACAAACCAGATGTGATGTTATTCACACTGATTATTTTATCTTGACCCAAAATTGCAGCTGCATTTGGCTTTCCACCTCTGGACACAGCTCCCAGCAAGGACTCCATGCCAAGGTTTTCTCCATTGTGGTGCAGGGTAATAATTTATATTTTAGTATTTGCTTTGTCTTTGCACTCTTGAAATTATCTTTGTGTTGCATTCATTGCAGTTTTAATTATTAAGCACAATTAATTTGTGGTATAAAGACTTTGTATTTAGTAGAATAAGGGTGATATGACCAATGTTTTGATTATTGTCAATTCCTTGCTATTCTAAAAGCAAGAGTATATTTATATAATTATTGGCAGTGCTTTCTTTTTGTTCTAGGTTTGGATTCCATGAGCCTCTGAGCAGTGCTTGGTTTGTAGGCAGTGTAATTAGCTGATTGTACCCCCTGCTCCACAATCACTAACTCCACTGCCATCAAAACAAGGCACAGGATTCCCTGCTCCGACCTCAGGCCAGAAAACTGCACCACAAATCCTCCTCACCCTTACTCCCAGTGCAAAATTAGTAATATTTATTCATTTGCAGCTTTATTTCCAGAATTTTACCTGTCCAACAGAATTGTATGTTGATGGTATCAAGTGAAATCTTAGTTTTCCTGAAGCTGGTGCTAAAATCCTTGGGAGTTTTCCTGGACCTGTGTGTTGTGTTTAAATTGATTATCTTAATTGCTTATGCCCCAAGACTGGACTAAGAATTTATCTTGGTTGCATCCTTCAGGGTATTGGGAAAAAAAATTGTCTATACTTTTCATGTTTTATTTAACAACTCAGTAAGTGAAGGGGGGTTTTAAGCAATGATTAAATATTAAACTCGCTGGATGGATAAGTGATTTTTACTCTGACCACTTGGCTTAACCTTCAGGAATTTCAATAACAGTGCTGGAACCTGCTGTGGGAGGGTTGGTTTTTTTTTTAAACAAAACCCCAGTTTTCATCCAAGTAGGGGTTGGAAGGCTTTCCATCAGCCTGGTTGCCAGGCAGTGTAGTTAGCTGATTGCCCAAAGCAACAATCACTAGCCACACAGCCAGGTAAAAAGGTGTGCAGGATCAGCTCCGTGGAAATCGGGCACGTGGGAATTCCGGAGGCACGAGGCAGCCTGACCTCCTTGCAAAGGGATCAGCAGGACAGGGACTCAGGCAAGGGAAAAGTGCTGCATTCCTGTCCCAGCAGGAGCCCCCAGTTGTACTGGGGGCTGCACTGGTTTGCTCACAGGACACTGGAAACCAGGAGGACAAAATAAAGGGGGTTTTCTCCTCCCCCTTGGCAGCCCTCAGCCCCCATCCTGACCCTGCTCCTCTCTCACAGCCTCTGTTCTCACATTTCCCTCCATTTATTCCCCTTGAACAAATAAAATTGAGGCCTGTGGTGGCAACTCTTTGGGGGCTCGAGCCTGAACCTGAGTGAAAAAGTCCTGAAGGCAGAAACTTCTGCTGGAGCCTCTGGAAAATCAGTGTTCCCCCCAGACATCAACACAATTCACAGGAGCAAAGGAAGCTAAGACAACCACCACGAAGTTCTGAGATAACATTTCCAGCCTGACTCTGCAATTTTTTTTTCTTTCTTTCTCTTTTTTTTTTTTTTCTTTTCTAATTTTAGTCAAGTCTTCCCCGTTTTTACTGAAAAGCCTGCAGCCTGGGGGTGGGCAGCAGGCCAGACAAGAGCAATCTGTGAGAGGTGCAGAGAGGTGCTGAGCTCTGCAAGTCTTTCCTGCAAGTCAGCAAACCCTCCTTTCCCTATTAACAATTCCAAAAGGCATCCCATCCATTACCATCAATTAGTCTGCTTTCTGAATTCTGGCTGGAGCCAGCAACAGTTCCCTGAATCTTACATTCTTTTTTAATTTTTCTTTTTTTTTTTTGAAATCAGTAACAATAGATGAGAGCCAGGGTTTGCAGCCATAGAGGTGACTGATTGATTGCACTGAATAAATCACTTTGTACAACTGCAAGCCTCACATAAGTCTAAAAGAAATTAAAATGAATGCACTGAGTGAGATAAGAATAATGTTCAGATTATTATCAGCCATAGGTGTCACACAGTGCTCAAATCCAGACTTCAGGCTTGATCCAGAGGGGCTGTTCCTGCATCCCTGGAAGCTCTGCTGTCTCCACAGTGGTGCAGGGACAGGGGATTATCCAAAAAATTCCCTAAGCAAGGAGGATCCTGTAGGCTGTGGGACACTGGAAGTCCAGCCCAGACAGCAGGAAGCAAAAAGTGCATGAGGTAAATGAAGTTTAGGCCAGCTAAATATACTTATTGGACAATGTCTGATTTTTTCATGGCTGTCTCGAGGTTTTTATCCCCTGAAAACACTAAAACTCAGTTTATAACAAAGTTATGAAACTGGCTGCTCTGCTCCCTAAAAAGCTCTCGGAAACTTAATTTGAGCAATCAAAGGAAGAACTCCATGTAGGGATTTTTATTATTATCAGTACTGAACTCCAGATTTACTGACATACAGTGGTTTGCCTTGGCCTGGCCGGATGTTTATCAGGAGAATAAAATCCAGGAGTAAGAGGGTTGAATTAAATTAATGCTCTTCTTTCCTTCTGCTGTAACTCCCAAGATACAAAGCAGCGATAAATGAGTTGAAGGTTAAACATCTGTCCTTCTGAAGAACTATATATCTGAATTAATACAATTTCATTGCTCAGTTGTAGAGAGTAGAACTGAAATTTTCAAGCTGATGAGTGCAGTGATTTGAGAAATAACTTGGAAAACAAGATTTCAAAGGACCCTTTCAGAAATGACGTATTCATTTTAGACATAAAAGCCTCCTTTCTTCTTCCTTCTTATTTAAGCTTTTAAGTTGGTTCATATGAAGTACCTCCTCTTCTCAAAGTTTATTAAAATGCTGAACCCAGACTCTCTGGTCTGCCCAAATTCTATGCATTTAAAGCTGGGTCTGCTTTTTATTTCCCTCAGTCTAAATAGTCAGGTCCTATCTGGGGGAGGGGGGAAAGATGTTCTGGATATTATTGTCATTATTATTGCAATGACTACTCAGTTTTATCCTATACTAATATATATTAAGATATGGACATTAAAAGGCTGAAAGCCTGCTGCTTTTGTTCTGTACTTTACTTTCTATATATTTTCCATTTTTTTCTAAATATTAAGAGAAGGAGGTGGAAGCTTTGACATTTTCCTTGATCTTGCTTTAATTCAGGTTGGAATTCTGAAAGTCAGGGAGAAGACCAGTTGACAAAGTGTTTCCACATGTCTGAAAGGGCCAGGAAATGTCACAAAGGCTGTTCCTGTTTCACAGACACGACCCAGGCTGCAAAGCCATGGCCTGAGCTCAGCTCCAACACTGAGATCCCTGACTTCTGGTGACCTGGAGTGGGCTGTGCTCGTGGTATTTTAAAGGATTTTCCTCTATTTAAAATACTGATTTCAGAAGGAGCTTCTCCAACTGAGCTCCCAAGAGCGGGTCTAGGTTTGAAATACATAAAAACCATTAATCTCTGATTTTAAAGAAAGCACCGATCCCGGTGCTCTGTCCTGCAAAAACCCCCTTGGAGCCAGAAAATCCGTGGATGGAGAACGCTGCAGGAAACAGGTGCGGAGCAGCTTCCCGGCCACCAGGAAACGGGCTGGGGGGGTCGGGAACATTTGAAGCGGAGCCCCCGTGCTCTGTGCCCGCTCCCGGAGCGCTTTCCCGAGGGCAGCCGCGCATCCTCAGCCCGGGGAGGATGCGCCCCTGGCCGGGTCTGGCTCTGCCTGCGGGGGCGGCTCCCCACGGCCTGGGGGGAGTGTGGGACAGGTATAAAAGCGGGCGGGGGAACACGCGGAGGGATGAAGAGTTCGGAGCGGGGAAGGAGGGAGGGAAAGCAGCGGGCGGAGCGGAGAGAGGAGGCGCATCCCGAGCCCGGGCGGTGCCGCTTCCCGAGCGCAGGGGCTGAGCCGAGCCCGCTGGCCCGGAGCCCGAGGAGGGGAGGGAAGGAGGGAAGGAGGAGGTGCCGGTGCCGGCTCCCTGCCGTCCCCTCGGGCCGCGGATTTGGGGCGATGCTCGCGGCCGCGGCGCTGTGCGCGGCCGCGCTGGGCTGCGCGGCGGGGGCGCGGCTGCTCAGCGGTAAGAGAGGGGTTGCGGGGGGTCGCGGGGGGGTTGCCCGGCGCTGGGATCGCCCCCCTGGCACGGAGAGGGAGCTCCGGCTCTGCTGCCGCTCGCCCCTGGCGCTGGGAGGGTCGGGATGCGCGGGAATGTCGCGACACGGGGAGGATGCGGATGCGGATGTGGGGGGAAGGTTGGGCTTGGTGGGCTTGGTCTGCAACTCCCTCGGGAGGGGCAGAGGAGGGACAGGCCTTGAGATCTGCTCTGGGTGACCAGGGACAGGACCCCAGGGAATGACTGGAGCTGTGTCAGGGCAGGGCAGGGTCAGGTTGGATCTCAGGAAAAGGTTCTTCCCCCAGAGGGTGGTTGGGCACTGCCCAGGCTCCCCAGGGCAGTGGGCACAGCCCCAAGGCTGCCAGAGCTCAAGATGATCCTCTCAGACTCTTGGGGGTGGTCCTGTGCAGGGATAAGTGTTGGACTCAATGGTTCTTGTGCATCTCTTCCAGCTCAGCCTGTTCTGGGATTCTGTCCCTTCCAACTTTCGTGACTCTGTGATTTTCCCTGCCCTGCCCTGGGGAGCTCACTGGAGTCAGCAGACTTTGGGGCAGATCCCGTCTAGGCAGTGAGGAGATAAGGGGAAAATACAAGGAACCCTTTCAGCACTGCTTACAGCTACAGAGACAGCATGCCCTGTAACTCAAACCCTCTTTGGGATCCCAAAGAGCAGTAATCAGACATCAACTACAGTAGATTTTTCCTTAGCTGAAAGTAATGGCTGATGAGGCAGAGATTTTTCTGCCAGTAAGTGGAAAAAAATTGCATTTGTGTATCAGAAAGACCCTGAGTGCAGCTTGTGACAGTATTTGTAGACAGTGAAGCTTTTTTAATAACAATGTGCTGTCTGTGTTTTTCTCATGCCTTTCACAACAGCAGTGGACATATCCCTCAGAAGAGGTAAGGGGGCTTTCCCTGTCTCACCAAGCCTGGATGAGTGTAAAGTTCCCAAGAGAAATACAGGTTATGCCAGAAATGTATTCTCTAATACTGCAGTTGTAGTAAAAAACTGTTCCTGTTGTAACTCCCGTGTAAAGTGTTAACAGACTGATTCTGACTAGTTAACTGTTCAAAAATTCCCCTATGAAAGGTCTTTAAACTCTCACTCTTACAGTGCTCATGTAGGAATACAGAAGAATAAAGCAAAGCCAGCAAATAACCCACGGAGGGGTTTATAATGACCTGTCCTCTCATCCTGTTTGTTCTGAGCACGTTACAAATGTTGCTGAATGTTTTCCTTCTGTGCAGACACGTAGGTTAGCAGATTGTGTCTGCAGAGAAATATTTACTGAGCAGAACAAAACTGTTTGTTTCCACAGTCTAAATATTGGGACTGTTGTGCTGAGGAACGCAGGAGTGCCTGGAGTCAGACGATGTGTCTGTTCACTTTGATCTCCCCTTGTAACCAAAATAAGCTTGTGCTGCTTCTGCATGAGAAAGTTCTTGGCTTCTGACAGCCTGAAAGCAGACACTGTTTCCTTCCTGGGCAGTCAGAAGCACCACCCAGAGCAGAGGGAACTGGGCTGGGGGAACTGTCTTGTTTGCCCCGGTAGAGACACTGAAAACTGGAAGAGTAAGTGTAGGTGGGAGAATGGGAAGGAATCCTTCCCTGGGAGGGTGGGGAGGCCCTGGCACAGGTTGCCCAGAGAAGCTGTGGCTGCCCCATCCCTGGAAGTGTCCCAGGCCAGGTTGGAGCAACCTGGGCTAGTGGAAGGTGTCCCTGCCTGTGGCAGAGGGTGGGACTGGGTGAGCTTTCAGATCTTTTCCAACTCAACCCATTCCATAACTGCAATATACACTCCATGGAACTATTACATACTCCTTGGAAAATAAATTCTTGCTGCTTCTGCTTGTGTAAGGGAATCTCTGATTTTAGCTGCTTAATTCCTTAAAAATAACAATAAATTTTAAAAATCCTCTTTGAACTCCTGCAAGGGAGCTCTGTTGTGAAAATGCTGCATATGTGAGCTTGCTGTCTGGCACAGCATTGCTTCTCTGGGAGGAACTCCCAGGATCTGGAACTCACAGAAAAATCGTGAGGGAGCTGAGAAGAGCAGGACATGAAAGGACAGTGCTAAAAACTGTTTGATGCACTAAGAAAAGCTTGGAGGTGCCATTGCCAGGCCAGGAACACAAGAGGCTCTTTACCTGTCTACTTTTCCATAGAAACAGTGCAAAACTCGTCCAGATGGAAGCATTAGCACCGAATTCTGGCCGTGCAGGCAGAGTTGCTGTGACAGGTCCCTCTCCCTCCCCGCAGGACAGACAGTTTGCCGCCGCGGGACGCAGAAACCCTGCTACAAAATCGTGTATTTCCACGATGCCTCCCGCAGAACCAGCTACGAGGAGGCTCAGCTGGCCTGCCAGGCTGACGGGGGACACCTGGTGAGCATCGAGAGTGCAGCAGAGCAGAGACTCATCGAAACCTTCGTCAGGAGCCTCCTGGCTTCCGATGGGGATTTCTGGATAGGGCTCCGGAGGAAAAAGGAGGAGGAGGAGGAGAACAATAGTACAGAGTGCCAGAACTTCTACTCCTGGTCGGATGGCAGCTCAGCCAAGTTCAGGTGGGTGCCTGGGGGTGGCACTGGGAGGCAAAAGGGTCAGGGACTGTCACCTGCCTTCAGCAGTCACAAAGGATTCTGTCAAATGCCCCAAGGAATATTGTCCCAGCTGCCATCTGTGAGTCATCCCACCCAGATATAAAGTTACCCTGCTCTGGAGACTCTCTGTTGCTCCATGTGACACCTAGAGTGTTTAGCTCGGGCTAATTGATGATTTTTGGTTGCTAAAAGGAGGGGGAAGAACAAGTGATCTGGTCTTAAAAAATCTGCTTAGGCAGCTACAAAATATGTGCTTTGACCTGGAGGTTCCTGCACTTCAGATGCCCTGGAGCTCATCCCTGAGCAATGGGCTCTTTCCCTTCCACTTGCTGAAGGAATGACATTTTTTTTTTCCTGTGAGACAGTTAAATCTGAGAGCTGCAGGATTTCTTTGTAGACGTGAAAAGTTCAAGTTTTCACAACATCTGTGAGATTTCTGCCTCCCTGTCTTAAGGTGAGAGAAACCACAGCATTTGTTGAAATTTAAAATATCAAAGCAGCAACATTGACACCAATCTGCATTCTCCTTCCTATTGCACATGGGTAAAAACATCTTGCCAGTGACCTTCTTGCCTTGGCAGCTCATCAGATATTTCAGTTGCCCTGTGAAGAAATGAATAAAACTGCTTTTAGTGCTGTCGGGTGCATTAAAGTTTCTCCTGTGGTTCAGGTATTGGGGGTGGATAATGGGAAGCTGGAGCCAGATCTGCTGCTAAGAAACAGGCCCAGCTTTATTGCCTTCCTTTGGTGAGACACAGCTTATTTGTGCTAAATGATAAAGCCAAGGAAAACACCAGGGGAGGAAGGAAGTGAGGGAGAAATACAGCATTGGAATGATTGAAAAAACACTGCTTTAACACACAGGGGTGTTTTCCCACGTGGAGTACCTTGGGATAGCTGGAATTATCTCTATTGTACAGGCCAGCTTGGCAGGCAAAACATGGTTTGCTCCAAAATAGTGGGTATTGAGCACTTGTCAAAATCAGACCCAATTTAAAAGAGTTCCTCTGAGCTGCAGAAGATGCCTCCTCAATAGCAGTGGTGTTCCGGGGGGCTGAGCCTCCTTCCTGGGGGCTCTTGGAAAAGCCTGCACAGTTGTCTGGTGGTGAAGTTTATTATCAGAACAACAACAACAAAAAGAAAATTATCTGCAAGTGCAGCCAGTGCTGGTGCATTTCCAGACAGAGAAAACCAGATCCCCCTTCAGCTTTTTCATTTCCTCATTAAAGAGGTGTTGAAATTTTGCGAGGCACCGAGGCCAGAGAGCAAAAAAAAAATAACTGTGGTAGATGATTTTGCACAGGTCTAAAATTGTTTGGGAAAGTCAAATTTCTCCCGAGGGGTTCCAGGCAGGGAGGGGCTCAGCAACGTTTAACACCCTGATTGCTGAGTTGTTTTTTTTTTTCCTTTGGAAAAATCAGAATTCCGAGAATAAATAACTGTGTTCCCAGGGGAAGGGCGGGGTGGGAGGGTGTGCTGTGACCCTCTGGCTGTGCCCTCTGGGCCGTGTTCCCATCTGAGCTCCCGGGAAGTGACGTGGGGCGGCCCCTGCCCGTGTTGGTTGTGTTTTCCCAGGAACTGGTACGTGGATGAGCCATCCTGTGGGGGTGAGATCTGCGTTGTGATGTACCACCAGCCATCTGCCCCGCCAGGTGTCGGGGGGCCTTACATGTTTCAGTGGAACGACGACAGATGCAACATGAAAAATAACTTCATTTGCAAATATTCCCTCGGTAATGAGTCATTCTGTGCCTTTGAAACCCAACCCCCAGAAGGTACGAGGAGGCTGCAGGGACACAGGGAAACCCTTCCTCAGATGGGTACCTCTGAGTTTATGCAAGTGCTGGGGGAAGCAGTCTCAGCATTAATATCTGCAGCTCCCTGTGACTTGGTATAAATTTTCAGAGGGTTTTTATGAAGTGTGAAGTGTTTGAGGTCTCAGCTGGGGCCTGAGGGAGAGAGAACACCAGAGAAGGGTGCTCATGGTGTTGGTCTCCCCACTCAAATTGTGCTTTTATCTTTTCTTTCAGAGAAGCCAACAAATGCTCCAATAGAGAATCCTCAGAGAGGTGAGCTGGAGTCTGGGGCTCTTCTTCAATGATAAGTTAACTTTCAGAGGCAGCCCTGTGTTACAGTCATTCTCAGCAGGCTGAAAACACACTGAGCAAGAAACTTAACTTAAACTCTTAAGCTCTTTCAAAAAGAAAATCTGCAATGTTAACTAAGCTGCTTCTTCCCAGATGTTGCCACGGAGCCCTCGAGCCCAGTGCTGCCAGGAGAACCCCGGAGGAGAGGTGTTAATGTGACAGCTGTGGGAGCCAGAGGTACGTTGGGCACTCCCCCCTGGCTGTGCAAATCCACATTTTTCACATTTGGCTGCAAACAGTTTCAAGTGTTTGACCCAAACTGTAGGAGGCTGTATATACAGCCTGAAAAAAAACCAAACAAACACCCTTCCCTCAAATCTTCCCCTTCAGTACAAACCTCAACTGGCTGCTTTGGTCACCAGAATGTTAAAAATCTGAAGCGTTCTGGGTCTGAAAAAGGTACTTTTATTAAATCATTTTTGAGTGGCTAAACTGATCATGTTTTGTTTGTAAGTGTATATGATTAACTGTGAGAATCTTCCAATTCCTTCTTACCACTGACTCCTTTTTACCCCTAGAACCTGTTCAGAGTCTTGCCTACATCCTTATTCCCAGCATTCCTGTGCTGCTGCTCCTGGTGGTCATTACAGGCATCTCCTGTTTTTGGCTTTTTGTGAAGAGGTAAGTGGCATTTTTATGTTAAAACCACCTATGGTAGCATTTCCTGGCAGTAATCTCACAGCTGCTTTTGGCACCCTGGGAGGTGCTCTGCAGAGGACCTCTTGCAGCCAGAGAAATGTTTAAAAAGTGCAGTGGGTGCTCCAGGCTGAGTTATTTTCAAGGAAAATTTTAAGTAAATCACGTTATAGCATATTAGTGTGTTCACAGACATAGCAGTCAGGGAACAGCGTGAACAGTTGATTTTCATGATGGTAGCACTTCATCTTATTAAAGATTTGAATCATTGATTTGAATTATCAGATGTTCCCCTTCAAAAGTGAAAAATGTGGAGATAAAAGGAGCAAATAATACCTATCAATAACCTCTCCTTGCTTTCCCTGTGTGCACAGTAGCTCTGGTTGTGGATTTGGGAACATCAGGGTTGGGTTTTGCTGCCTCAGTATCTCCAGGTTGTGCCAAGGGGCTGTTCCGGGTGTGCAGCACGGAATGACAAATAATTCCCAATTTTAAGCAGAGCCCGGGCTCTGAGGGTCAGCTTCCCTCGAGGGTCAGCATTAAATCACTGTCAGAGGTGTGGTATTGCTTTGTGCCATAACAGGGGTTTTTTGTTTCCCCCCCATTCCCCAGGAGGGAGGAGCAGATGGACAGGAGCCCCAAGGAGGAGGATGCCTGGCTGTCCAACAGCCCCAGCCTGGACATCTACAAAGTCATCAACAAGCAGTCGGAGGCAGACCTGGCTGGGACCAGGCCTGGCACCAAGAATTCCTCCTTCCGGGCCCGGGAGCACTGGGAGCTGGGCAGGGCCGGGCAGGAGGCAGCGCCCAAACCCCCCAGCAGCGGCTTTGGGACCGAGAGTGGCTTTGTCACCAACGACATCTACGAGCTCTGTGGGGACCGTGTGGGCAGGAGCCAGGAGTCCACCTGGGTGGACAATGAGATTTATGGATATTGAGCAAATGGACAGAAAAAAAGCCCCCTGGAACTCAGATGACAAAGTGGGTGCTGATACGAGTTTACCTCCCTGTCTATGCACTTGTTTAATAACAGTTACACGTGGTGTTCATCCTGGGTTTGCATTGTCCCCATATTCTTCCCTTTTTTTTTTTTTTTTTGAAAGAATGTGGGTTTTTAACGATCCAGACTGAAAAGAATGTGTATATTTTGCTTTGCATCAAGCCCCCTTTGCCCTGGGAGCGGCTTGTTAATAACCTTGATTCACTTTTTTGTACCAAAGATATGCCTTGAAAAACTAGAGGACAATCCCAAATCCTTATTTATTTAACTGACCCAGTTGTCTTAAAGGTGCTAAAAGTTGCCTGTCAGGTGTGATGGAGCCCTGCTTTCCTGGACATGAGGAGTGGGGAATGAATGCCTTGGTGTGCTTTGCTTGTGTGTGCAACTTTTACTTTACCTATTAAACTGCCTTTGTCTCAAACCACGAAATTTTCTCACTTTTCCACTTCTTTCCCTCATCCTCCTGGGAGGGAGGGAGTGAGGGGAGACCAAGAACATAAAGGAACACAAATAGGACACACCTTTTGCCCTGCAGGTGTTTCTGGCTCCAGGAGAGAGCAACGTTTTGCTGCTGAACAAATCTCTGAAGCACCTAAAATGAATTTTTAGCTCTTGACAGGGTTCCCTTAAGAGCTTGCTCTTCTCCCTTGCATGGAAATAAATAAATAGGAAAAGGAAGAATTTTCACAAGCCACCAGGAAACAAAGGTTTGGCAAAAGGTGTTTTATGTGTGGCTGAAACAACAATAGAACTGAGTGCAGGGGTAGCCACGAACCTGTTCTGCCAAAGTAAACAGGCAGGAAGAGGATTCTACTGCAGACACTGAAATATTTCAGTGCACAAGGGCTCTGTGCTGCACATCTGCAGTGTCACAGTGTCTGCCAAGCCCCTGCTGTTCCTCCACCAGAACGTGGTGCAAGATGAAGCCCTGAAAGAAGTAATTCCTTTAAAAAAAAAAAAAAAAAAAGAATTAATCTTCCAGGTCTTTTGGAAATGGCATCGAGTTAGCAACAATTTCTCCTGAAAAGCAAAATCCTTATATAGGAGAATAGGCAGTGCTGGGCACTTGGAATGCCTGGAGTTTCCAATGCAGTAATTAGTGCTCTTTCATCAAGAAAAAAATCGATCCATTTTGACTCTTTATTCTTGGTCTCTTCCCTCGGTTTTTTGGGGTGGTTTGTTGTTGTTGTTTGGTTGGGTTTGGTTTGTTGTTTTTTTTTTGCAGGCATTAAGCATCAGGCACATCCTGAGCATTTCAGGCGTTGAAAACCAGAAAACGAGAGGCAAAGCTTGCCAGAGGTCGGAGATGAGGCGTCTGAGATGTGTTTTGGTCTGGTCCCGGCTCCCTGAGCTCGGGCAGCGAGCTGCGTGTGCCCAGCTGAGGGGATTTGAGAAATTCTGCTGCTGGACGTCTCCTCTGGAGCCCTGGAGCTGCAGTGACCACACGAGGGCATGTGCGCTCCACGTTTGTCCTCCACGAGCTGCTCCATCCCCGCTTTGCCAGGAGCGCTGGGATCCCTTTCCTTGGAGCACGGCAGGAGACACCGGTGGCCGCTAAAATGTGCAGGACAAAGGATGTTTTTGTGACTGCAGAAGTGGCCAGGAAGCAAATAAATGTTTTAATACTAAAGAATCCGGTTTGTAATAAAGCGACTGTGAATGAATATCAGGCAATATTTGGCACAGTGGAGAAAAAGTTACTTTTAACGCACCAAGCTCGAGTCTGTAAAAAAAAATGAAGCCCCTCCACAGCAGAGAAATGTCACAAGTGGCACTTGGGGATGACACCACTTTCTATTCAAGTAGGATTATGGAAAGCTTGCTCATGTACCTATCAATCACTTAAAAGGGTGGATGTCTGACTAACTCAAGTCATCAGTTAGTCATTGCCAGAACTTCTGAAGGGGATAAATAGAACAGTGAGAGCACTCTGGTTGTTCTCCATGGCAGCCCAAGTCAGCAGCATCATCTCCAAATGTCATTCCTTAGAGAATCTCAGGAACAGGGAAGGACAGGCATTAATTTTTGCACAGAGAACTTCAGCTCCCTTTGCAGAACAGTCATCACTCTTTGACACGTAGCAAATTTAACCAACTTTTCACAAGTATGACACAGCTTTACGTGTAGAACTTGTACAAAAAAGGGAAAGCAAGAGGCACAAGTTTGTTCCTTGTTTTCTTCCACTTGTTCTTTTCGTGGCCACGCTCTGTTCTGAGCTGTGTTTGCATCAGAAAAGCTCTGTGGCTGTGTTGCTGATCCAGAAGACATGAGGCCTCTTGTTTGGATGTGCCTTGTTTGGTCAGTGGAATGGAGCAAAGATTCCAGGGGTGATTCCTGGTACCCAAAGTGAATCCTCCAGCCTGAGATGGGGCAGAGGACAAGAGTGGTCAGTGAGGGACAGGCATGAAGTGGGAGAGCAAAGATTACTGCAGAGTTAAAATGGCATTTTTGGAATGAAAGCAAGCTCATGTGTAAGTGCACAGACAAATCAGACCTGGTGGACTTAGTACTGGAAAGGGAATTTAGCATGAAAGGCCTTAACTTTTTTCACACATTCTCAACTCTGAAGGTCCTCTAACCATTTCATGTCAAAGGGCCTAACAGAGCTTCCCAATCTGTCTTTCCAGGTGTGCAGGAAATAAATAGAAGAATAGTTTAGTTATAGAAGGGACCTGCAAAAATTATCTAGTCCAACTGCCTGACCACTAGAGGGAAAAACAAAAGTTAAAAGTGTGTCATAAGGACTTGATTCAAGTGCCTGTCAGACAGACAGGCCTGGGGCATTGACCCACTCTCCAGGAAGCCTGTTCCAGTGTTTGACCACCCTCTTGGTAAAGAAATGCTTCCCAATATCCAGTTTGAACCTCCCCTGACGCAGCTTTGAGCCAGGAGGTTGTCCCTCAGCCTCCTTTTCTCCCAGCTGGATGAAGGCAGAGGCCCCAGCTGCCCCTCACAGGACATCCCTCCTCC
Organism: Pseudopipra pipra; assembly: GCF_036250125.1. Classification (NCBI taxonomy): domain Eukaryota; kingdom Metazoa; phylum Chordata; class Aves; order Passeriformes; family Pipridae; genus Pseudopipra; species Pseudopipra pipra. Next base: position 5,384,310 of record NC_087571.1, read on the forward strand.
TCCAACCCCATCAGCAGCTCCATGAACCTCCTCTGGATGCACCCAAGCACCTTCTGAAATGGTGGGGCCCAGAGCTGCACCCAGCACTCAGTACTGTGTGATCTGACTGGGATTTTGGGGGGCTGATGTACCAACGAGAGGCATCTTTGTGATCTGGAATAACTGGGGCCACTGGAAAAGCTGCCCAGTGCCAGGGAGAGAGGATTTGTGTCAGGAAACTGCCTTAAGGACCCACAAAGTCTGATGCAGGTGCAGCAGCTCAGGGTCTCAGTGCATGGAGCCCCTGATTTGGGGCTGGAAAACACCTGGGGCTGACCCATTCCCCCTCATCCTGCTAATGAGCTGGGCCTGCTGGGAGCTCATTAATGGGATAATGGGATCTTATTAATGCAGGGGGTGGGTTTGACTCCCCCTCCTACAGCCACACTGTGGGGCACCTACCGAGCTGGGAGAGCAGGAGGGGATGCCCACACCAAGCCGTGGGGGGAGCCTGGGGGACCCATCGACCCTCAGCATCACTGCCTCATCCCTGTCTCTACCTCCATCCCCCCCCTCCATCCTCGTTCCTGTCTCCATCCCCATCTCTATCTCTATCCCTGTCCCCATCCTCACCCCTGTCTCCATCCCTGTCCCCGTCCCCATCTCTACCTCTATCCCTGTCCCCATCCTCATCCCCATCCTCGTCCCTGTCTCCATCCCTGTCCCCGTCTTCATCCCCACCTCTGTCCCCATCCCTATCCTTATCCCCACCCCATCCTATCCCCATCCATCTCCATCCTCTTTCTCACCCCTACCCCTATCCATCCCCTGTCCTCTTCCCCATCCCCTCCCCATCCCGTCCTCTCCCCCATCCCCTCCCCATCCCGTCCTCTCCCCCATCCCCTCCCCATCCCCTGCGCTCTCCCCCGTCCCTGCCGTCCCCTCTCCCGGCTCTGTCCCCACCCCACGCCCGGGCTCGGCCCCGCTGGGCGGGCGCGCCGCCGGTTTCCATGGCGAGCCCCCGCCCGCGGTGACGCGCGCGGTGACGCCGCTCGGTGTCCGTGTGTCGGTCCGTCGGCGGCGGAGGGACGGGCGGAGCGGGCGGAGGGGGCGGCGCGGCCCCGGGGCCGCCGAGCACCGACCCCGAGCAGCCCGAGCCGCCGCCGCCGCCGCCCCCCGAGCCCAGCATGGTGATGGCCGAGCCCCGGCGGCCCCCGGCGCTGCTGCCCCGCGGGCTCGGCCCTGTCCGCGTCGGCTTCTACGACATCGAGGGCACGCTGGGCAAGGGCAACTTCGCCGTGGTGAAGCTGGCGCGGCACCGCATCACCCGCAGCGAGGTGAGGTCGCTCCCGCCGCATCCCGACCCCCCGTCCCGCCCCGCGCATCGCCGCGCTCCGCTGCCGCCCGGGGATGGAGCCCGCCCGGGATGGGGGGACCCGGCTCCGGGATGGGGGCACCCCCTCCGGCGGTGGAGCCGGCCCCGGGATGGGGGTGCCCTCCGCAGGATGGGGGTACCCCACCAGGGATGGGGAAACCCCCCGGGGATGGACCTGGCCGCGGGGATGGGGGTACCCCACCAGGGATGGGGGTACCCTGCCCCGGGGATGGAGCCAGCACCGGATTGGGGGTACCCAGCCCCAGGATGGGGGTGTTCCCCCGGGATGAGGGTACCCCTCCGGGGATGGAGCCAGCCCCGCACTGGGGGTACCCAGCCCTAGGTTGGGGGTACCCCCCGGGGATGGACCCGGCCCCGGAATGGGGGTACCCGCCCCCGGAGCCGGGTATTCCCTTGCGCGCCCCTCGCCCGCTTTTGTCCCTCCTTCCGGCACCTCCCGCGGCGAAGGGGATATTTTATTTTATTGCAGCAGCCGGGTTGGTTTTTCCTGCTTTCATCTTGCCCGGGGAGGGCAGGATAACGCCTCCTCCCAGCCCCTGTGGCTCAGGCCGCGGGCGAGTGCTCGGGGATGTCACCCCAAGGATGTCACCCCCGAGGATGGCACCCTCCCGACCCCGAGCGTCCTCGGGGTGAGCGGGGCAGGCGGCTGCTGGGTGAGCTGGGGAGCTCTCCCTGTGAGCAGGGGAGGTTCAAACCTTGTGTCGTGCCCGCTGTCATGCCCTGGGTCTGTCCCGGTGTCCTGACCCGGCCGGTGCTTGCAGATGAGCAGAGCTTCTCCCTCCCTGGGTTATCCGTTCCAGCAGAAGAACTTGTGTGTGTCCTGAGTCCTTCCGTCCAGCATCCTGCAAGTTAACCAAATTCAACCATTTTTAGCCTCTTTGTTTAACCACCCCCGTGTATTACCCGGTGATTATTGTTAATACCTTGTGCTTTACCTACAACAAAAATGATTGTCAGTCTGGGTGGGTAAAATGTGGTCGTGTTCACTTTAAAAGGGGGAAAAAAAAGAAGGTGTCTGGTGAGAGTAATGGCTCTGAAAGATCAGCTTTCTCCTATATGTTGCTCTTAGGTAGTTTTAGTCACTACACCTAGAGGTGAGGTTTTTGTAAGCCTGTGTTCTGGCTGCTTTCATTGTTTGCTGAGGAAGAGGTTACCGTGCTGCTCTGTGCCTGACAAAAGTCATTAAAACGTTTCCTGAAGTACAAAGTGAAAACTGAACAGACCTGCAGTTTGTTCATCGCCCTGGGCTCGTGTGGCAAAACCATTCCTTGCAGGAATGGAGAAATGCTCAGCTAAGGGAAGCAAACCCGTGGGGCTCACACTGCTCTGGCCACACAGGGCTAGATGAGCTTTGCATCCCGGGGGTTAACAGCAATTTTTCTTATTTCTCAAGTTCATAACAGACTCAGTTCTCTTTAAACCCTTCCTTGCTGTTCCTGAAGAGCCAAGCAAAGCCCTGGCAGTGTTAATGTTCCCTTCCCAAGTTTGTTGCCAGATGCCAAACTTGTAAAGGCTTCACTTGAAGATATTAAGTTGTCACTTGCTCTTCTTTGGCAGACTCTGTGATGGGGGTGAGAACTTTAATCTTTATTTGTATTGTACTTTTACAAAGTATGTTTGTTTAGCATTGTTCAAAATAACAAAGGTTACAGAAAACTTAGAGCTCAGCAGCTTCTCAACTCTGCTATGATTTTTATTTCATCCATGTCCTAAGAAACTGCTGAATTCCAGTCCATTCTAATACATAATAATGATATTATTTTTTTTTAAAACCAACTTTTCTGTCCAGTCTGAAGCCTCTTTACCTTCTGTGTGATTTTTACAGCAGATTTGCCTGTGTTGGAGGTTTGTGTCAAGGTCTTTGATTTTTTTTAATTTATTTTTTATTTTTATTTTTATTTATTTATTTATTTTTATTTTTATGATGCAGCTGCATCATATTTCTGCAGCAGGAGATGCAGGAGTGTTTATCTGGAATTTAATTGCTGAGTTAGTTGCTGGAAGTACTTACATGGCCTTTGAGGAAGGGGAACCCTATTAAGATTACTTCTGGTGATGTCAGAGGAAATAAATTCCAGCCAAATACTATTTGGAATAAGCACTTCCAGTTTGGAGCACCTCATCTGCTTGTTAGCTCACTGGGCACACAGAGTGGAAGTCCTGCTTGTTCATGTCTCCAGATGGAAGGCAGGTCGTATTTCAAGTTTGTTCTGACCTATTGCTTAAATTTCTTGAGTTGCTGATTTCTCTGTGCCTGTAATAAAATTCCAGGGGCAGAATACTCAGTTTTTTAGAAAGGCTGTGCCTGTGTTCCGCTGCAGGAAGGTCTGTGCTGTGTAGCTGCTGAGACTTGCTCAGAAAAGCTGTTTTAAAGGACTATTTCCTTGCCTGAGTTTCTCCTGAACCTCCCTATTTGAAACCCTTTACATTCAGAACCTCTTTTAGCATCAGTATTTTGAAATAGTATTTTGTGTGGGTTTGACCTATAAAATATTTGCTTTTTTGTTTTTACACAACTCTGCCCAGCCAATAACCATCAAATTAGAAAGGATGGGATCTTATTGCCTTGAACATCAGCACTTACAGATGATGTACAATCCATCCTTTTTATGGAAAACCTGCAGGTAGGAACAGAGAATTGCAGAGTACAGGTGAGAGTGGCATGAGAGCAGCCAGGGGTGGTGGATGGGGTGTGCAAAGTCAGAAACCTCATCCTCAATCCCACACTCCCGCAGCCCTAAAATTGCACAATCAGTCAAAGAGAAGTGTGAAAGTTAAGGAAAATGGGGGGGATTTGTGGGAATAGAGGTGGTGCCTGACTCTCTTTCCTGCCAGTCCATTCAGGGTGCCCCAAAAAGGGGCCAGGGCTGCCCTCGACCTTTGCTTTGCTTGTTGGAGTGTTTGCTGCCAGAGAAGTGGAGGGCACGTGCTTTCCTGCCACGCTCATTTATCCTCTTGCCCAGAAATCCTGTGATCCCAGGGTAACTTCTGTTAATGAGGCGTGCAAATAAGCAACAGATTTTTATTTCGTTTTTTTCTCCCCCTCCGTCCTCAGAAGGAGAAAGGAAAAGAGAACAGAGGTAACTGGGAGCAGAAAGTTGAAGAAGACGGAGATTTGCTCCTGGTGAAATAGGGTGACGTGTGAAATAATGGAAAAGCTCTTGGAATAGGTGAAGGTGCTGCTTGGAAAAAGCACTTTCAGGAGGAAGGCAGGTCTTTGTGAATAGGCTGTGAGAGAGAGAGAGTTGTATTCCCCACCCACCCCCAAAACTGTGTAACCAACACCCCCCAAGGATTAATCACCTCCAGAGGGACACTGGGCGTTGCTCCCCAGGTGAAAATAAAGTTCTTTATGTCGCCGTGGATCACACTGTGCTTCCAACTGCCTGCTGGGTTACAGGGACTTTGTATTTTTCTCTGGCAAAATAAAAATTAAAAAATAAACCCAGCTCCTGATAGGAACTGTGGTAGCAGTTTAGCTGATCAGGTGTGCTTAGGTGGGGCACAGGCAGGGACAGTTTGGATGTGAATTTGGGGGGAGAAAAGTTGTGTTGTGGTTTGATTTTTTGCTTTTGTTTGGAGTGTTTGGGTTTTGCCTTGTTTTTTTTTTTTCTTTGAAGAATTAAATGAATAACATGCAAACAATGAAAACTGAAAGCTGGAGTAGCTGAAGAGCAGAGGAACTTTCATCTTCTTTGACAATCATTTCATCTTCACTTCTTGGCAGCTTCAATTCCCAGATGTCAGATGAGGATTGAGCAAACTCCAGTCTAGTGAAAGAGGGAAGGAAATATGTGCTATCCCTAATATTTTACAAATTAGTGGGAATCACGAAAGTTGCAAAGATATTTTGGAATGTGACCCTTTGAGCAGCACAAACTGGTGATGGGGGAAGGGAGGGAACGGGATCCCCCTTTTGTTTCCCTTGTCAGAAGAAGTTTGTGCTAATATTATATATTGATATTTGGCCGGGGTTTTTCTGTTGTTTGTTTCTAGCTGTTGCTAGTAGTTGTTGGCAAGCTGTGTATTTAGGAACAAAACACACTCTTTCAGATAGGAAACTGTTCCAGGGCTTGAAGGAGCTTCTCCACCTCTAAGAATTACATCCCTTTTCCTGTCAGCGTGACCCAGCTGAGCTCATGCACACGAGTGAGCTGCTGAATGCTCTGCTCCTCCTCACATCATCATGAAAGATGGGGCTGGAGTTTTAAGCATTTCCAAGTGGTTCTTCTCTCTAAATCCTCTCTGGCCCCGGCAGGATGTGTGAAAGTTAAAAGATGCAGAATAGACTTTTGAGATGTTTAATCTGCATTTGAGTGTGGAAGAAGAGGTGGCAGCTGCTCCTGTGCTGCTTCTCCTATAGGAGATGCACATGTATAATGTGCACATATATAATATGCACACTGAGAATTGCACCAAGGGCTGCAAAAAGCAAATTTTTTCTCCTTCAGGTAGGTTTTTACTGTGTTAAAAAACCCTCTGAATGGTACCAAGTAACTGCACATCATGAGAGAAATAGTGGTTTGATGCAATGGGGTGGGATTTTTTTAAACCAAAAACCTGTTTAAAACTTGAGATATAGTTTGTTCTTCCTTAGTTTGTAGCTCCAGTAAGATATTCCTAATTAGCAGAGAGCTGTGCTTAGGGTTGTTTCAAGTACCTGTGGTTGCACAACACACACCTTTATGGATCCATTGGTGGTGGCTATCGACTGCCTGATGCAGCTCCAGAAGTCCTGTTTGGGAATTTTGGACAGATTATGGATGCAGCAGCACAAAATTCACCTTTTAACATGATAACAGAGTAGCAAGTAGTTTTCTGAGGCACTGGCTTGTTCCACGGTGCTCCAGTACTTTGTTTTCCAACATATAATGTGATTTCTCGAGGAGTTCAGTGTTAGCTGTGTTAATAAAGAGCATTTTACGGTGCTGTCAGGATTATCTGGTGATGTCTGGGTGAAAACATTCCTGTGGCAGTTTTCCTCCAAGTCCTGGACACATGGCAGTGGTAATAATTTTGGGGGGGTCTGTGTGGATGGACAAGAGGAGGTCACTTTGTGCATTAACCTTCTGTGACCTGTTCTACATCTCCACTCAGCTTTTATTTGTGGCTTTGGGGAGAGGGAAGGAAATGTTTCCAAACTCTTGGCAGAGGGTTTTTCTGGAGCCATTTTGCTCCCAGTGACTGTGTGCCCTGAAGACTTGTTTTCCCTGAAGAAGGTTTTGGTTTCAGTCTTTCAACAGCCTTGGAGAGCTGTTTTATTTTGAGCGAGGAGATGGGATAGGAAACTTCTGGAAAAGGAAGAAAGTAGGAAACACTGGAACATGATTCACTGCTCTTGGCCAGAAAGTGCAGTGAAGGTTGTAGCAGGATCTGTGGCCGTGCTTCCCAAACTTATATCACCCATTCTTTCTTTATTATTCTTTTTTTTCAACGCTGCTTTCCTCTAATCACATTTTACTGGTGGTTGCTCAGGAAATAAGAGCTGCTCAGGGATTTTAACCATGTAAAGACAAAAAAAAAAGAAAAAAGCCCTTTTTTTATTTATATGAAATTGCATACCTATATTTTTATTTATATGAAATTGCTCACTTCTTAGGAACTGACATGATATGGTTGCAGAGCATCATTAACCTCAGAGAACATAAAACTGCAGTGGGCACTTGTTATTGAGGAACTGGAGTGGAATTGGAAGTACTTAATCTTTAAAAGGGAAGAAGGACAAATGAGTTATCTTGGGTTTTCTAGGGACGTGGATACTATTTTTTTTATTCTTTTATTTTTTTTTTAAATCTGGGAAACCAAAGTTAAAAACCTGTTGCTGTTGGAAGGTGGGAAGTGCAGAGTTCAGGGTAAAATGCTGGAGATTTTTGGAGCTTTTTATCTCCCAAACTGGAGATACCTTGTTCCTGGCGTGGAAGGTGCATCACCACTGTGTGACAGGAATGTCACACTGCTCCAGAGGAACCCTTGCTTTGCTTTTTAAGGGAGAAAGAGCAGGTTCCAGCCCTCTGAACCCCCAAATAACGGGTGTGAAATGCAGAGATGAGGAGGATGAAGCAGAAAGCAGCTCCTGTCTCTGGCTGAGCGCAGAGGGACGGGGTAAAATGAGTTAGAGGAAGGGCAGAGATGTGACACAGGGGTTGTTTTTAATAAATATTTCCTGATATCTGAGGTTCAGTGGCTTTGCTGTGCTTGCTTTGACACTCTGGAGCTTTCTAGGGAAGCGATTTCTCCTCAGGCTCAGAACTGGTGCCTGCAAAAAATCAGCAGTAACCAGAGGTCCTTTTATGAGGTGTGATCTTAAACTGGGCTGGGGAGGCTGAAAGGTGTGTGGAGGGGGTTGTGGTGGTGGGGATTTTTTCCCCCTAAAGCTGCAGGAATGATTATTTGCATCCTCTGCTGCCTCGTGGCATCAGGGCAGAAGGTCTGAATGAGAAAGTGGCTTCACTTTATTTTTGTGCAAACCCCAAGTGGAGCTGGAAGGAACAGGACTGGAATGGGGGGTAACAAACAGGAGCAGGACCAACGTGCTTGAGTTGCCTGGGGTTTGTCCTCATAGTCCAAAGGCAGAAACTTTCAAAGGGAGACTTGTGATTTATTTTTTTTTAGGATTTACCACCTTGAGCATCACTGTTCCATGTGATGAAGAATAGAGGCTGTGCAATAACTTGTGATTAATGGTGAAAAATGTGTAGCACGTGGCCTTTTTTGCTTGTTTTTAATGGCTGCATATGACAACATTCTTATAAATGTTTATTGTTCCTTGATAAAATTGTTTTAGAGAGTTCTACATTATTTTTAAAAATTGCTTAAAAGTTTTAGACGTTGTTTAAAAAGAAAATCCCACAGCTGCCTTTTGAAAATTTTTTTTTGTCTGTTTTAGATGAGTCTTGTTCTGCTTCAGCTCTGCAAAAGAGCCTCCTGCATCTCACAACCCCATTTTCCCTGATTACCATTTAATCACTCATAGCAGAATCTTATTTTCCTGTTGGATGAGGGAGACAAGGGACTTCTAAAGAGGTTGTGGAGCAAAAGCAAAGTGAAATGAAGTCAATAAATAGTTAATTGTGAATTCAGGTGGGTCCCTAATCAGTGTTACTGGAGATAATGAGGTTCACCTCCTGTGGATTTTGTCTCCTGCTCAGCAGCTGTCTCCCATGTTCAATAGTTTGTGAAATGCTGTTATAATTGGGAGCATTTGTGTGACTTACATTGTTTGCTCCTGCTTCAGCATTAATAGTGTGATATTCAGGGTGAATAAACACCATTTATACATTCAGCACTCTTTAGTATTTTTATCCTTTGCATGGTTTTTAGAGTGGCAACATTTTTGCTTTCTCCTTGGTTCAAATTTTCTCCTGGGTTCAAATTTTCTTCTGGGTTCAAATTTTCTCCTTGGGTTCAAATTTTCTCCTGGGTTCAAATTTTCTTCTGGGTTCAAATTTTCTTCTGGGTTCAAATTTTCTCCTTGGTTCAAATTTTCTGAGTGTCTTCTGTTTGAGACTTCCTAACCACGTGTAGTCACCTTCCCTTTGCAGGTGGTAGTTAAAACCAAGGTCAGTAGGACCAAGATGTGTTTTGTGAACTAACTGAGATGTCTTTCCAAGGTTTGACTGATAAATAGATCTGTAGAGTTGGGTTGTTTGGTTTTTTTTCTCTGAAGGGATAAACTGCAGATGTCCTTTTGTAGTTGCATACTAATTAACAATTAAACATGTCACAGTTGAAACCATGTGGATCCACCGCCATGTTTGGATGATTTGGGCTGAGCCAGCAGTTTTTCTCACTTTAAAATATCACTTTGCAGTTGTGGGATTCAAATGGACTCCAGCAATGGACACGAAGAGGCTTTTAAAGAGGGGTTTTGTCCCTGTCAGCTGTTCCTACCTGCTGTTGATACAAGAGCACCTGGAGCACTGGCTTCTGTGTCTTCCATCCCGTGTAAAACCTGCTTTTTCTGGCATATTTAATGCTGTCAGTCTGTATTTTTTAGTGTGGGATTGGAAATTCTGAACTCCAAGAAACCCTCCAGTCATCTGGGGTCGTTGCATTGTCCCCCTGTATAACGAGGGCAAAACTAATGAGGGAAACGTTGGGGAGTTTTCATCTCACTCTTGCTGTTTGTCTGCAGGTGGCAATAAAAATCATTGACAAATCTCAGCTGGATGCTGTGAACCTGGAGAAGATCTACAGGGAAGTGCAGATAATGAAGATGCTGGATCACCCACACATCATAAAGCTCTATCAGGTGGGGGCAGTGGTGGCTCTTCCCCTTTCTCCCCATCTCTTTTGCTCTTGGATGAGCTCTTCAGTGAAAGATTTTGAAGGTTTTTTAATTGTGATTTTTATTTATTTATTTATTTTAGTGCCTGTAGTTTGTACAGTAAAATATGGGTTTGTTTTGTAGTGGTTTCTCTTCTGTTTCATCTTGTGTTCCTGCAGCACGTGGTGAAATGTTTGGGGCTGCTGGCATTTCTGCTCCAGTTCAGTCTTGCCTTTAAGGCTTTCCTGAGATACTCCCTTTAGGATCTCCCTGTTGGGGCTCTGTTTAACAAACACAGATAACACACCCTTGCTTCAAATAAACCTGGCTCAACAAAGATCTGGGTGTGCTAAAGCTCTGAATTTAAGGTCATCTGACAACATCTCCAAAGGAAAAACGAGCACAAGGACTTGGACCTGTGGTGGGGGAGTTCTGGATAAAGATGAAGATCCCAATTTGACTTTGTTTTATGTGAAAGGAACTGGCACTTGATCTATAAAATATTGATCTGCCAAGCAGAGAGGGACCTTTAAAGAGTTAAATTAAATGAAGTAATATCTTCCACAGTTCCTTCTGAGTGAATGGCAACACACAAAAATGGCAGAGGAGGGACTGAGAAAAGTTAAATTAAGTCTGGAGATCAGGAAGGTCATTTAAAGAGGGGGGTGATGATTATGCAGTGCTTAATCCTTCACTGTTAGTGCATTGGCTGGTTAAAAATGCAGGTTTGACAGGTGAGTTTATTTTTAAAATAGCCTTCAAATTGTCCCCCTTGGCTGCTTTTATCACGTGCCCATCCCTGTGCTGGGTTCCCACCAGGAGTTGGAGTTGTCTCATGTCAAATAAAATGCAAAGACCAAATTCACCAAGGTCTTGTCCATGAACAGCTCGTGCTGGGCTGTCTTATTGAGGTTGTTGAAAGAGGCCCAAAATGTGTTGAAATGGTTGTGTTGTGCTCAAGGTAAATCCAAAATGATTTTTTTGAACTGGAGGATTTTTCCCTTTGGGTCAATATTTTGATTGTGCTGTTTGCACACCTTGTGCAGTTGGAAAGATGGTGATAGCTCCAAGTGCAAGGCAAAGCTTCCAGATCTTTAGCAGAAGAATAAGGATCCATTTTGGTGGTTTTTTTGCTTCTTGCTCTTCCCACAAGCACTCATGTGTGATTTCTTCATGGACAGGTGATGGAGACCAAAAGCATGTTGTACCTTGTGACAGAATTTGCCAAAAACGGAGAAATTTTCGGTAAGCAAGGGAATATTTTCATCTTCAACATTTTAATGCACTGGGTAATTAAGGATCTTTCTGGGTCTGTTCTTGGAGACTTAATATTTCTGTACATTTTTGTCTGAAGTCATAATTTTTTTATAATTTACTGGAGTGATTTCTCAGAGTGGCTTCTGGAATTGAGGATGGGATATTCTGCTGTGGGTGTCTTTGCCACTGTTATATTAAGATACTTTAAGGACAGTGTGACGTGTTCTTCGAGGTGTGGGGGTCAGGAGCTGGGAACTGGTTAATGTTCTTTTAATGCCCTGTCAGGCTTGGTGTTAAACAGCCTGGTGTTAAACCTCATTGAGTCTTTTCAGCTCTGCTAAACCATCCCCTCATGGTGCTGGCTGATAGTTCATGGGCAGGGTTGGTTTTGACCTGCTTCAGGGAAATTCTCCCCACTCAGCAGCAGTTTTGTGTAGCTGTGACTTTCCCCAGTTGATGTCACTGCAGTGAATAATGTGTTCAGCCCCAGCCCTTCAAATCCTGTCACCTTTTGGATGATATCTTTACTTTTAAAGATATCTTTTGTAACTTGGCAGAACACACGAATGAAAAAGGTTTCATTTGTGCTCAAGACTTTACAGATCTGGAGAGTAAATATTTGGGAAAACACTTCTCACTCAAAACAGCAGCCAGACGTGCAAACACTCCTACATTAAATATGTACAGTAACCATGCAAAGTGTGCTCTGGGTGTGCAGAAGAAAAAGCAACAGTTCCATTGACACTCTTCCCAGTGCTTCTCTTGCAAACTTGCGGTGACTGATGCACAGTTTAACCAAAGTGACCTAAATTCTGCACTGGATTTTGTCCTGCTCACTGGGGAAGCCCGAGTCGTGTTCTTTTGTCCTCAAACTAAATTTTACCAAGGGTGAGGTTCCCTTCATAACTAGTCCTGGTGACACTGCAGTACCCAAGAGCACAGCACAGTCTCTGATGGTTTTTAGACCATTTCAGCACAAAAACCTCCCTCAACAGAGCCAGACAGGAACTGAGATTTTTTTTTTTTAATGATGAAGATTCTTTATAACATTTAATGTAGATTCCTCCGCTGAAATTCCAGCCAGTGATGTCTGCATTCATAAGATTGGAAATACAGGGAAATCCCCTGAGAAGGGATTATTTGTTCCTTACTGAGCTTGAACTGGGTGAAGGATGTCTTGACTGCCTGAACCTGAACCCAGCTCACAGAAGGTTGGAAGGGATTTGTAGGGAATGACTGTCCAGCTCTGCAGTGGGTTGCTCAGGACCCTGGATGGGGGCTACAGCCTCAAGCCATCCTGTTCCAACATTCTGACCACCTGCAGAGAAAAGAATCCTTAGGTTTAAACTGGATTTCTTGTGTTTCAGTTGGTTTCCACTGCCTTTTGTCCTTTTGCTGGGCACTTCAGCTGAGAGGAGCCTGGCTTTGCCACCTCCCTCCTCTTCAGTGTTTATACACAAAATGAGATTTCCCTCTGCACCTTGTCCTCTCCAGGCTGAGCCTCCACTGCTCTGTGAGCTCTGCAGACCCTTAATCATGTTCATTAACCATCACTGTGCTCACTTTGGTGTGTAACAGAGCTTTAACATTCCAAATTTGACACAGGTACAAACCTAAATGAAGGACTGCATCTTAAAGCACTGACCACTGGGTTTGCAGGGCAATGTCTGAGTCACGTGTTTTGAAGTAAATACACCTTAATCTTTCAATTGTCCAGCAAACAATTGTACTTTGGGCCGCTGAAAAGGCTGGACAGGGAGCTGGGGACAAAAGTCCTGCTGTGGATCCAGCTGAACCTAAAGTGTCTTCTGGTTTCTGTTTTATTGTAGTAAAATGAAAAAATCCAAACCCTGCTGTAGAAATGTGTGGGCAGAGGGTGCCACAAGGCTGAGATTTGCCCAGGGGGGTGAAATGTGGAGGTTTCCTGGCAGAGGTGGCTTTGCTGCTTCAGCCTGTGCAAGAGGGGTATGTCCAGGAAAACCCAGAGCTCTGCACACACATATTCCAGCAGTGCCCACCTTCTGGATGTCTCCAGCAAGTTCCAGCTGTCCTGGAGTGGTTGCTGTGCCCGGGGGCTGGCCCAGAGCCTGGATCCCAGTGCCAGCCTGCCCTGTTTGCACACTGGTTAATGCACAAACGGGGCCCATGCCCTGGTGGGATGTGCTGGGCTCTCCCTCTCTGGGTGATTTCAGAACAAATGGCCTCTTCCACTCAGAGCTGGTGAAACACTGAGGGCCAGCTTGGTTTGGGGTCTTTAAATGAGTCCTGACAGGCCAGAGCTGTAAAAGCCAAATGACAGCTTGGGTTCATTAACTTGTTTGCTGCATTGCTAACAAATGATGGATTAACAGTTTAAAGAGCTGGCTTGTGCTCAGGGTAATTTAGTTTGTGCCTTTGATATCTGACTTCACCTTGATATCATATGATTTGTCAGTCACTCTGTGACTGAATGATATTTAGCTTGCAAATATTATGATCTCCCCTTACTGCCAGGCTTTTGTTTGTTCTTGTGCTTTGCCAAGTTAAACCAGCTGAAAAGTGTTTGAAGGCTTGGGTAGGTTAGAAGCTCTGAGCAGAGTTTTCAGACCTGCTGGTTCCAGGGATCAGATTTTATCCCGAAGAAAGCAGAAAAAGTTTTTAAATGAAAATACTGCAGACAGTTACAAAGCCCCCAAACAATATTTTAATTAAAAATCCCCTAAAACACAAGCTAACAAAGCCAGGTCTGGCATTGTGTTGGGCAGGATGATCCTGCTTGGATCACTGATGTCACACAAGTGGCTTAGAAGATACAATTAACTGCTGGGTATAAAATCCATATGCATTTGCTGCTCCTTGGCCATTCTTTGTAGGATGTCAAAGGCAATTCCAAACCCATCCTAATATTTGATTCTTTGATTTTTGTGCTTGTAAGAGAAAGAATAAAATTGGCTGAGTCTTTCTGTCAAGACTCACCCAGCTGCTGCTCCCCTTGTTTTTGTTCCTGAGCATAAATGGAGTTGTTGCTTTCAGGGCTAACGTTGGTTTTTACAACGTAATCAAATCTGAAAACAAAATGTTCTTTTCTGCCTGTGACGCAACGAAGACAAGAGGGAGGTCAGGATGGGCACTCTATGGGTGCTTGTTTTATTTCCAGAAAACAAAAAAATAAATACTTTCAGCCCCTGTGCAGCCTCTGCTGAGGCTTCAGAGGGAGAAGTGTGGTGTGGAGCCTGCGGGAACTGAGCAGCCCAAAGCCTGAAGTACCTCGTGGTGGGTGAAGCCAGTTATTCCAAGCACTCCCCATGAATAGTTGTGCTCTGTGAAAATGCTGCTCAGGCAGCTCTGAAAGAAGGGGCAGAGCAGAGTTTCGTGACGCATCAACTTTTTCTTACTCTTATTTGGTTTTTTTTCCTTTCCCCCGTTGTTGGGGAGGGTGTTTCCCATTCTTTCCGAGGGCAGGGCGGGAGGATAAAGGCTTTGGCTGAGACACCTTCTGAGTGCTGTTTACTGGGGGGGAACCCCTTGTTTCCAGGGCCGTTCCTGGCTGTCCAGCCCACTCTAAGCCTGGCTTATCTCCCCAGATTACCTGGCCAGCCACGGCCGCCTGAGCGAGGCCGAGGCCCGGCGCAAGTTCTGGCAGATCCTGTCGGCGGTGGAGTATTGCCATGGCAGGAAGATCGTGCACAGGGACCTCAAGGCTGAGAACCTCCTGCTGGACAACAACATGAACATCAAAATAGCAGGTACTCCCCGGGCAGGGGAGGTCCAGTAACTCCTTGCTGTTGTTAGGGCCGTCCCAGTCCCTGGGTTGGTGCTGCCCAGGAGACCCTGCTGTGCTTGAGGCACAGAAAATTGGTGATAACGTGTCGTATTTTTGCACTTTGTGGTCCAAATGTTTCCTGGATTTATTTCCTGGATTATCCCTGTTACGCTTTCAAGAAAAAAAAAAACAAAAAAGGAACAATTTTTTTTTTAGAGTTACAGACGCTTTTTGTGGGTGCCGTGACACGTCTCTGATGCTGCCAGATGTTCAGGTTAAAACAGAGTTAATCAAATAACTTCTTTCAACATTGGGGGAAAAAAACCTCAAAGTGGAAGCTTATTGATTTTTTTTTTTCCCCTTTTTGCATGCATGATTTCATTTTAATTATAAATTTAGAGGCAGCAGATGTTGCTAGTGATGGAAATAATTTTCATTACAATTCTATGAATCCTTCCATACTGATTTTAGCCTGGCAGGACTTGGGAAAAGTGGGTAATATCTTGATTTGGGGGACTGTTGAACTTCAGACATCACTAGTATGGGAGCAGGGAGGGGAGGTGAGAGCTGTGAGGAGCTGCTTTGGGAAGGAGTGAGTTTGCTTGTCCTGAAAAGGAGCTGTGACTCCACAGCCAGTCAGGCTGAGAAGGGTAAAGTGATAAAACCTTTCTGATCATTGCTGCACTATTTTACCCTTCCTGGCAATTCTGAAATGGTGAAAGGGTTTTGGTACATCCTTGAGCTTTAACCCAGTGGGTTCATCAGCACTGCTGCTGTTTGTGGGGCATTTTTCCTTTTCTCATTTCTGATTCCATCCCTGCATTCATCTCCAGGAGCACCTGGAGATTTATGGCTGACAGACAATTTATTTACCAGGACAATTTATGCCTTCAGTAAATACTGTGTCTAAGGGCTGCAAGTCACCCACTTGCTCTGAGTAATGGAACTAAATGGGAGGGAATTTTTGTGCTATTGTTCGTCTGAGCTTCCCGCGCCTTCTCCCCATTCCCACCACCACACTTTGCCTCCTGATTTCTCTCCCCATCACTGTGCTGCTCTGTAGGTTGTTCTGTTCAGCCTGGCACAGTTTTTCAGAGCTCCTCAGGGCTCTCATCCGTGCTCTATGCAGAGTTATTCCTTTCCTGGATGTCCTCAGCGCTGCAGGGACGTGAATTCCTGCCCCCCCTGAGCACGACACGGGCTCACAAAAACACTCCTTCAAAGGCATCTCGGGAGACCCGTTAACCAAAGCAAGGTTAGAGCCATGAACTGCTCAGGCACAGAGAATTTCAATGCTCAGGTTCTCCAGGGACTCAAATAAAAGCACTGATAAATGGTAGTTATGAGATTCCATCAGCTGCTGCTGCTCTTTCCTGCCTCGGCTGCTCTCCTGCTCTACTTCTCTATTACAGAAAGTTAATTACAGGTGGTCTGTATGCAGATGAGCCCATTAACTGGCACTGGTTCTTCCATGTGTCTCTGTCAAGCTTTATCAGGTTTGCTTGAGTGATAAAGGAGGAAAGTTAAGACTGCTTGGAAACTTTGTAGTGATTTGCGCTGAGTCAGTCGTTTTGTTTTTCTCTCCAAAGGAGATAAATGATGAACTCCCCAGAATGTTTATCTGTGATTTTGGAGTTATCTGGTGCTGTGCAGAGCCCTGAGAACACTCTCTTCCAGTCGTTCATACTCTTCATGGCCCATTTATCAAAGTGTGGAAGAACAGAGGGCAGCCAGGATCCCAGCTCTGATAGCTGGAATTAGGCTCTAATTTGAATTAATCTAGGAATTGAAAAATGGCACAGTAACTGATGAATTACTTTGATAAAGCTCTGCACTGTCAGTGTTGACACAGGGTTCCAGCACTAAGCATGAGGCTCTGCCTTCCTGATCACTCCAAGCAGCTAAAAAATCCCCATAGGGATACTCCTGGCCATTCCAGGCTCTTCCTGACTTCCAGTGGTCCTCTTGATTCATTCCGGTGCTTCTGAGACTGTTATTGAAGCTTTTACTCTTGGAGGACACATTTTTTAGTCAGATACAGAGAAGTGCATAAAGTTACCTCTGTATTTCAGCTGCTGGGAGAATAAGATTCAAAAATAAATGCTCCTAAAACTGTGAGCTGGGTGAGGCTGCCACCTTTGATTAAAACAGCAGGCTCAGCTGCAATTTAATAGTGTTAATATTGCTCTAAAAGGAATGGGATGGATAGCATTCATAGGATCTTTCTTTTCAGTCTTAGTAATTAGCCAGGAAGTGGAGGATGTGTGAAACACTTGAGGGGAGAACTTTGATGGACTCATTTTCTAGAAGGTATGGGAGGTGGCTGGGAGCAAAACCTTCAAACCTCAAGTTTAGCCTAAGGAGCTAAAAGTGAAGGTATGAATGAGATAGAGTGAAGGCTGCAGGTGAGGAATGCCACTCCAGGTTTGACATGGAAATGGTTCTCCCCAAAGTTCCTGGATTGGTCATGTCACCTTTACCTTTTGCTGGTTTTTGAGGGGATCTTAGGGACTGATTTGGGTTCCTGCTCACTGATAACACCGTGCTCTCACAGGGACACAACGTGCTCCTGGTCTGTGCAGAGAAAAACCCTGTGCACTTGTGAGGATGGAATGCAGGGTGGGACACAGGGAGCTGCAGGATGGGACACAGGGAGCTGCAGGATGGGACACAGGGAGCTGCAGGATGGGACAGGGAGCTGCAGGATGGGATACAAGGGAGGTGGAGAATGGGACACAGGGAGCTGCAGGATGGGACAGGGAGCTGCAGGATGGGACACAGGGAGCTGCAGGATGGGACACAGGGAGCTGCAGGATGGGACACAGGGAGCTGCAGGATGGGACACAGGGAGCTGCAGGATGGGACACAGGGAGCTGCAGGATGGGACAGGGAGCTGCAGGATGGGATACAAGGGAGGTGGAGAATGGGACACAGGGAGCTGCAGGATGGGACACAGGGAGGTGCAAGGTGGGACAGGGAGCTGCAGGATGGGACACAGGGAGCTGCAGGATGGGACACAGGGAGCTGCAGGATGGGACACAGGGAGCTGCAGGATGGGACAGGGAGCTGCAGGATGGGATACAAGGGAGGTGGAGAATGGGACACAGGGAGCTGCAGGATGGGACACAGGGAGGTGCAAGGTGGGACAGGGAGCTGCAGGATGGGACACAGGGAGCTGCAGGATGGGACACAGGGAGCTGCAGGATGGGACAGGGAGCTGCAGGATGGGTCAGGGAGCTGCAGGATGGGACACAGGGAGCTGCAGGATGGGACACAGGGAGCTGCCCTCCGTGTGCCCCCAGCCCTGCCAAGCTGCCAGGCTGGGATGCCTGGGAGATGCCTGCAGAGCTCCAGTGCCGTGCTGGTGGCCAAGGCTCCGTGTTTGGAGCAGCCCAGGTAGCAGAGACTGTTATTTTGAAGCAGGTTGTAGTGCTGGTTTGTCTTGCTGGTGGACAGTAAAATATGCATTGACGTCAGAAGTGGCTGCTCAGCATTCAGGCCGTGAAGTGGGTCAGGTTTGTGTCTGACTCGCTCCTACCTTGCCTTTATCAGCACCTCTCTCCCCATTATCTCCGTGGCTCACATTACTGCTCCAACAAAGGCTGCCTGTGGCTCCCTGCAGCCGGGGCACATTGAGCTGTGCTGCTGATTGCAGGAGAATGGATTAATTACAGCTCCCAGGGCCGGATCCCCTCGTGGAGGGACAAACGAGAGGCTCCCTGGTCCTGCTGGAGGGATGCACGGCACAAGCTGCAGTGGCCCTGGCAGGGAGCTCCCGTTTCTCAGGTTGCAAACGGGGCTGGAACCTCGGGGCCGTTTCCATTTTTACCGGGAGAACAGATTCCATGGGGATGATGCGCGTTCCGAAAAATTATACCTTCCAAATTCGGGGTTATCCTGAAGGGGGTAATAATGAGATTGAGAAACCGAATGCCACAACTGTGGAGAGCCAATATTTGCAGATTGCACAAACACAGAGTTTATTCAACTCGACACAATGCTGCAAATGATGGGATTTTTTTAACGTGCAGATTCAGGCAAACGTTAAGAAGATCACCCCATTATATAATCTCAGTCCTCTGGTAATGAGTCCAATTTCAGTCCTTTCAGAATTCTGTGGCTGGCATATGTTTTTGGGGTTTGTTTTTTTTTGTTGTTGTTGTTGTTGGTTGTTTTTTTGGTTGTTTTTTTTTTGAGGGCTGGCACATTTTCCCCTCAAACACCAGTAATGTTTCTCTGGAATGAAAAAATCTGAACAGTGTTCTTAGGTTAAAAATGGCCACCTCGGATCCCCAGTGATTGTGGCAGATCAGCAACTGCAAAGTAGAAACAGGGTGGAAGAGAGAGGGTGAGAGGTGGAGTGATTGTCTTGTGCTTAATTGAATCCTGGCCATTCTAACACTCCAAAAAGTGGGACAACTAAACTGATGGTGGAGTAATTAAAAATTGAGGAAGCCCCACGGACCAAGCATCCAGCATCCTGTCTGAATCCTGAACTTTTTCTTTGAAATGGTTTTCCTGGGTGCTGTCAGTTCTCTGGAGTCCTCTAGAGATGGTTTCACGTCGTTTGAAGGCACAACTGTGAAAAGCATAATAGAAACAAAAAAAGGTGACTATAATGTTATGTACCCTAACAAATAATGGTGATCTTCCAGGGAATCACTTTGTCCAACAATGGAATATAATTTTAAAGGTAAGAGCCAGCTGCTGAAATACAGAACAGTGTTTTTAAGTCCAGTGGGAGTCAGTAGGTATCTGCCTCTTCCTGGGCTTTGTGTTGTCAATGCACGTGGTTTGTTCAGCAGAAATTCATGACTGAAGGCCACTGGTGTTTAACTGGGCATGGAAAAGGGAAGAAATTGAAGTTTTAGAGCTGCAGGTCAAGGACAGAGGGAAGGAACCACTTTCCAGGTGTATGGGACAACACTCCTGCCCCAGGCACACGGACTGGTGAGGAATTGTGTCCTGGGTGACTTCTGCTTCCCATCCCTGCCCCAGCCCCAATGTGGTGTTGCTGCTCACACACTTCATCCTGGGCTGCTCCTGCTGTCAGTTTATGGCCCTTCCATTCATGAATTTGTGCTGTCACAGGACCATCAGGTGCCAGCCAAGTGCTGCTCTTCCACCCAGTTAAGCACTGCCTGGGCACTGGAAGTTCTGTGAATTCTCCTGCTTGGAGAGGGAGCAAAGGGAAGAGCCTGGCAGGGATCGAATCCTCCCGTTCCAGGATGTTCTTGAGGTACTTCTGGTAACCACGCACTGTAAACTATGATGTGTTGTGAAATTAGTCAGGGAAAGATAATAGGAACGCACACCTGAGGCTTCTCTTGCACTGGTCAGTCATGCTGAAAGACTCTGTTCTTTTGGCTGCTCAGATTTGTTGATGTGATTTCCAGGTGCTCACATCCACCAAAGGGGCTGACTTGAAATCCAGCATGGACAGGCCAAGGGTTTCACTTTCCTGAGGGTTTGAAATCCTTGTGTTTCCGAGCAGGTCACGCTTTCTTTGGCTGTGCTTACAGACCCATGTACTCGTGAATCTGATACGAAGATTTATGAGGGTGGCACCTGAGTGAGAGCTGCAGTTCAGAGATAAAGCCTGATATTTATCTGCGAGTTCTTAAGAGGATGTTGAAAATCTTGACAAATCCGAGATAAGTGAAGGGAGAAATCAGATTTAATGACACCTACACGGAATGGCAAAATGCTTCTGAGGGAAGAAATTGCTTCGTGTCTCCTGAAGTTATTGTCAAGGTTGCCAAGCCAATTATGTGTGGAGAAAAGTCTTCTCAAAGAGAATAAGAAGAAAAAAAAAAATAATTCACAACAGAAGTCTGGCTGTGATGGGAGGGGGGAAAAGGCAGTGACACACAGGGATTGGGGGGCTTTGGGATAGAAGATTTTGTTGTTGTCACAGCTGAAGTTGCAGCAGGAACAACTCAGCTGAGCTCAGTGTCAGCAGTCAGGTTCAGTGCCCGTGTTGCTGCTCTAAAACAACTCCAGGTTAACTTTAAGCCTGGTAAGTTTTCCTTCAGTGCCTCTCTATTGCTTTGATTCCCAGGGTTCTCCCATGATGTGTGTGAGAGAACCAAATCTTCCCTCTGAGCACCCCAACCTGGGCAAATGGGAGTAGATGAAGTGTGAGCAGAGCCTGCCCCGTGTGCCACCCCAGTGCTGTCGGGTTTGCTCTCTGCTGAGCAGCATTAGAGACCTCTGAGCTATTCAGAGCTGGGGCTACTAAATCAACAGCCTGATTCCTGTTTGTCACCACTGGTGACTTTCACAGCATGACTCCAGTCCCCCCCAGCACTCAGCACTGCCCTGGTGAAAGGGGAGAACCATCAGACTGTGTGACTCTGAGCACTGGTGGCTGTCATCCTGCTTTTTCACTGCTGGGTTATTAGAAATGGGGACTAACATTAGCCCTGAGGGACCCACATATTTTATTGTGCCGTAAAAAGGAGCGTTTTAAAGAACTGCTCAGCTGTGGGATGGTAGTTTCAGTGCTAGACAGTCCCAGTAGCCGTGTCCTTCCCAGCAAAAGTCCCTGTGTTTTCCCAAGCTTGTTGCTTTTGGCAGAGTTCCTCCCTCCCGGCTCCGAAGTTGATGCTTTTGTTGTCAAAATTTTGTTGTGTGTTCAAGGCTTAGAGAGCACCTCAGGAAAGCCCAGGAAGTCTCAGATCCAGTGCTAGCTCTCAATATATCTCCTGGCAAGTAAATAAGCTCGTTTGTCTGTGTGACCGTCAGTTTGTTGAATTTTAACTGTAGTTGTTTATAAACTTGGGTTTAGCAAACTGGTGCAAGTTTACAGGTTGTGAAGTTTCTCAGTGTCTTCATAATTCCACAGTTGTCATGAAAACAGCAGTGCAGGACGTGCAGCATCCCAGGAGTTTCATGGGAGCCCTGAGGGAAGGATTTGGGATCTAGAGCCTTTCAGGAATCGAAGTGCACGTAATTATTCTTGTAATTATTCTTCGTGGTGCAACTGGAGGCTGGAGTGACTTTTTTCCCCCCCTTGATTTCTCCACAGATTTTGGCTTTGGGAATTTCTATAAGAGTGGTGAACCTCTGACAACGTGGTGTGGGAGCCCCCCCTATGCAGCCCCAGAAGTCTTTGAAGGCCAGCAGTACGAGGGACCCCAGCTGGATATCTGGGTATCATTATCCTTCTTTTTTTCCTTTTTTTTTTTTTTTTAACTGGCTTTAAGTCAACTTTTAGAAAGCTGGAACAAAGGAATCATCTTTGACTTTTTTATTTATTTATTTTTAAGCTGCAGACGAGCTGTTTCTCTTCAGGTTTATTTCTTGAGTGTCACAAAATGCTTCTTAGCACTGAGTGGAATTGAGTTTACCTTTCCAGGTGGCTGTTAAATGGGCATTGCAGGTGGGTGTCAGCCCACTGAGGAAAAGCTCCTCCAAAACCTCCCTGAATGAATGAGGGAACTTTGCTTTTTTTCCAGTGCATTTAGTATTTTCTGTGTTAAGTGGGAATTGAACTTGGAAGTCCTTGAGGAGGTTAAAGGGACTCTCAGGCACTGAGACACAGGAGAGGTGACTCTTTGCTTTGCTTTTGGAGCTGGAAACAAGAAGATTTGTGCCACAAATATCTTTACTGCAGGAGCTGCCTGGTTTTGAGTTGGTGTCTCCCTGTGTATCATCCTGACTGGAGAGGACAGAGAGGGCAATCCCTGCTCTTGTGCAACGGAAAAGGGACTGAAACCAACTGCAGGAGCTCTGTGCACCCTTCAGAGCCTGCTTTTCATTCCTAATTTGGTTTTGTTTGGGGCTTTTTCGTTTTTTATTTGACTTTTCTGGCACCTGGGACGACTGATCCTCATCTCAGAGCGAACCCAGGCAGCACATCAGGTTTGCAGGGAGAGAGAGCACTGCCCCCAGCATCACCCAGGCACTGACACTTGGGCTGCACAGACAGGGCACTTGGTGGAAAGTCACCTTTTGGCTGCTAATCTGATTTCATCTAATTGCCCTGACAGATAAAAGCCGTGCTTTTAGGGTACGTGTGTTTGTCTGTGTGCTTGCATCTCCACGTATACCTGGAGAGATATGGATTTTAGAAAGGCTCCAGCCTTTCTGGACCTTTAGCAACGGGTAAACACAGAGCAGACGTCAGCCAGGCACTGTTTGAACATCAGAAGGGAATCTCTGAACTTTGGTAAATATTCTTTCCATATTTAAGTTCTTAAATCATTAACAGAATCTGGCTGCCCACAGAGAAGTGGATAAAATCATCATCATCATCATCCTCAATTCTGTCCTAAGTTAAGGATTCCCTGTCTCTTCACAGCATTTCTGCTGAAGGTGCTGAGCTTGCAGGAGGGATGGAACAACCCCCAGTTCAGTTTTTGGCAGGTTAAGGAAGGGACTTTTTAAAATGTATATATATATATATTTAATTTTAAAAATCTCTGTCCCACTTGCAAAGTTTTAAGGTGAATTACCTGCCTTTTTCCCCCCCCTTGAGAAATCCAGTCTGTGCCAGTGCTGTGCCAGTCTGACTGGCACAAGGCTCTGCTGTGGTTATCTCATGTAGTGGGTTTTTTGGCGTATCCTGCAAGACCCTTTCCATTGGCAGTGCCAGTTAACCTGCACACTTGCAGGAATGAGCTTGAGAACTGACCTGAATATTCCCTCTCTCTTCCAGAGCATGGGGGTGGTGCTCTATGTGCTGGTGTGTGGAGCTTTACCTTTTGATGGACCAACCCTCCCCATCCTGAGGCAAAGGGTTCTGGAAGGAAGGTTCAGGATCCCCTATTTTATGTCAGAAGGTAACTGTGTGTCCTCTTACACTCTTGAATAAATCCCAGGACAGCCTGTGTTGTGTTGTGGTGCAGCTGCACACGTGGGGCTGTGCCTCTAGTTGGCCACACTGTGCATTTAAAGAAGCTGAAGGGCTTTTCTCCTTCTTAATGTGACTTTCACTCATTTTGAGAGGTTGTTTGAGCCCTCAGGAGCTGTGGTGGGCAGCAGTGAGGCAGCTCCTGTTGGCATCTCTAGTGCTGGGTCTCGGGTGCCACTGAAATCCTTTTCTAACACTGGTAATTCTTCTTTTCCCAAGAGTGTGAGCACCTGATTAGAAGAATGCTGGTCCTGGACCCCTCCAAAAGGTTGACTATAGCTCAGATTAAGGAGCACAAGTGGATGCTTGTAGAAGTTCCTGCCCAGAGGCCAATTCTTTACCCACCAGGAGAGGAGAACGAGCCTTCCCTCGGGGAGTACAACGAGCAGGTCCTGAGGCTGATGCACAGCCTTGGCATAGACCAGCAGAAAACTGTGGAGGTAAAATACACCCAAAGGGCTGTTTCCTGAGTGGGGTCGGACAAACCATTAACTTGGCAGCTGGAGAGAGAGGAGGGGAAATTGGAATTGGAAGCAAATTAATTTTGAGCTTTTAAGAGGGTGGTAAATGAAAATCAAAAAGGAGCATGAAAGCAGAAAGCAGCTGAGTGTCTCTGCCCTATCCCAAGTCGTGCTTGTTACCAAACATAAATGCCAAGGCTCCCCGTGGAGTTAACACAGTCATTTCCTTTAGGATGGTTGATCCTGGAGGAGCTCAGTCCTTTCTCCAGGCTGAGAGTGGCACCTGAATGGTGGCTACAAGTCCTGCTGCAGCCCAGAATGTGTCACTGAACTAAACTCTGCTTTGAAACCTTCCTAGTCCAGAACAACTCATCTTCCCCACCCCACTGCCTCTTAAATATCCCCCCCAGCGATTCTTTCTTTCTTTCCCCTGGTCTTGCAGAACATAAAAAAACCCAAGTATTTGGCTACCCCCACACTGGTGTGCCTCTCTTTTTCAGTCCCTGCAGAACAAGAGCTACAACCACTTTGCTGCCATCTATTACCTGCTGGTGGAGAGGCTCAAGTCCCACCGGAGCAGCTTCCCGGTGGAGCAGAGGGTGGACGCGCGGCAGCGCCGGCCCAGCACCATCGCCGAGCAGACCGTGGCCAAGGTGAGGAGGGGGGCCCTGGAGGCATCCTTCCCTTTCAAAAAACCTGCATTTCACCTGGAATCCGCTGCTGTTTTTCTGATTTCTGCAGCGTGTGGTTTCATCCTGCTCTGCTGGGCGCCCGCGTGGTTTGACCTCAGACCCCACTTCTTTTTATTCCAGTCACATTTCCTTCTGGTTTTTTTGTGAATTTCAAACCTTCTGCTGGCAAACCACGGGTTAAAGAGTTAGAGGAACACCAGTTCTGGAGACTGTGCAACACTTGGAGTATCTTTAATGTGATTACCAAACGAGCTGTTGAGTTTATGGAGGGCTGTGTTAGCATGGGGGCTAAAAGCATGCAGGCTCCACTTAGTGTTATAAACACAGTCACTCTAAAGGGACCTGTTGAAAATAAAATCACTTTCTCCCCTGCTGTTCTCTAGCTATGCTTTCTGTCTCCCCTGAAATGAAGCGTGGCAAGGAATAGTAAAGAGGAGCCCAAAAGAAAACACATCAGGTTAAGATGCCAATTCATTGTAGTATCTTAAGTACCTGATAAAAATGTCATTATCTTGAGCCACTTAATGGCTGAAGTCTGAGAGATTTGTTCCTAAATGAAGTCATTTCTTTTTAAGATTTCCACTGCTTTTTCCTCCAGCAGGAGCCCAGTTTCCTCTGTGTGCACAGAGCCAACGTGGTGACTAATTGATTTAAGTCTTGAGGATGTCATGTGTATTTTATCTGGGGGCTCTTTACATCTGGTGCCACTGCATGGCTGTCCCCTTAGTCCCCTCCTAATGACACTGCCTGATTCAGCACAGGCTCTGAGGCTGCTCAGTCAGCTTCTTCCAGAAGGAAAGTACAGTTTGTCCCAATAATTGAGATTCTTTTTTAATTTTTTTTTTTAACGTGTTCTTTTGTTTCATTGAGATACACAGGCATTGTACAGCTCCTCTGTTAATGCATAACTGGAACCATGAAAGACTTGGCTTAAGATGACTCAGGCTTAGCGTGGTCTCAAGTAAATACTCTCTCAAGTTCCCAGCCCCCTGGGTCCTGTGCTGCTGCTGCAGGGAGCAGTTGCCCAGATTCCACTTCCACTTCCAAGAGAAATCACAGCCACGCTGCTCCTTTTTCATTTGCTTCAGGCAGCGAGACACTTTTTTGGGTTTGGAGCCTGTGGAGGTGAAAGCCAAACAGCCCCAGCTATGAAAACACAGGTCCAGGAGCAGCAGCGGGGCTGACAAAGATGAAACCAGCCACTTCCTTGGATGGCAGCTCTGGGGATAGAAAGCCACAGCCTTCAAAAGCAAATTATTAATTGTGAGGTGTGTTAAAAGCGGGTGGAGCCAGAACAAGGAGGAAGAAAACACCTCCTGGAAGGTGTTGTCCTAAATCCCTGTACTCCAGAGCCATGTCACCACTTTTTTCTTCAGCCACAGTCTCTCAGTTGTCCCGAGGAGCAGGATGATTTGTTTTCACACATGGTGGCACCACAGCTCCTGTGTAAGGCTGATGGTTTCCTTTTGGACAGGCGAGTGGTGTGGGTGCTGCACTCCAGGGAATGAAGGCTAAGGAACAGTGGGAAAATCACTGTTTTCCTCCTTTGTGCCATGCCTGCCTTCCCTGGGACACACCTCTCCCTCCAGCAGTGCTCCTCTGAGCAAACATCTCCTTTCACCCCCAGCCTGCTCTGTTCTTCCTCAGGCTGTTCCCTGCAGGAATCAGGGTGTGTTAGAAAAGTCACTGAACTCCCCCTATGCTCATGGTTTGTACTGAATGTAAAAGGGAGCTTTTATAGCCCCAAAGGGTCCCAGGCACTGTCTGTGCTGCTGGAAGGTGCTCACCTTCCCAAAGCAGCTGCTGGGATGCCATGTGGGGGTTGTTTGTGTGGGTTTTGGGGTGGTAGTGCCTTTTTTTTTTGCAGTGTAAAGGCTAAGGATGTCACTCCTCTGGAGTGAAGAAATAAATCTTGCGCTTCTGCTTTGGCCATGGGGGACGTGCTGTTGGATTTGTGGCTCTGTGTGGTGTTCTCTACCCAAAACTGGTCCACTTTTTGAGCTCTTCACATCTCTCCCTTTAGGCCCAGGCTGTGGTCCCCTCAGTGAACCTGCACTCACAGAACACAAGGCTCTTGCAGTCCCCGGGTCTCCCCTCAGCCTCAGGAGCAGAAGCCTTTTCCTTCCCTCCCTCCAGCTGCCAGGGAGAGGCAGCATTTATGGAGGAGGAAAGAGTTGAGACACCAAAGGTACGGCTTGAAATCACCCTGTTGTTGCTTTTTTTGCTCATTAAGGCTAAAAAAGATTGTTGCCTTTTAAATCACTGCCTCAAAGCACAGCTAATGGTGTGCCTGTTTCCTTAAATTTTAAGTATTTAAGCATCAGACTCGTAGGTATTCCACATTCTTTTTCCACTTCTCTTCCATATAACTCTCCACAGCCGTGTCTTTTTTCATCCTTAATCTGCCTCTCGTGTTCTTTGCTTACATTCCAGTCTTACCACACTGTATTTGTAAAAGAAAAACCAACCTACAAAAGTGTGGTTTGTTTTTTTTTTCCCCACATTTTCTTCTCAAATGTGTTTCAAGAGCCCTGAAGGCTCTTCATGTACAGCTTCTAATACAAAGGGGTAACTGCTGAGTGTCTAAATAACCTACTCAGCTACTCATCCCAAAATTCAGACAAATGAGGACAGGAAGGTCCAGTGGAACCTGAACCAGGAGCTCCTGTTGCCAGCAAAAGCAATTAAAATACCACGAACCTAAAATCCCCTCTCTCTGTGCCAGTCTCACAGTAAGCCAGCAATAAGTTACATTTTTGCTAATTTTTCCTGTGGAATGGTGAGTATCCAGCAGGACCTTCTGACTGTCAAAACCCATTAGAACATTCCTGGAGCTGGGAATGCCTGCAGAACCCTCACTGGGGTTTGTTTCCTGAGGTCAGGCTGCAAGGAAGGCAGCAAAGAAGTGGAGTTAGCAGTCAGGAGGGGAAATGGCTTAAAATAATTACATTTATATGAAGTATGTTATTGTTCTCATAAAACTGTTGTTGTTCTCTCTCATATCACATCCCGTTGTAACTTGAATTTCAGCATATTTATTTTGCCTGGTGCCAGCTGGGGGGTTGATTTCATGCTTGCCAGTTTGGAGCTTTTATTGCTCCCAGTTAGTTACCAACACTGGGAGTGTGGCCCTGGTTCTCAGCACTGCTTTAACCCACCCCTTGTGTGGTCTCTTACAGCTGGAAAGCGAAAAAGCAGTTCAAAGACATTTGGAAATTACCATTTCAGACTTTATTTTGCATCCCCCTTTGCTTTACAGATGCAATTTGGCCAGAGTAGGTGAACAACTGGTGACTAGTGAGGTGTCAGATCACAAGTGACCTGGGAATATTCAGTGTTTTAAGTATTGTAGAACATGTCCTCCAAAGAATTCCAAGCTCTGATCCCTGAGCCATGATAAACTGCAGGGAGCCAACTGCCCATGTGGGATTGGTTCTCCCCTTCCCTTCCAGCACTTTTGCTGCCAGATCAGTCCAAGGCATTTGAATGGAAAAGTCACAAATGGAAAGTGAGGTGTGCAGGGAATTAAGCTCAGAGATTTAATCCAGCACGTTAAAGCAGAGGCAGCAGATCCAGGATTTTCCAGTGCCAGGATCATCGTTTTACTGCTGCTCAAACCATTTAGAGCTGTTTCTTGCTGCTGCTTTAAGATATTTCCCTACAGTGCTGCCCTATAACCTGCTCCAGGACCATTTGTTGACAGCCACTGTTGATGCAGTGAAGCTTCTTTTCCAAACACACCTGTTTTCAAAATGCCTGAGACCTTGGAAGGAAATTCAGGAATGGCTCATTTGCAGTTTTACACAGAAATCACCTGCAGCAGTGCCAGGTTTTATGCCAAAGGAGTGTGTTGTCCTGTAAAACATGGACGAAAAACTAATTACAGAACAAACTTCCTGCCCAAAACTGCAGGACATGGCAGCTTCAAACCCAAACAGGCTGCAAATGGTAAAGAGTTAGTTCATGTACAGAAAGATTCCTGGCAAACTGATGTGGAGAATAAAACCAGAATTAAAATCCTAGGAATATTTTCGGTTGGAAAGGTGCCTCTAAAGGCCTCTCAAGTCCAACCTCCTGCTAAAGGCAGCTCTGACTTCAAAGCTGGAGGAGGTTGGTTGAAGCTTTATCAAGCTGAGTGGATCCAAGGAGGGGGATTCCAAACTTCTCTAGGCAACCCGTGCTTGCAGAGGAACAACATTAATCAAATGCACTTCTGCTGGAAAGGGTGCATTTATGGAATTACTCCTGAGCACAGCCCTGCAAGAATGCTGCAGGATGGAACACAAGGCTGGCTTTTCCCAGGGTGTTTATCTGAGCATGATAAACGAGCACAGGAGGTATAGTAAGGGGGAAGCAAAAGTTATTGTACATTCCATAGATGTTTTTATACTTGTGGCTAAGCTGGCAAAGTTTTGAATAACTCCAGAAAAACCCAAACAGTCAAAAAACCTGAAACAAACAAACCCCCCTAAACAAACAAATAAAACCCAAAGCAAATGAAACACCCCAAACCCAACAACAAACAAACAGAGAAACTGAAAACAAAACCCCAGAGCAAACCATCAGCCCTGGAGAACATAATTCAGTGGAAAGAAGAGTATTTAGACTTAGGGAGTTGAGTATTAAGGGAACACCAGTGCTGATCCTACACGGGGGACATGGTTGAGAATCGTGCATGACAAACAAGTCTGACTTGACTCAGAACATCACAGAGAGGTTCACACATTTTAAACACCCCCCCTGCCTTCAGCCCACACCCCAGGCAGGGATTTCCTGCCCTCTGTGCCCAAAACCAAGGTGTCCATGTCCTCCCTGTGCCCCCCAGGTCAACGGCTGCCTGCTGGACCCCGTGCCCCCCGTGGTGATGAGGAAAGGATGCCAGTCCCTGCCCAGCAGCATGATGGAAACGTCCATTGATGAAGGGATAGAGACAGAAGGGGAGGCAGAGGATGACCCTGCCCAGGCCTTTGCAGCCCTCCAAGCAGCTCGTGTTGGGAAGAGGCGTCACACCCTGGCAGAGGTCACCAACCAGCTGGTGATGGTGCCAGGCACAGGTACAGAGCTCAGCAAGGACATCTCAGGGCTCATCCCCTGCTCTCAGCACTCTTTGATAAACTGATGGGAAAAACGTGGGGTTTTAAGGGTGGCAGGTGTAAGATACAAGCTTTGTGGGTTTGTTACTTGGCATTTGCTGGAAAGGCCAAAGGGAAGAACAGCAGAACACCCCAAAACCTGCCAGGGAGAGGGTAAAAAATGAAAGCAGCAAATACAAAGCTGGCTGAGCTCATGTGCAAAGCCAACAGCCTGGCAAACTGGCTTGTTCTTTTTCACATAACTGAACATCACCAAATCGTTCATCCCCTGAAGATGTGCTGCCAGAGGACAATGGGGAAACAGAAACCTCTGGGTTCCCAGGTATTCCAAAACCCAGCAGGATGAATAAGCCTTGCAGGCTACAGCCTTGCCAGGATTATCTGGGGGGGGGAACAAAACCAGCCCTGAACACTTTCCAAACAAGCCAGTGAACATCTGCAGGGTGTCTGATTGCTGCAAAATAATGCAAACCCCAGCAGTAAATCCCCATTCTGATACTGCAAGTATTACATGGCAATTACTTTATGAAACTTAATTTTTTTTTTGACTGTTTCCTCTAAGATAGTCACTGTTGGCAGGAGTAGCTCGAGCCTGTGCTTTGTTAAATTACTGCTGCACTTGCCTTTTATTCTGAGTTATTATTTATTATGGGTTGTTGGGTTTTCTTCCACAGGGAAAGTGTATTCGTTGGATGAGAACTCCTCCCTGGGCAGCATCGACTCTGAGTACGACATGGGATCCATCCAGAGGGACATTAAATTCCTGGGAGAGACCCCCTCCTTGAAGGAGATGGTGCTGAGCAACCAGCAGGCCCCTCGGGTGACCCCCCCTTTCATCGGGCTGAGACCTGCCAACCCAGCCATGCAGGCCCTGAGCTCCCAAAAAAGGGAGGCCCACAACCGCTCCCCCGTCAGCTTCCGAGAGGGACGCAGGGCCTCCGACACCTCCCTCACACAAGGTAATCACAGCTGCTCCCAGAAACTAATTATAATTACACCTGGGCACGGGAGGGAATGTCCTCCATGCACGGAAGCACCACTGTGGGACTTGGTTGCCCCTCATCTCACGTTTCAGTGCTCAGTGGAGGTGAATTAAACTGATTTTCTGACCAGGGGTTTTTTTGCTCGGCTCTTCTTCCCCCAGGAATTGTAGCATTCAGGCAGCACCTCCAGAACCTGGCACGAACCAAAGGAATCCTGGAACTGAACAAAGTGCAGCTGCTCTATGAACAGATGGGGTCAGAAGAGGAGCCTTCCCTGACATCAGCTGCCACCCAGCTGCAGGAGCTCATGAACAGCCCTGCACAGGTACTCAGGGCAGAAACCAGGCTCCACCTTCCAGGTGTTAACACTTTGGGGCAGAGCAGGAGAGGATGAGGAGTTCTGGAGACCTGAGAGGAGCTCATTTACAGATAAGTTTCCCTGTTCTCCTTTCCTGCAGACTGGAGAACGAGCCTTTGCCATCCTGGTGCTGTCAGGGAGTGGCCCTTTCAGCTTCCCACAACCCAGCATCTTCCTCCTGCTTTTAATCTGCAGGGTGTTGTAGATTTAACAAAGCCCAGCAACACCTTTCCTTGGTGGAGCTGGGCTGGTATAATTGCAAGAAGTGCAAAAGCCAGACTTGCACAGTGAAATGTTAAATACGTTCCCAGGGAGTTGTTTCAGGTGGAACACGTCAGGCAATCAGGAATGTGGTGACTGTGAAACCTCTGGGGGAGCTTTTCTGGGGAATTTTCTGGGGGAATCCTCGAAGTAAAAGGGTTAAAGCCTTTTCTGGACATGCAACCTGTTCCTGTTCTCTCTGCAGGAGGAACCAGCCCAGCAGCAGCAGCAGCAGGAGGCCTCCCCTGCTTTCCCTAATGGTGCACATCCCCCAGTGTTGTCCAGAAGGCAGAGCCTGGAAACACAGTACCTGAAACACAGGCTGCAGGTACCACCCCTGCCCTCCCCAGACTGACCCCAGCTGCTGGTCCTGCCCAGCACACCGGCCCTGGGGCTCCCCTTAGTCAGGAAAATCAGACTCAACCAGCAGAAAATGGCTGAACTGGGAATTATACTGTATTTTTCTTTGGTCAGACACTGACCCTGATTATGCAAAGAGTGTATTACTGCTGTTTTCCTACTCTGCTAGTGTATAGTAGCTGCTAGGAATACATATTATTAGTGTAACACCCCATAAAGGTTGTGCCTCAGCACCTGAGCAGCCACTTCTTAACCCCCCTTACAGTTCCACACCCTCCTTTATTTTAAACCCATTTTCGTATTGCTTTAGTTTACAAAAACTTGATTTTTTTTTTCCCCCCCTAGTTTTTCAGCTTGCAGCTTCTCTTTCACTTGGGAAGAAATCCTTCCATGGGTTTTTATGCCACAATCTCTCATGCAAAAATACTGTCTAAGGGTTAGAAGCCAATAAGCAGCACTTGTGCTGGGTTTAGATGGAGGCTCTGTTGGCAGCTGGATTGCTCTGCCAGAAGGGCAGTCAGTCTTTCTCTGGCTTCCTGGGCTAATGCATTAAATCAAATGCCATTAAAACCAGCCCTGCTTGCCTTGCAGAAGCCCACTCTGCTCTCAAAAGCTCAGAACACTTGCCAGCTCTACTGCAAAGAACTGCCCCGGAGTCTGGAACAGCAGCTACAGGAGCACAGGTGAGAACCTTTCCAACGATGCAGACGAGTCATTCCTGCCCTCAGGAGCAAGGAAAGGACTGGAACAATCTCTGTCCGTTTAGAAATCATTTGAAAGAGGAAAGCTTCACTTCAAAACTTGTAGTAAGGACACAGTCCTTATTTTAAAAGGGGGGTAACAGTCCTGCCCTGTCTTTCCAGATTTCTGTGGCTAATCTTCAGCCCCCCGGGTTCCCCAGGATAAAATACAATGTGTCTCATTCTTAGAAAAGTGAATTAAACCATGCACGGGGTTGACTTAATGGCACGGGAAAAATTCTGTAGGTGACAGAGAAGGTGATCAAAAGGAGATCTTTGCACCTTTGCCCAGGGGTGACAGCTCTGATGGGCTGGGAAAGGGAAGGGGCGAGATTGTTCTGGGATTTTTCAGTGTTGCCCTTCCCTCCCTGCTGGGGCTGTGTGAGTGCCCAGTTTTCCGTGTTGCCCTTCCCTCCCTGCTGGGGCTGTGTGAGTGCCAGCCTGCAGGACTCTGCAGGCTCCTCAGGGTCTCCAAAGGCAGGGCTGTGACTGCCTTTTTGCCCCCCTGCTCCAGGTTGCACCAGAAGCGGCTCTTCCTGCAGAAGCAGTCCCAGCTCCAAGCCTACTTCAACCAGATGCAGATCGCCGAGAGCTCCTACCCGAGGTCAGCCCAGCTGCCCCTGCCCTGCCAGGAGGAGCCCCAGCAGCAGCAGCAGCCGGCCCAGTTCAGCCTGCAGCAGCCCCTGAGCCCCGTGCTGGAGCCCTCCCAGGAACAGATGCAATACGACCCCTTCCTCAGCCAGTTCCAGAAGGTCCCTCTGGACCCGCTGCCCTCCCAGCTCAGCAGCTCCTCCAGGCTGTCCTCGCCCGTGCAGGTGCAGCAGCAGCCAGCACAGCCCTTACAATATTCCTATCAGACTTGTGACTTGCCCGTGGTCCCCTCCTCCGAGCCAGACTACCCCGAGCAGTGCCAGTACCCCCTGGACCCGGCCCCCCAGAGCAGTGTAGCATTGCCTGACAGCCAGGGCAGCTCTGCCTCCCCCGAGCCCCAGCCCAGCTACGACCCCCTAACCCTGGCAGAGCTGCCTGGACTCTTTGATTGTGAAATGATGGAGACTGTAGACCCCCAGCACAGTGGCTACGTCCTGGTGAATTAGTGCCGCCGACGTGCGAGACGGGACGGATGGGAGAAGCATGTGAAATTTTGGGGGTTTGGTTTTTTGGTTTTTTTAGTTCCTACCCCAGAATTCGTGGTAATTTTTTTTAAACCCTTGAATTAGCAGGGGAACTAAAAAAAAAATCTACCTGGCTGGAGGAAAAAAAAAAAAAAAAAGGATAAAAAAAAAAAAGAAAAAGCAGGAGGTCTCAAGAGGTGTTTGGCCACTGGCTCCTCTGGCAGTGGCAGGGGCTGGAGAACAGAGAGTGAAGCTTCATCCCACAGAGTCTGCATAGAAGGAGGCAAAAAAAGGTGAGTTTTAGAGGAAGGAAATAGCCCCTTCTAAAGAATTTGGGGAGTTGGTCAGCGTTCATCCAACATTCACCTGGAGGAAGGAGAGCGAGCGTGCACTGTATCCTACTTCTTGGCAATAAAAGCAATAGTTCCCATTGAAATTCAGGGTAGATTTGGGTCTGCACTGATGGCAACATGAGGTGGAAATAAGGGAAAGTCGCACTTTGGCATCCAGCTGCTGGTTAAGCTGCTGATCTGGAACTGCTCCGGGGTAAGTCGAGATCACCGGGTGTCTCAGGCAGCCTCCGCTCCCTCCTGCAAGCAAACAGTGTTTCCCGAGCCTGCCAAGGAGCTCTTCTGCTCCAGGAACCTGGATCTCTGCTGTGGGATGCCTTGACTTTGTCAAAAGATACCTGGAACTCACACAGGGCACCACAGAGGTTCGTGGAGACCTCTGGGTGGGGATCAGAGTCCTGGAGGATAAAGGATTTACTAAGAGAGAGACAGAAGGTGAGAAGGACCAGGAGAGAAAGCAAGAGCTGCAGCCAGGGGCATTAAAAAATAATAAAATCCACCTGGGTGGCTTTTGAAATCACCCCTTTTTGCAGGCAGGCCTTGAGGAGGGCTCTGTCCTGGAGAAGTTCTGGTGGCTGGAAAGGATCCATCTGTCCTTCGGTTGCGTTTGGAAAAACAAGCAAACAAACTGTGTTTTGAAATTTGCAGTATGTGTTGCTGGTGGTTTGTTGAGCTTTGTATATTTGGACAATTATTTAGGGTTTTAGGACTTAAGGGTAAAAACAATGAGCTAAAAAAAAAAAAAGCAAACAAAAAAAACACCCCTGTGAAGTGATAGTGCTGTGCCTTTTTCAGTTCTTTATCAGCCTATATGCTTTTTTCTGAAGAAAGTAGACAATACCCCATTTATATCCTTGCTGTGGCCAAAGTCCCTTCAGAGCACACGTTCCACCATGTGGGACATGTTTAACTTTCTCAGTGTTTTAATTGCTCGTGTATATAGAACGTTGAAAGTATTACAGCAATATTCAGCATCAAACTGTTGATGTGTCAACCATTTCAAGGAAACACTCAACTCAACAAGCAGTTGTGTCTCCAGAGCTTTCAGTCACGAAATCCACATCACAGGAGGATTGCTTAGGGATCTGCAGAAAGTTGGGATCTCCACTCTGGGGGTTGTCTCCAACCTTTAAGTATTGTGGGACACGGCAGGACAGGAGGTGGACAGTTCAGCCCTTTTCTGAGCAAACATTAAGCACAATTGCAGCTTCACTAAAGCACAAAGGATGAGAGAAACTGTGCTGATCACACACGGAGAGAACAACCAGTGTTTGCTGGAAAGCTTGGTGAGCTCTAAAGGTCTTTGATGCTACAAATCCTGAGGATGCAGGGAGGTGGATAATCAGCATTCACAGCAATAAGACCACATTTAAATGTGGAACAGAAGGACTTCAGTCACTGTATGTGAAGGAGGGAAGGGTTTAACAACTGACAGAAGGCACCTGGCTCCCTGTGTGCTACAGAGAGACAACTCCTGTTGCCTGCTCTGGTGCTGGTCCAGGTGTGCAGCTGGACTCAATCCTCAGCTTCTACCTCCGATCCCACAGAGATTCTCAAGGCAGCAGCAAAGCAGAGCTTAAAAAACAGGGATCACATCCTTACACTACTGCTGGGATGCAAGGTAAAGAGGGCTAGAAAGCTCCACTTTCAATAGCTGAGGGGGAGGAGGTTTTTATGGTGTGGTTTCCCTTCCAAAGGGAACTCATCCAGTGCAGTCAGTGTGACACCCCTGTGCCACTGCACTGACTGCCAGAGGGGAGGGAACCAGCCTGGAAAACCTGCAGCATGACAGGCCAGGCATTGCCCTGCTGCAGAGGGAGAAAAAGGGGAGACAGAGAGTCCTGTCCTTCCGTTCCTCCTTTCCCACCCCACAGCATAACCAGCAGGGCTGGGGTTTAGTGTCTCTCCCAGTATTGGAGGAACTGAGCAGTAAAAGCTGCCCCCAGGATCCCTCTGCTCCAGGAGCTGGGGCACTGCCAGAGCTGCAGCCACTTCCTTCCCCCTCCCACTCCAGGATCCTGCACGTTTCAGGACTCAAAGGATGAAAATAATTCCGTTCTGGAGTTCTGCAGTTCATTTATCAGGATGTGCCAACGAGTCTAAGCTCCTTTGAGCTTTGCAGTGCTGGGCAGGGGGAACCTACAGTATTTTTTAACATACTTTAGACTGGCTCTTCCCCTCAGCCAAAAGCATATTTAACATTTCATGTCATTTCCTTTAAGCCAATTAGACTAAAAGGCTTCTAAAGCCTTCTCATACAGAGAGTATCCATTGGGCACCACTTCTTGCTCCTTTGAAGTGGCTTTTTTTGTTCAGATCTGTCCTGTCTAACATTAGAGAACTGTGTACACTACTGTTAGAGTAATTACTAGCTTTATTATCTTGTATTACAGACTCCTTTGAAGAGACTTTGGTGTGATGTATATGGGGTACAAATTTCATACGGAGAAAAGTGCAATATGTGTGTGTGTGGTATGTTCTTTAACGTATTTTTTTAAGGAGTTAGAGGGTTTAGTCTCTGC
Source organism: Pseudopipra pipra (assembly GCF_036250125.1). Taxonomy (NCBI): domain Eukaryota; kingdom Metazoa; phylum Chordata; class Aves; order Passeriformes; family Pipridae; genus Pseudopipra; species Pseudopipra pipra. The sequence goes on from NC_087571.1 coordinate 5,420,742, forward strand.
TTTGGGATAAATGCACTAGTTTTGTGAGCTCCAGTTTGGCAAGTTCATCCGTAGTATTTACATGCAACTGATCTGCTGGACTCTGTAAAGCAGTTACAGTGTATTAATACAAAAATAAAGAATATGTGCATTTCATTTTTAAATTTCTAGTGAGCTAAAGCAGCCCCTGCCGCTCTTGTCTTCATTTTAGTGCAGTTATTTTCTTTGTGAGGCAGCAAGCTACAAATGACAAAAAAAAAAGAAAATTAATGTCTATTGGTTTTTCTAGACTAAAGTTTGCTTCCCATCACTCTGACATACTTGGGATAGTTGATAGCACTGACTTTGGCCAGCTATGAATGCAAAAAGTGTTCATGCCACGAGATCTTTACAGCACTTTAATTAATAGAAGATTCATTCAAAATTGCTTAAGATGAGGTCAGAAAGCAGCGGTGCTGGGCCTCACCCCTGCACTGAGCTCAGCGCTCCCAGTGCCTCTCCTGTGGCTGCTTCCCACACATCCTGCTCCTCTGCTGCCTCCTGGAGCTCCCAGCCCGGTCCTGGGCAGGGCTCCAGGCACGGAGGGTGACGTGCCTGCGTGTCCTGCTGGGCCAGGGACGTCAGCAGGGAGCACAGGGTGACCTCAGCTGCACAGGGACAGGGGCTGTCACCCCCAGCACAGGGAGGGCAGAGCACTGTCCCACACTCAGCCTGTCACTGCCCCCAGCCAGAGCCACCCAGAGAAGGTCACACCTTCAGGGGTTACCTCATCTAACCTTCCAAGCTGTCTGGAAGACACTCCTGCCCCCCAAATGCAAAGGCTGAGCCATCCTGCTCGGTGGGACTGGAGGAATCCCTCCCCCTGCCCGGGATGAGTTCTGACTCTCAGCCTGGGTCAGAGCCCGTAAATCCCTCCGGAGTTGCAGAGCACAGCATTTCCCTGCTGGGCCTGGGGCCAGCAGAGCTTTCCTTTTCAGTGGGATCTGGCTGACAGTGCTGGTTTAAGTCCCTGGCAGGGGGATTAGCAGCAGGGCTGTCACAGGAACACAACAGGCACGAGGCAGGGGCCGATCCCAGCACGGGTCACGCAGGGGGTGAGGGCAGAGGGCACAGAGCCCTTGTGCTGAGCAGGCTGGGGCAGTCCCAGGGGAGCTCCAGAAATGTGTCTGGGTTCAGTGCACAACACCCCTGTGGGTGGGAGCTCCAGCCCCTGGTCACCTTGCACCTCATCCCAAACACAGCCAGGATGAGCCTGGAAAAGCTGCATCACCTTTGGTACAGGGCAAAGGGGGAAGAACAGCTGAAGGAACAGTGGAAGAGCTGGTGCATTAGAGAGTGGGAAGGGTGAGCATCTAGGAGAGGAGATAGCCCCAGACAGCAAATATTCCCCTGTCAGCTCAGAAGGACACAACCCCCCAGCCACACGTGGTCCTGTGCACGTAGGAAGGAACAGGACGGAGACACGTGGCCAAGAAAGCTCCAGCAGGGATTCAGCCAACAGCTGGAAGGCTCCACCAAGCTCATGTTCACATCCAAAAAACCACCCCCAAGGACTCAGATAATTTATCCCCAAGATGGACAGTGGGTGACCTCCTGAAAGGCTCTCAGAAGATGTTTCTGAGGGAGCTGACCCAAGAGAAGCTCTTGCTCATGGAGCTGCTGGAGCAGTTTCAGACGTGCAGACTTGTCTCATGATGAGACATGGTCTAAATGCCCTTCCATGCAAACACATAATTATGTGTAAAATCTGTAAAATTTGTGTGTTTTTTTAATGAGGGAGTAGAACATCACTATTTAATCATTTGTAAGGGCTCACTATACACGAAACTGAGGAACATTCAAGACTGAATATAAAACCGTAGCAGAAATTAATTCTCCCCTCTTCCCTTTCTGCCTCCACTGCTGGACAAAGGGAAAAACTGGAAAATGGGGCACAAATTCTACGGCCCTGACCCTGATGGGAACTCTGCCAAGCAGGTCACTGAGTGTAAAGAACTGCAAGTTAAGACAACAGAAGTGCTGTGGGGGTTTCTGCTGATTCAGATTCTTTCCTGATGGGAATGTTACATTGCACGTTTGGAGGGGGGGGGTCAGATGGCAGGATTTCATCATTTTAAATATGATGAAAAGAACCCTCTAACTGGGTGACTCTCACAAATCAACCCGGCTGGAAAAGACCTCTGAGATCATCCAGCCCAACCTCTGACCTAAACTGGGTCATTTCCTGAGTTAGGAATTAGGTGGACAAACCCTCAAAGGAATAAGAATCAGGAAAATGAATGGAGAAATAAGGCAAATGTTTCTGCCTCCTCTGCTGTAAGGATTTTAAGAGGTGACTGCAAAGCATCTGTACCACTGCTTCCACCTCAAGGCACAGAGAATAACACAATGGCACTGAGGCTTCCAAGGCTAAAGGAACAGACTCTGTGGACTAAATGTGGGAATAATCTGATTTGCACAGGTTGTTCTGATTCTCAAAAATTAGCAGAACAAAAAGGAATTTTAACAGAGCGTGGACAAACAAAGGAACTAAGAAATTCTAGGTTAATTTGAGGGTAAAATCCCAAGATAGAGTAGGAACTGAAACCAGGGTAGAGACGTGTCCAGCTCACAGTATCCTCTAATTTAAAGAAAAGAACCCTAATGAGAAATCACACCTACAGTTTCAGCAGCAGACAAGTTCCACCTGCCCATTTTTCCAGGGCTTTCCAGCAAGGATTCAACACAACATCCCTACCAGGAAGGCTCCATTTTCCACAGAGCTGTCACTCAGCAAAGAGTTTAAATAATGGTGGTTCCAGAAGAGATCTCTCTGCTCAAAAAGGTGCTTAAATGTGGTGATTTTCTGCAAGGAAAAATGCCATAATGTGGTTTTATGTAACAGTCCCTGCTGAACTGACTTATCAGCAAATAAAGGCTACAGTGTTTTGATAAGAATCCATGTGGTGTTGGTTTGCAGAATGGGAGCAAAACGACTCGCACACGGAAAGCTAATGGGAGGTTTGTTCCCAAAATACTCACAAATGGACATTTACTTAGCTGAGAATGCCATGCCGAGTTCTGCAAAGGTTAGGCACATTTGGGGAGTTCATGAGCTCTCTGCAGCTCGTCTCCTGCAGGCTCTGAGCGTGGAGAGAGGCTGAGAGGGAGCAGCTCTGACGTCAATAGGGGAAATTATACCACGGGCTGCAATCACCTGGGTCTGCCGTGCCCTTTGCACTGAGCCTGCGGAGCCCACGGGGCTGCCTGGGGAGCCCAGGGCTCTGTTTCCATGGAAAAGGCTCCAGCAGATCAAGTCAAGGTTCTCCAGGACCCCCAGCCCCCAACAAAAGTGATTTATTATACATACTATAATATATATGTGCCATTTACATACCTATCACATATATTCATAGAATATTCTGAGTCGGGACAGACCCACAAAGATCACTGAGTCCAGCTCTTGAGTGAACATTATATATAAAATATATAAACAAAAATGAATACCTTTGAGTCCAACTCAAGTGAATATATCTATATAATATATAAATAAAAGTAAATACCTTTGTGTCCAACTCAAGTGAATATATCTATATATAATATATAAACAAAAATAAATACCTTTGAGTCCAACTCAAGTGAATATATATAATATATAAACAAAAATAAATACCTTTGAGTCCAACTCAAGTGAATATATATAATATATAAACAAAAATAAATACCTTTGAGTCCAACTCAAGTGAATATATGTATATATATATATAATATAAAAAAAGTAAACACCTTGAGCTTCTCAGGGTTCTCTCTTTCTCTGCAAGGACAGTGTCCAGCACCACTGCTCAGTTCAGGTGCTCTGATCCACAGATGCCAGAGAGCAAAACCTCTCAGAAGGGAGCAAAGGCAACCTCCCCCTGCTCCAGGACAGGCTGTTCTGTTCACAGTGAACAGGTCACAGACACCTGGAGAGGCTCCTGCTCTGGGGAATCAGGAGCCTACACTTCCACAAAGGCAACAGAGCTTTTTTCCATGGAAAAGGGCCCTGTAAGACCTGGGGGTCCTCTCCTTTAACAGGGAGAACACCCAGTTTGGTCAACCCAGGGGACTCAGAGCGAGCCCAGGGGCTGCACAGCAGCTCTGGCCAGCAAATGCTGCCCGGGGCTGGGAACAGCCCGCAGAGAACAGCAGGTACCCCGGGCCAGGGACTCCAACACCTCCAAAGGCAGGACCCTGCTCTCCAAGGCTGGAGGGGAGTGCCCAGCATCCCCCATCACCATCCCACCCCCAGCCGGGTGTGCTGCCCTCCGAGCGGGCAGCCCAGGGGCTGGGCCGGTGCTCCAGCCTAGCAAAGCCCAGGAATGCTCTCCCCCTGCTCCCAGCCCCGCGGGCTGTGGCTCCGGGCGGATCCTGCCCGGGGCGAGGAGGGCACAACGAGCCCGGCTTTCGCCTCCCTGCCCGGCTCCGCACATTATTATTAATGCAGCAAATTAGCAGTTGAGCCTCGTTAGCCCCGCTCACGTCACTGCAGCTGCATTAGAGGCTGTCGGAGGGATTATGAATTATTCACACTAATCAGGGCCCTGGCAGCGGGGTCCGGGGGCACAGCCAGGGCAGCGCCTGCAGCTCCTGCTGCAGGAGCAGCCCAGCTGCTCTCCTTTCTGACGAGCGCTTTCCTCGGAGCCGTTGCCATGTCAACACATCTGTCTGGGCCATCCTACTTGTCAAAAGTTTAAGGTAATCTAGCACAGAAAGCCGAGGAAGGCTCTGAAGTGCTTTAACCCTTCCCCGGGCAGGCGGCTGGAGAGGCAGGAGGGGCTCACAGAGCTGCCGGAGGGGGGAAACAGAAACAGCAGCCAGGTTTCCCCTGCCAAGGGATCCACCAACCCCTCTGGATGCAGTATGTTAAAAAAAAGATCACCACACTCCAAGAAAAGTACAGATAAACCCCCCAAAACCCTGGACTAGGAGTCCCAGTCCAGCATCAACTGCCCGGAGCCCGAGGCTCAAACCAGACCCCCAGTGGTCCCCACTCAGCATGTTCTGCACATCCTGCTCTGAACCTCACCAAGAAGGGTCCCCAGACCTCACCCCTCGCTGTTACAAGGCAGAGCAACCACGATTCTCCATTTCCAGCCCCCAGGTAAATCACCTTTTGCCAGCACACATCCCTGCGGTGCCAAGCTCCAGTTAAAAGCAAGCAAGACCCTGACCTGCTTCTGGAATCACGTGGCTTTAAAGCTTCACCCTGCCCAGTTTCACACAGGCCCTTAACCTCTAGCTCCAAGGACACTCCTGTGGCCCCAAAACACTTGACCTTGTTCTATTAATGTTTGTTTAAAGTAATCACATATGTGGAGAGAGGCCAGAGCTCTGATTGGACTGACAGAACGATTTACCCTAAATATTGACAAAGGACAATAACTGATGCATTTGATACTCCACAGAGCAGGATGGACTCTCAAAGCAAACCCTCTGAGTGCCATTCACTTCATTTCAGCACTTACAACTAAAACAGGAATTTGGGGGAAGGCTTTCCAAAAGCCACAATCAGGAAAGCTCACACTCCCTACTTCAAAGAGCCTCCAAAGCCAGCCTGCTCCCTCAACAGGCATTTCTTGAGCTCCAAGAAGCCCCAGTAACTCCCTTCTGACCTGCTCAGATGACATGATTTGACCAAGATAAACACACACAGCAACAGCAAGAAAACAAGGGTTCATAAGCAGCTTATAGATGTATCACCCTTGACTCAGAACTGGAGGCTGAGTAAGAAGTACAAAGTGGAAGAAATACCCAGGCATTTCTGTTTTATTTTGAACACGTTGCCTAGAGCCCTGGCATGACATATCCACATTTTTGTCTTTCCCTGGGGTATTTGTCCCAGAATACCAAGTCTTTAAAAGGGCTGATTTTTTTGTATCAACAGTTCTTAGAAGCCACAATGGCAATTTTAATTTTTTTTTTTTTCCTCCAAAAGAATTAATTGTAAACTGCCTAAAAATAAGCCTGGAAGGACTCAGAGGGGGAAAGCAACGTCAGCTTCTGGCAGCATTTTTACAGCACTCAGTGTACTGAGGGGCCTCCATCATTCCCAGCTGGGTCACAGAGGGGATGGGGGAACCTGCTTTCCAGACCCCTGCAGTCACTTGGAAACGTCAGAAATAAAGCAGCAAAGGGGAACAGCCCCACGTTTCACCTGGGAACCAGAAGGACCTGCTGGGAGCTACTTTTAGGAGCTGCTTTTCCACAGCAACCCTTCAGCTCTGAAGTCAAGTCGGCTCCCTGACCTGGGGAATCCTGTTTGCCCTGAGCAGGGGCTGGTGCTGTCTGACTGTAGGATCCCTCCTGGGAGAGGCCAGAAGGGACTCTGCAGCCCCTGCCCAACCAAGGCATGTTCCACACCCGACACAAACACAGCACCAGCACCACGGGCCGTGGTTACAGGGGGTCACCCATGCCAGGGTGCCTTTTTCATCCTCTTTGCCCAGCACAGCTCACACGGAACAAACACAGCTCCCTGCACCCAAAAGTGCAGCTCCTGCTGTCCTGCCACACCCCAGCCCTCAATCCTGGCAGGCAATGACCACCAGAGCACCTTTCTGCCCCTTTGGAGCCCTCACCCAGCCCAAAACCCCCCTGCTCCCAGCACACCTCCACCTGAGCATCCAACCCCCTGCACTCCTTGTCTTACCTGCACGGGACCACCGACCCCACAGGGCACAAACCCTCTGCCTGCCTCCAGCTCCACCCGGGGAGCTCCCTCAGGGCACCCACCTGGGGGCAATTTGGCCAATTGGGGCAGTTTGGCACCAGCCAGGCGTGTGCTGCCCACCTTGGGGGGCTGTGCATGGCCTGGCTGCTGCACCAATGTCCCAAGTGTGTTCCTGGTGCCATGATGATGATGATGATGATGATGATGATGTTCCTGGTGAACAGGAGGCTCTGGGATGGGGCTGGCATGACCCAAAGAGCAGCACAAGGCAGAGCTCTGGGAACAGGCAAGGTAGCACATAAAAAACCCTTTTTCATGACACTCAGAGTGCTGCTGGCAACGAGGGTTTGGTTCAGAAACCAGGAAAAAAGTCAGGCTGTTGCCCCCCAGGTAACATTCCTGTGCAAAGGCTTCCCCCAAACCAGCAAGGCTCTGGGTCCTGGTGGGTCTCACCCAGCAGCACAGAGCACTCAGTGGGGTGGTTTGGAGTGCAGGCAGCACGGGAAGGGTTAAGGGGCTGGCACTTCATTCGGGCTGTGTCTGCACAGGGAGAAAAACGGCCCAGACATTTCCCAGGAGCAGCTGCCAGGCAGGGGCATCTGCTGTGCTGCTGCCAGGGGCACTGCAGCCCCCGGGGTGTGGGGTCCATCAGCTGCTGTGCCCTGGTTCCAGCAGTGCCCTGGTTCCAGCAGTGCCCTTCTCCCTGGTTGGGAAGTGGGGCTCAGTCCCAGGGCAGGCGAGGCCAAAGGTTTGCAGGAGGGATTTGCTGTGTCAGAGGTGACCCTGGAGGCGGCACTGCCGAGTCTGCAGGAGAGAAATCCGCAATAAAGTGTTTTTTGTTTTTTTTCATAAACAGAAGATAAAAAAAATCCCTGTTTTATTACAAAAGAAACCGTCCAAACTCTTCACACCAGCCCTGAGTGGTGTTAAAGTATAACTGGGAAAAATGTGGCTTTTCTTCTTCCTTGGTTGTGAGCACAAGGCCTGAGTCATCAGTGACAAGCTCAGCTCCAGGCACCGAGGGGACTTCCAAGGTCACACGAAAATACCCAGCACTGCTCTGGTGTGGGGCCATCCTGCCTTTCCCTTTGGGAAGACACCAGGTGCACTCACAGAAAGAAACCCCCATCAAAGCCAAGCACTTCCAGCTCCAGCTGCTGGGATCACACACCAAGACCCACAGTGGGCTGGGCAGGGCTTTATTCCTGAGCACTGCTGCAATTAAACACAGGAGCTGCTCCCTCCCCAGGAATATCAGTCAAGTCCTGCAGAATGATACAGCAACCTCTGACATCTATAATTAAATATTAATAAATATTATAATAGAGTTTTTAATTATAGCATCTATACATACTTAAATCCACTCTTATTTATACCTGCTAATAATTGCTCGTTAATCACACACCAAGTCAACCTGGAAGCACCTGAAAAATTCCACCTAAGCTCTGTAAATGATCATTGGCCAAAGGGAAGAATTTATTCCATATATCCAACCTAATTTTCCCTCCTTTCAGTCCGAAAGGTCCTCGTTGTGTTGCTCAAATTCAGACTAATCTAGGTTTTAGTGCTCTGAGAGGTTCAGGGAAACACATTCCCAGTGAAGAGACAGAACCACAACACCCTGTCTTTGGGGCTGGGTGAGTTTTAATCCCCTCCTTCCCCTGCAAGGATATAAACAGTAACTGCAAAGGTCCCATGATTTTTCACACAGTTTCTGGGATTCTTATCAAGGCTTCCTGGGATTTATTCTCCCACTCTCTGCCCCGTGTGGGTTGTACTTTGGGCTCCACCAGCGAGGGGTAAGAAATCATGAAATTAAGGGGTTATTAATTAGGAAACTGTGACTGGGAATAAACTTCCCAAAAGAGTTAAAAGTGCAAAGGACAGAACAGAAACCAACCAAACTACAGCTGATGAATTGAGCCACTAATTACCAACCAGGGAGACAAATCCAGGTGGTACCAAAGCAAGTGAACACCTTCCTTACAACTGATGCCTCCTGCCTGAGGCAGAGCCATCCCAGGACTCCTGAGCAAAGATAAATGAGGGCAAACCACCCTTCAAACCACTGTGGAGCTCTCTCTGCACACAAGAGCTTTAAATCTCCCTCATCAAGCAGCTCTCCCAGTGGTTATAAATCCCAGGAGAGACACACGCTTGGAACAGGCTCCCTCAGTGAGGAGTCACAAAGCACAAGGCACCATTGGGGATATTTTTTTTGGCTTCAGCTGCGAGGGCATGAAGATGGATTTCACTTGGCTGAGCTGCAGAAAGCAATTAAGGACCAGGCTGCCTTCCCCTGCGAGTGGAGGAGAAAAGTTTCTTGCTGGAGCCAAATAACTTTAACAAATCAAATGATTTGCCAGAGAAGATCTTCAAGCTTCTTGTTAGTGAACCAGAAAGGCAACAGCGACTGCTCTGAGGGGCAGGGCAGCAAATGTAATTCCTCTCTGGAAAAAAAAAATAAATGCTTGGGGATTATAGGAAATTGCAGTAATAAGGAAATTAAGTGGCACAATAATTGAAAATAAAGAGAGGACTGCTAGAGCAGGGACTTGCAGTGACAGAGCTCCAGCTACGGTGGTGTCACCAAAAATCCATTTCCAACATGGCCAAGGTTGTCTCCCAGGACTCCAGGACTCCCAAAAAAGCTGTTGCTGGAGAGCATCCTTGTCACCTTCCCCCCTGGACTTCAGCAGGAGCAAGACTTCACCTCGGGGCTGAATAAACGATCCCGTGGCTTTCCCTTCCCAAACTCCAGCCTTTCCCGAAGCAGATGGGCTGGAACCCACTCCCCACTCCGAGCAGAAGATGCCAACGTGACCTGGCAGCCTCTGGAAGGCTCCCACAAACCTTGGCTTTGCCCAACGCCCACGAGCGGCACAAACAGGAGCTGCCAGTGTGGGAGACTCTGGGGCAATATTCCAGCAAGGCAGGGGAAACAAACACCAAAACAAGAGAGCAACAGCGTTCTGACAGCTTGCCTGGGAGAGTAAATATTGACTGGTTAGCTGGAAAAAGCCAGCTCATCCTCCTCTTTGGTGAGGGCACGGAGGAGGAGCCCTCCCAAGGCAGCAGCTCACTGGGCTCACAGGACACTGCAGGGCAGTCTCTCAGCAAATATTTTGGGAGGGTGGTGCTGGGTGATTGACCTGCACAATGGCTCTGTCTGTTCATGGGCAAAGGAGTCCCAGAGCCTGGGATGTCTGCAGCCTCCAGGGAGCAAAGCTAAACTCACACAAGGAATTCCTGTGACAAAAACCACCCAGGGAATTTGCACGGCGCTTGGGCAAGCAGGGTTGGGTCCTCCAGGGGATGGTCACGGAGGCAGAACAGATCACCAGGAACAGCAAGTGCTCCAGGAGAGCAGGAAATGAACCCAGCTCCTCTTGGGGACAAGCTGGACACTGCTCTGCCCTCTTTTGTCAAGGAGTCCTCTCAAGAGGTTGAACAGCTCAGCTTTTGCCTGCACTGGTTTTCCCTCGGCAGAATTCGCTGTCCAAGCACCATCAGCACCTCAGGCAGCTGATGGAGAGGACTGGCCAAAGCTATTTTAGGGCATGGAGACCCAGCACAAAGACACACCAACCATTTTCATCACCCCACTGCCAGGCACAGAGTCCAGGGAAATGCATCTGGGAACTCAGCAGGAAAAGTCACAGGATGTGCTGCCATTCCAGAGGCAGCCCCTTAACCCTCGCACTCTGGGCGAGCTCCCCTCAGCTTTTCTTCCCCTGTGTTCAGGAGAAAATACCTGCCTGTCTGGGTACCGTGGAACATGTGCCATGGCCAAAATTCCAGGGAGTTTTTATGGTGTAAAAAAAAGAAAAATAAAAAGAGTCCTGCAGTTAGTTCTGCCTCGTTGTCTAGATTTTCATGAAATGCAGAAAGCAGACCACCCATTTCTTCCCTAAATTACTGTTCCCTCTCACCTACCTGTGGCCAAAAGGAGTGAGCAAGGATTGCATCTCATCCTCCACAATGATCCCCATCTCCAGGCCTGTCATTGCTGGGAAAGGCAAGCACAGCCCTGGATGATTCCACCCCAGCTCCCACATGAGGACAAGCATTTATTTTGGACTGCCAGGGAGATAATGTGTTTGTTAGCAAACTCTGCAAGACAGAGGCCAGGGAGCCCTAATGGAGAGGAAGCAATTAATCATTAGTTTTCCGTACAGACATGGATTATCTGTCAATAATTTCTCCTCTGGGGAAAACGAGATCCAGAAATAATCCCAATTAGGCAGGAGGGGTTTGACAATGGGAAGGGAGTTGCTGTGACAGGAGGCCCTGGTGGAGAGCACAGTTCTCACTGACCTTGACCCACTGAGATGCTTTCCTGGGATGGGCCAGGACACCTGAGGGACTGGTGGGATTTATCTGTATTGCAACCTGAGACAGCCCCACAGACAGGACCAGCACAGGAAAAGGGCTTTAGGGAAGCTACTGAAAAAAGGAGGAACAGCTCCTGGGAAGCACCACGGGAGCACAGAGGAGGGTGGGAGTTTTAGTCTTGAAAGCCACTGTCTCACCTGTAGCAAAAGCCCCAGTTCCTCCCTGCATCCCCAGGACTCTCATCCCGAAGGACCCCGTCTCTTCCCAGTTCTGCTGGAGCACGATGCCCTCTCCCGGGAGCCTGAGGAAGCGGCTGGAGGAGCGTTTCCCAGCCGGAGCGGGGTTAACCTGGGCTAATTCCCACCGGGGACCCGCTGCCTTGGGGCTGCAAGGGAGGAACAGGGGCTTAAAAGCGCTGTCCTGACCCAGCAGAGGTGCCACCCCGACCACCAGCCTGCAGGGGATGCTGGGCAGGAAGCACGAGAAGCTGGAGGGTCCCAAAAATGCTTGGAAGCTGAGAGGAAACGATGGAAGCTGAGAGGAGAAGAACATGTTTTCTGCAGGGCAAGTCCTCCAGATCTCTCCCTCAGATGCCCCAGCCAACATCATTTCTTCACACAAGCACAAGCTCTGCTTCCACATGGTTCCACCTCCCGTCCTCTCACATCTCCTCCACAGTCTCTGTGTCTTCTGCCACCCTCACTGTGGCTGAAAAGCTGAAAAAAACTCTTCCTAATGCCACTTCTACACAGTCTTTCACCTCTGCCACTCCTTGGAACTCACCAGCAAGGCCTGAGGCAGAGATTCATAGCCCTGCATCACTCCCCTTCTCCATGGGAGCTCCTGGTTTCTGCTTGGTACCCAGTGGAACTGGCTCAGGCCACATTTCTGGTCTGTCACCTGGAGAAAGGAAGAGAAACCAGCCCTCCCCATACCCCTAACAGCAATATCTATTAGAAGAGAGATGAACATTCCTTTAATCATTAAAAACCGTCTCATTTATCCCTCCTCCAAGCCTACAGCGTGTCCTGGCTGTTCAGTCCCTGCCCCAGTTTTACACAGAGAATGACCCGGGGTGTCTGAGCAGCTCTGGGGCTTTTTTGTGCAGCACAGCATTACCCAGCAAGGGTAGGGAAGAAGAGGAGCCCTGGGTTCTGACAAAAAGCTGAACCCAATTCCCTGGGGCAACTCCTGAGCTCACAAAATAGCAAACCAGCCCTGCAAGGGTTGATAAAACACCCCAGAGCTCCAGCACTGCTGCAAACAGCTGCCAGAGGCACAGAGCAGGTGGCAATGCCAGGGGATCCATGCTGGGTGGGTTTGGGATGGGGAGAAGGCTGCCTGACGTTGGAGAGGGTGTCCCATTCCCACAGCTGGAGCTTGGGAGGCTGGAAGGGAGAGGAGGATGAGCTCAGGTGGGAAGAAGCAAAGACAGCAGGGGCAGGAAGACTCTGGAGGAGCAGAGATCCCTTTTCCTCACCAGCTTCCCTAGTGAGGAGCCAGGGAGAAAATAATGGATATTTATAAGCAAACCTGTCTCTAAGGCAGCAGTTTCCAAAGTCTAATAATAGGGTTCGGGCTTGTTTATTGTGTGATTCAGCCAGCATTGCATAAAGCTGCTGGAAAGCTCCTGCCTGTCCCGAGAGCACGTTCCCCAGAAGCTGGGAAGGGAGGAAGCCAAGGATGTCAGGGATGTGGGAAGGCACCTGTCCCCAAAACCAAGGCGAAACCCCAAGTCTGCAGGTTGTCACCACCACGCCTCGACCAGTGGTGTCAAACCAGACCTGGCAGTGCTGTGGGCAACTGCTCCTGAACCCACCACAAACCCCACATCCAGTGGCCCTGGATTTGTTTCCTGCTGACTCAGACACGTGTTGAAAGTGCAGCTTCCCCAGCCAAGGCAGAGGGGAGGGCTGAAAACAGGAAAGGTCAAAACAGCCTCCTGTTGGTCCAAGGGAGAGAACAGGGCTGGGCTGGGCTGGGCAGCACCTGGACAGTGTGTTCTGAGGCAGGAGGATTGCAGGGCTCAGCTCCCCACCCTGCTCTTCACTGGCAGCCTCTCCATCTCCACCCAGGGCAGAGCAAACTCCCCAGAGAATCCCCCTCTGCTCATCCAGGCAGGGCAAGTGCCACAGCAATGGCACTGGGCACCAGCCTGGGCTGGGGGGACACAGAGAAGATCGACCATTCCCAGGAAAATGCTTTGTTTTGGATGCAGCTCCACCCTTTGGCATCACCCTCTTCACATCCATCACCTGCAGTCAAAAAAACAGGGACTTTGATCCAGGCAAACCTGAGCCAGGCAGGCAGTGCCTGCAGTGTGCTCCTCGGGATGTGATGCTCCCACTCCACAAGTCTCTTTTATTTCCCAAAAACCTTCTTGTTATCGATGGCTTTTTGCTTCATCTCAGCTCTGCACAGAGTGCAACGGTCCTGACTTGTGAGTGATGGGCAAATGAGGGCAGCCTGAGCATCTCCTGCCCCAAACCTCCCCTGGGGCTCAGGCCTTCAGGTGCAAACCCCATCAGCAGCCACTTCACCTTCTCATTCCCAGTGGTCTCAGCTGGGATTGATGGATTGCCCCTGCTTACTCCCAGGAACCAAACATTTGCTGCATCCCTCTGGAAAGCATTGATCAACTCCTGACTATTGTCAGGTTATCAGTTCCCCACCACCACTCCCAAATCAGGAATCCAACTGGAAAGGAAGGTGGAGCAGCCAGAGTCACTTAAAATGGATATTTACTGCACTGTCTTTTCACATTAAACATGTGGTTATGAGCTATGACAACATGGAACAGTCACACAAACAGCACCAGAGAGAGGTGCAACCAGTCCTTCACTGCATTTGTTTCTTTATTTGATTTAAGGTTGGGGATTTGTTTCTTTCTTTGATTTAAGGGCAGGGATTAGCAAGGGAAGAGGCAACAAGCAGGGCGAGAGTTTTGATTTGCTGGCTCTGGAGAGCCCTGTGTGAACTCCTCTGAGGGGCAGAGCTGGGGGGACACCTGGACACAGACACCACAACACTGATGTCACCCTGGCCCTGACCCCCCAGAGCAGCTCATCCCAAACACCAGTTTGTGGGCTGAAAACCTCAAAGCTCCACATCTGACACTGATGGAAGGTGATGTTTGCACGGGGGGACATTTCCCTGAAGATGGTCCAGGCTGAGATGCCACACACAGTTCCCTAAGCCTTCAGAGCTGGAATCTGGAGCCTCAGCTCCAAACTGCTCCTGCATCCAGGGGGGTGCAATGGGAGGGAGCTGCATTTCCGTGCTGTGACCACCCATGTTTGTAGACTGCTTTTAGCAGAGCACAATGCCCCCAAAAAACCTCCTCAAGGCAATGCAGGGCATTCAGAGCCTCTTCCAGACTGAACCCAGGCCTTGCTCCTCATCCAGCTCCTCCTGCTTGGCCCCAGCAGTGCCGTGTTGGGTCCCAGCCTGTCCTTCCCCCCCTGCCCATGAGACCTGTCCAGCCCTGAGTTCTGCTCCTGGACCAACACCCGTGTTCTCAGAGGCTCCAGCTCTTCTCTTTGCATCCAAACAGCTCCCCAGCACCTAAATCCCTGATCCACCTGCTCTGGCACTGCACACACCCCCCAGTCTAACCCCAGAGCTTGGGCAGAACTCCCTCTCGTGCCACCCCATCCCCAAAAATTCCAGGGATGTGAGTGAAAACAACCCCCTTCATCCAGCCTGGGACACTGCACGTTGGAAAATGGAGACATAACAAGCACAACATTGCTCTGAAGCACATGAGACCCATGTAACACACACTGTCTATTCTGGGAAACAGAATTGCAAAAAAAATTATATATATATATATAAATTAATCCTTCTGCTCTCTGGAGAATCCCAGAATTTTTAAGATGCTGTAGTCTAGAACTGAAAGGATGTTACAGGTATCTTGAAAAAATTACTATAAATAGCAGACAAACACTTGGTTTCACAGATAACACAAACACTCTGATCCCATTAAATAGATAATTGTCTCAGTTCCTAAGTTTGGGGGGTTTTTTTCTCCCAAAAGCACAGGTTTATCCTTGAAAGTGTCTCCTGGACAGAGCAACTTGAGGCTGTTTCTCTGTGGTGCACGATTCCTTGAGACTCAGTGCATCTCAGTTCACTGTCAGGCAGGTTTGTCCTCTTCCCCACCACTTCTTGTTTTTAAGAAAAAGGAAAATTCCTAAACCTTGTTACCTGAAAAAATTCCCAAGGTGAATGAAAGCACTGCTGGAGCAGAGGAGGGACACTGGAGGGGTGGGCAGGAGAGAGAAAGAGAGAAGCTGAGGTTTTCCCAGTGCCAGATTTCAACCTGGAGCAGAGCCTCATCCTGTCATTATTCCTTTTTAGTTTCCATTTTTCTCTTTTCCAGTGCAACCCAGGGAGCAGCAGGGATAACACATCCACGGGGGGCTGCTGGATTTTCAAATGGCTCCTTACCAAGGTGCTGCTGGGGGCAGAGCAGAGCCCTGACAGTGGGAACTGAGAGCAGAGGATGCACCTTCCCCCGGCTGGAGCTGCAGAGCCAAAGCACCCCGGGGCAGGTCTTTGCCAGAGAGTTCTCAGGAGCCCAGTCTTTCAAAAAGGGAACTGGAGATGGCCTGGGCAGCTGTCCAAGAGTGTCAGCAGATGCTTTTGGTTTGGCTGCCCAGGTGTGTTCTAGCCTCCCATCTTTTTCCTGCTTTGCCTGGACCTCCTGGATTTCAGGATGGTGTAGTTGGAGTACCAGGTGTACTGCTCTGACAGGAGGGGGATGTAGAATGCTCGCAGCAGCCTCGAGGACCTGGAAAACACAAAGGAGAAAATCATCCTTAAATTCCCAGTTTCCTCCTTGTTGGCAGGACCAAAGCTGGTTTGTGCCATCACCACAGAGCAGCAGCCTGACCAGTTCTTCCACCATCCACCATCCATTCCAGTAGGATTAAGGGGGAGAGAGGGCAGGAAAGGTGGTGTAATTGTTGAAAGAAACTTAGATCCCAGATATCAACATCCAAAAAGCAGCCAGGGGGCCTTTGGGGTCACCCAGCCAGGCAGGTCCTGCTCCTCAGGGCACTGGGAAGGTGCAAAGCTGCATTTCACAGTCACAGGATGTGCTGAGCTGGAAGGGACCCACGAGGACCATCCAGTCCAACCCTCAGCCCTGCACAGGCCCAGCCCCAAGAGTCCCAGAGGATCATCCAAACCCTCCTGGAGCTCTGGCAGCCTTGGGGCTGTGCCCACTGCCCTGGGGAGCCTGGGCAGTGCCCAAGCAGCCTCTGGGGGAAGAATTAGATCTCAAGTTCCCTGAGATCCATCCTGACCCTGCCCTGACACACCACAGCATCTCCTCTTTTCTACCCCACCTTTCTGGCTGCCCATTCCCCACCACATGCCTGAGGAGCAGAAGCTTTGCTGGGCACTGGCATTTTGGAGTTCTGCTCTCGTGCTGAGGGTATTGAATTAAGGAGGGCTGGAGTGCTCCAAAGCCCAGGGTGCTGCAGGCTGCCAGCTCCCACCCCATGCCCTGCCAGCTCCAGCAATTCCAACACTTCCAACAATTGGCCCAGTGGAGCACTGGAGCATGGAGGGCTTAATGGCTGCATGAAATTAGTACCTTTCATTTGGCTGCTAATTGCTGGAGCTGTGCTGGCTGGGCACATTGTGAATGTTGTGTGTTCTCTCACTGAGTAATCCAAGAGTAAAACCCAGGTTTAAATGTGCAGTGGAGGAAGGTAATGAACTGCACTGAACCCTGCAAAGCTTCACAAATTTGAGCAACTTACTGAAAGCAGGGCTGGGGCAGAGTTTTGCTTCCTCAGCACTGCATCTTATCTCTTTCTGTCTTTCAGATCAACCTGTTGGAGGATTTGATCTGCAGGGTGGTCAGGGATGGCACAGAGACCCAGGTCACTGCAATCCACCCAGCTCTGCTGGCAGCACAGCCAAGGTTCTGCACATCCAATTCAAGCTGCTTTTTTTCAGGAGAAAGCTGAATTGTGTTTTGCTGTAAGGCAGCACTGGACATCTTTCAAAAACACAGGCCAAAGAACAATGGCAGGAACTGCCACTGGGAGCTGCATCTCCCTGGAGGCTCCCAGGTTTCTTAGACAGCCCTGCTGTGATCCAGCTGAGAAGAAGCAGCTCCTGCATCTCCTGCACCTTGGAACCATCCAGGAAAAGCCTGGTGGTACCTCCTTGCATTGGCAGAGCACCTTAAAAACAGTCACGTTCATGTGCTCTGAGAATCACATCTCCCAAAAAGCCCACGACAAAAAAGCCTGGATATGGTGAATGGTGGCACCAACAGATCTGCTCCAGGACAGAGCTGTAAGGTCAGGCTTTGTCCAGCAGCAGCTTCCTCACTGAAACAGAGACTCAGACTGGACACAAGCACGAGGCTGCTCTCTCTGCTGCTGGAACTGCACAGAGCAGGGCCCTGCCTTGGTTCTCCCAGGGCTGCTGATGCTCCCACAGCTCAGGGAGTCATGACAGAGCTTTCAAGTCAGACAGGGAACCTTTACCTCCTGTCACCTCACTTTGTCAGGCTCAGCAACCTCAGACAGCAGATGGCACATGGAAGGGGCTGAGATGACAGATGACAGGGAATATATAGAATGTTCTATTTGCATTTGCTTCTAAATTTGTCCCCCAGAGACTGGGATTGTGTGGAGCCTTCATCAGCACTCAGCTCCCAAGCAGCACGTTGGTAGCAAGGCCACAGGCACTCCAGGGGTCTGACTGCCCAGTTTTTTTGGATTCTGAAGGAGTGCAGCACTCCCAGCAGCTCCCAGTCCAGCCAGGGCTGCTCAGTTACCACTAAGCCCAGCAGAGCTGTTTGGTGCTGAGCCTATTTCTGTCAGAGACCCACTGGACTTGAGGGAAAGCTGCTCAACATTCCTGCTCTGGTAGTGCCACAGGAGCTGGTCTGGGATGGAAGCAAACGCTAAGGGAAGATGTTCCAGCCCCCACTCCCAAATTCACAGCCTGACACAGAACAGCAGCAGCCACCAGGGACAGCAGAATCCAGGAAGGAGCAGGAGAAGGCAGGAGGGAATGGCAGAAGGGAATGGCAGGAGGAAGAGGCAGGAGGAAGAGGCAGGAGGAAGCTGAACCTCTGCCACAGGGGCAGGAAGGACCCAGTGCCTCCCAGCCACAGGCACACACAGGCAGCTCAGGATCAAAGCTCTCTGCAATCCCATTAACGTTTGCACTTCCTCCAGTGCCACATTCTGTACCAACACCCACCTCAGAGGTAATTCAAACCATTCCTTACTTCCCCTTGTAAAACAGAAGCAGGGAAAACAACTCAAGTAACACACAGGGAATGAGACAGTCCCTTGTCACACCAGGGTGCTGATGTGCTCCAACAAGGTGACCCAAGAGTTCACTTTGCACTAATTTTACTTTTTTTTTGATGGAAAATCCAAGTGTTTGGAGCAAGCAGACGGCTCAGCCTAAAGAGCTGGAGAAATATGTGCTCCTCAGTGGGGAGCTGTGATATATTTCCCCTTTTTCTGTGCCAGATTCGGAGTGCTCAGCCAATATAGAATTAAATGGACCTTGGCAAAGCAGCTTCCTGAGGAGCATAATTAGCTGGTGGCTTGGAGTGCTCTCTAATTCAATTAGCAGCACCATTTATCAGAGCCAGCTGAGATTTACATTTGCACTTGCTGACGTCAATGGGAGACTCACAGTGAGTCCCAGAAGCCTCCAGTTCAGCAGGAGTGAACTGAGCTGTTGGGGTCATTTATTTCCAAAGAACAAGAGCTGCAGTTTGGGTTTGGTTGGGGAGGTGCTTGATGGGGTTTCTTTAAGAGTTGCAAACCTGAAATCTCCCCTGGCAGCTCCCCTCACAGCCCAGCTCCAAGGGACACTTCTGTTCCTCCTCAGCTTTTATTAAAAAAAACCCAAAGCTGCATTTTTCATAGTGGTTTTACACTTATTTCATAGGTAGCAAGAGACATTTCCAAACCACTGTGTGGAAGCAGGTGCTGGGTTTGAGGGATGTGTCACTCTGGTGAGGGGGGAAGGGACATGCTCAGAAATGTGAGCACTCTGGGGCACCAAAGGAGTTCTTGATGCAGCTTCACTGCCTCTACAACCTGTGTGTCTGACCCTGGGAAGGTCTCCCCAGGGATCTACTGGCTCTGGGATCCTTCCAGCTCACTCATTTCTAGCACACAACTTGCTGTTACAGCTGTGTCACTGCTCCCCTGCAGCAGAACAATGGATTTCTCAGCTCTCAGACAGACAGCAGTGCCCAAATTTAGTGTCTCAAATCAAAATCAAACCAAGCCACACAAGTGCTTTTGCTGGGATTTCCACACCTGCTCCCCTGTCAGGGCTGCAAACACCTTTCTGGACTGCACAAGTACTTGTTGCATCCCTGAAACAGTGCTGAGGCACCAGGGATGCCCTCAGAGAACCCTCTGGGGTGGCAAACAAAGCCAGCACTGCTGCCATTGGCACTGCCCCCCTCATCTGCCAGTCTGCTGCCAAACCTGGGTCATTGCCCCTGCTGGGAATTGCTGGAGCCCCGAGATTTGATGCAGGTTACAACTCAGGCACACTCAGGGAAGAAAACCAAAGCAAACAACACTTGTCTTATTTTAGAAATGCTCTGACGCACTCGGAGCTCAACAGCCCGGCTGTGAACGTTTGCCATGGGAAACCTTTATATGGATGCTGCAGCAAAATTCCAGTACCTGGGTGCAAAACAATGCAAAGGTATTTACCTGTCCCTGCTGTTCTGAAGTTTAAGCTCCTTACATGCATTGCCAACAAGCTCCTGGAGATAAGTGGGGACCTAACAAACCTTTGGCCCAAATGGGAAACTGCAACACAGGGAGGGTTTAAGGGCAGAGTCATGGGAACACCAAATCCCCCTGAGCCCCCTAGTCACTCATCCACCCTGCCTCTTCTCCAAGGGCCTAATTACAGAGAGAAATTAAAATATATGTGACAACAATGATGAGAAATGCAATGCAAAGAGAGCTGCTCTCCAATATCTCTTGCTGCTGAGGATGAGCTGGCAAAAGGGGCCTTGACTTTTTTTGCACCATCCCATTATAATTGTGACACCTTTAAATGCCACACTGGCTCGAAACAGGGCAGATCAGGCCTCGTGTGGTTTGTTCTCCCTGCTGCTCACTGGACCCTGAGCTGTCCTGGGAAGCTGTGCCCACTGCTGGGCAGCTGTTCCTGCCTTCCTGTTCCTCTCCAGGTTCAGGGAGACAAGCTGGGGAGATGTACCTGGTTCTCTCCCCCCTCAGAGTCAGTGATACCCCCTGGGTGAGCCCAGGCCCTCCCAGCCCTTCCCAGCCCCGTGCCCTGGAGCTGCCCCCCCTGCCAAGGTCTGTGCCGGGGCACAGCTCAGCCTTTGGAACCGCAGGAGGTGGGAACAGCAGGGATGGAAATCAGCCCTGCTGCCATGGCAACCTGGCCTCCTCCACTGCTGAAGGCACCACAGCTCCCCTCTGCTCCAGCTGTGCTGCCTCGATAAGGAACAGCCTGGGGAATGACAGGAACAGGAGCAGGGGAGGCTGGCAGTGACACCACAGGGCTGAGGATGGGGCTGCCCGGTCTCCTCATCTCCTCCCAGCACATGCTCTGCAAACCCTCTTCCATCCCAGCCTCCCACAGATGCAGCAGCTTTTGCCAAGGAGGGCACAGCAGCCAGAATGGTCCCCTTCACCCTCAGATGATCTGTCACTGCTCAGCCAGGCAGCTGCTCCCCTTTCCCACCTCTCATGTTCTGCCTTTTCCATCTCACCATCACCAGGCTCAGAGCTCTGAAGTCCCAGGATCTCCCTGTGATTCCCAGCTTCCCACAACAAGCTGCTGCTCCGTGGTGAGATGATGCCTTTGCTACAACAAGCCAAGGCATCACTTCCAGCAGCAAGAGCCACGAGCAGCCTCCCTTCCCAAGGCAGACGTGAAGGACCACACACAGAACTGAGTGGGCTACTGGAGCCTGGCTGCAGGCTTGCAGGGATCCTCAGCCAGCCAGGAACACACTGCTTGGGGATCCTGGTGTTTGGATGATCCAAATGCAACACACAGCACCGTAAATCAAATCAAAATGACTGCACAGGTTCTCAGTGCCAAGCCTGGGAAGAAGTTTCCAGCCTCTTGTCTGGCAGGAAGTGCTCTGACAGCATCTCCCCTGGAAGAGCAGAGCTCCACCACCACATCTACCTGTGTGTTCAGCCAAATTCCTCAGGGCCAGCCAGCCAGGGATGCCTGGTAGGATGCAGGGGTTTTAGCTGTAAATAGGGAAATTCCCCTATCAAGAAGGAAGGGGGGAAAAAGAAGGAAGAAAAATGTCAGTGGCTACATGGAAACAGCACTAGAGCTGAGAAGAGAGTGACAAGGACTCAGCTCAGCACTGAGCCTCTCAGGGGATCTGAAATGGGTTCAGGAGAGAGAGCAGTGGTTTGTGGTACATCCCACATGAGCGTTAATCAAAAATTCAGAGGTGATGGGTGGGGGCTGGAAGTGCAATAACCCAAAAAGCCCATGAGACAGACCAATTCCCTCTCGACCAAACATCAGCCAAGCACAAGAAAAATGAGGAATTCTGTGTTGAAAGAAGCCACAGAGAATCCAGGACATCCTGGAGAAGTCTGTGAGACAGTCAGTCATGCCAGAATAATTCACTTGGCTTTCATCAGGCAGGTAGAACCTCTGCAGCAGAGCTGCCTCTAAAGCACCCCCAGCAAATTACATCCCCAAGGGGTCTTAAAGACTCATCTGGACCTGACTGACTTCAAAGGACTTTAGATCAGGTCCAAACCAATGAAAGTTTCACTGTTCAGTGGAGAACAGCAAGATAAACCAGCTCTGAAAACACACCAACGAGCCTTCAAAGCAGAAATGCACATTTGAGGGCACACACTCTGCACAAGGAGTCCTTTGCAAAACTCTCGTGCAGATGCTTCTCTTTCCTCACTAATAAGACTCTTTGGCCACCTCGTTCTCCCTTCCTGAAGTCCTGCCCAAATGTAACAGCAGGGCTCTTGGAAAACATCATCCAGGAAAGGCCTTGCCAAGGAAACCTGTTTGTGTCAGCAGGCTGGGAACATCAGAGCTCCCCTGGGAGCTGCTCTGTCATTATTATCACTCCTCTCTGCTCAGCTGCCTTTACCAGCCCCACTCCCTGGAGGGTCCTTGTACTAGGAATTAAAAGGTCTCCCACAGAAAACAGGAGGGCACTGAACCCTGGGTGGGTTTTTTACAGAGGTTTTTCCAGTCAGCCCCTCTGTCCTGGTATGGCAACGACATGACCAGAGCTTTCAATGGCTAAATAAGCTCCCCCTCACAGCTGAGGGTTTCTGTGTTGGCAGGGCTGTATTAACAACACTCCCAGTCTGACAGCCCTGACTTCCCCCCCTGTCAGCCTGGAGGAGAGCAAACCCAACCTCTGCTTCTCACAGGAGCTGCTGCTCAGACACACAGGCAAGTTGTTCAGTGAGCAGCAGAACTACTGAGGGACAGATTCTAACAGGGATCTCTTGCATGGATTTTCTGATGCCTAAGAAAGGTGTGCCCTTGCTGACTGCCTCCTCTCTGTCTGCCAGCTTTCATGCCCTCTGAGACTGACTTGTACCTGCCTCGAGTTTGGCTGAAACAAAGCAGCAGATTCAAAGGTCTGCTGGGAGGAGATGCTGGGAGGAGATGACATCCACCTCCCTTCTTTGGAAAGCAAACCAAAAAACACTGCTTCAGCAAGGAGTGCACAGGGAGGATTCTTTTTAAAAATAATCCTTCTCACCACCCTCCTCAGCTGGTTTCACCCTCTTAGCTCATAAATATTGCAGGCACAAGTTTGACAAAGGTTCCACTGTGGCCAGCAAGCTGCCTTTACTGGAAACTGGACTTCAGAGTGGCATTTGTCACCCTCTCTCCTCCCTGTGCACAGCTCCTCCTGCAAGCAGACAGCCCAGCCCTGCCAGCCCTCACCCCCAAACGTGCAGAGCATACCTGGAAGCATCAAGGAATGGCTTGTAGGCAATGGTCACCCACTCTTCTTTGTTGGAGGAATACCTGGGCTCCCTGGGGGTCTCAGCTGCTGTATCCAAGTCCACCAGATAGTGGCATTTGGAAATGTCAATCTGCAGAAAGAAAGACATCCTTGTGCTTTATTTCCTGCGGGTTCCTGGCTCTCTGTGTTTATTTATACAGGCTGTTATGTTACTTAGCAATGGGAAGAGGGTTAAATTTCCAGCAGCAGGGGAAAGGCTTCCTGCAGGACACACAGTAACCTGTTCTCAACCTTCTCCAGCAAAACCTTTCTGGGGGAACACAGGCTGCTTTCTCCCAAGAGGAGCATCCTCAGGTCCCTCTCTGAGGCAGGACCACTGCCAGCTGCCCTTGCTGGGGAACTGTCAAGGCACAGAGGTGGCAGAACCAATTCTGTTGGTGCTTTTCTCAGTGGTTGTCTAATTAGCTGTTAAAGACTTTGTACAATGCTGACTCCACGAGCTCCCCAGGCAAAACACTCTGCTGTCTTTATGGTTAGAAATGTCTCCTGATGTCTGCACTGAATCTTCTTCCTGGTTCATGCCTATCTGACAGCCTCCTGCAAAAGGAATCACTCACTCACCTCATTTTTCATGCCTTTTACAACCAGCTGCACACAATTCCAGCTCATCTGGCTACACACACAGAGCAACATTTGAATACACACAGACCAGGATGGGGTACCCACAAGGGTCACACAACCCCCACAAGCTGTTAACTCTGCAGAGCTCACAGCATTTGAGGGCTTTAGTCTTGTCATCCCATGGCAAGTCTTGTAATCTTGGACAGAATTTGATTGCAAACTTCCTTGGACATGCCTGAAATCACTCTTCTGAAGCACCTTTGGGGTTTAATGTAACGATTTAGGCTGAAAACAATTTAATTAGGTGGATACCAGATGGCTCTGTGGCATCACAGCTCAGTGGCAAATGAAATTACACCCTGGGAAACTCGGCTGAGGAGAATGTTGAATCCACTCCTTGCACTGTGTGAGAAGAACATTCCAGGCCCTGGGAGAGGTTCTGGCTCATTAGCAAAAAGACTCCCAAAGCACTAACCAAGTTTTCCTGTAAGTGATGTAGAGTCATTCAGAGAAAGGCAAGTTACTGCCTCAAGCACTAAGACTAATCTCACATTCTAAATTCTCCCCTAGAAGGGCAGGCACTTAAAATGCCAGGTGAAAGATTTCCCTGGTACAATTCTAAGTGAACACAGAGCATTCCTAGAAGTTACACTGAAGCCAAGGATAACATTCACCCTGGTCAGAGGGCCAACACAGCACCTGTGCATTTATTTGGGCATTTCCACCAGGCTTTGGTGATGCACAGACCTTGAAACGTTTCCCTGTGCAATGAACAAAGCTGCAGGGGATTTCTAAATCACATCCCACCCTCCTCGCTTCTCCTTTCCTTTTCCTCCTCCCACTCTCTCTTTCTTTGATGCAACTGCAGTGCTGAGTGGTGGGGAGCTAAATTTGGTGCCACCCTGACTAACAGGAGTGGGCACAGCAGAGAGCTGGAGCTCAGGGCACAGCTGCTGCTGTCTCTCACTGGGCTCTGGGGGGCTGCTACAACTGAAAAGAAAGTGGTCAAAAAAACCCAAACTTCCTCTGAAGCCAGTTGTTGTCAACAGTTTCAGCTTTTAGGCCTGATCTGCTGTTCCTGCTTGGATACATTTCTGTAGGGAACAATGCTCCTCATCTCCCTCTCAGCAGCTTCAGGGACAAATGCACCTCCCTGGCAGGACAAGTGCAAGGCAAGTGCTGCTCAACGTGATTAAGGAAGGAAGAACTGCAAAACAGGATCAAATCAACCCTTCTCCCCAGTGTCTCATAGCAACAGAAACACTGAGATTCACCCTTCCACTTTCAAGCAGAGCAGTAACAGAGACCTGCACCTGAAACAACGAGATCAGCCCCAGTTCTGAAGCCATTAATGGGTTTGAAGGTCCATGGCTCAGATAATCCTCTTGAACCATTTGTTTTCTCCCCTTTAAATGCCCAACAGGCTTGTGCTATTTAGATTTACTCACTATCACAGTCCTTCTATTTTTTTTTTTTAAATCTGGGTGTGCTTGCACTCCTAAGCTCACTCAGCTCAAGAAAATGCCTCGATCTCTTGGTGCTACTGCCAGGTCAGAAGTCAAAGCCTTAAACCCAAATTTAAAATTAACATTTAGTGGCTAATTTTTTTAATGTTCCGGGCCCCTTTGGTTGCATGAGGAAAAACCAAGTTGTAGGGTGACATTAAGAAACAAGCATGAAACAAAAGTGTGTTTTGCTCCATTAGTCACAGGCTGAGCACCAGCCAGCTGTCTGTGCTAAAAATATGCCACAGTTAAAGATTTCATAAATTAAATGCACTGCAGCAGACAGCTCCTCTCAGGTGGGAACACGCCTCCTTCCCATCCCTGTAACTGCACAATGAGCCTCAAAAGAAAGGAGATTTAACCCAGCAGACTGCCAAGATTTAACCTGTTAATTTTAAAGAATAATTTTAAATTTTTTTTACATCATTAATATAATTTTAAAATATTCATATGTGTGCACTGCTTTTGTTTAGGTAACACAATACAGACATTAAAAGCATCAATCAGTAACACCAGTGTACATTATCTTAAATGATTCCCACTGAAATCACTGATGCAATTGTTTCAGTGGAGTTCCAAATTAAGTTCCTCCTTCTCAGCTGCAAATGTGATGAATCCTTCTATATTTAAAAAGACATGAAAGTACAGAGCAAAATTTCAAAATATTTTCTGGGGGGGACTTCAAACTACTCATTCAGTTCACCTTCCTGTGCTCACACACTCTCTGCTGAACCCAAAATTGCAACAACTGGGAACTATCACTTCTTCTGCTTCTTTTCTTATGCCTTTAAATGGGCAGATGAAATGCAAACAGAAAACATTCACATCAGTGGGGAAATTTCCCAGGGCTGCAGAGGGACCATTTTTGTCCTGTAACTTCCCCCCAGGAAACAAATCAGGGAGACCCAGCCATGGGCACGATATTAATACAAATTATATGGTAATTATGCAGTTAGGTAAGGAATCACACAGCGAGGGAAGGAAAAGGAAATGGGAACAGAATCCTCACGTATCGGGATGGCTCCTCCTTGTTCTGGTCGTTCATGTCCGTGGGAATGAGCCGTGTGGCCAGGGGGCCCCTGGCAAAGGGTTTGGGCAACTGGCCCCTGAATTCCGACAGGATGAACTGGAGCTGCCAACTGCAGGGAACAGGGAAAACCCAGTGACATTCCGGGTGGGGAACACCAGAGGCACAGCCAGGGACACCTGCTGGTGCCAGCTGGGACCTGAGGGTCACCCCCACAACACTCAGGAGAAGGGCCCCTCACCAAACCGTGCCTTTGGCAGGAAAGCACTCACTTCTCTGGCAGCAGGAAGCTGCTGGGAAATCTGTGCCACTCCTTCCCCACACACACGTTGACTGGCCTCCCCTCTGGCACTGTGTGGATGCTGGGGTCAGTGGCAATCCTGTGGAACTCCGGGTACAGGTCCAGGGGCCCGTGGTAGCCTGTGCAAGGCAGAAAATCAGAATAAGAGGGGCATTTCCATGGCTGCTTTGGGAAGCCTGCAAAAAGCTCATTCACATGGAACTGGTAACCTCCTGAATAAATGAACTGGTCTGTGCTAAAAAGTGGCTGCATTCTTTTTAGCACAGATTCTTTATTCACATTTCCCTGCCCTGGCAGTGGCCACCAAAACCCAAACCCATACTGCTGAGGTTGGGAAGGCTCACTGCATGGCTCCCATTGCAGAAGGTTCTTAAGGACCATGCCCAATCCATCTCCATTAAGGACATATGCACCCAATTCCAAGTTTTACATGGGGAAGATGCTGTTTCAAGTATTTGAAAGCTGAAGTATCTGCTTTAATGCCAGTCTGGGTACATTTTTGTATCAGTAGAGCTGTGCTGGCTGAAGGTGAGGGGCAGGTTTGGGAGTGATGTAATTCCAGTGGTTTATTCATACATATGTGAACATATACATATGTATGGATGAATGTAGACACACATATATAACCATTCATTAATGGTGATTAAATTAATTAAAGCTTATTCCCCTCCCTGCAGCAATGACATCCCAACTTTTGGAGACTCCTTAGTTTTACCCGCCGCCGGAATCGAAGCAGCACAACTTCTGCCAAGCCAAAGGCCCAGGAAAGCACAGGGCAGGTGCAAAACACCAACCTCCTGTAAAATACCAACCTCTGAATAAGGCAACAGAGCGGGACAGGGACAAAAGGCCGAAGAGGAAGACGGTGCCCAGGGCCAGCCAGTTGGAGGACACCGTGTAGTGCTCCAGGCGGTACCGCTGGAATATGAAGTGGTAACATTTCTGAGGAGAGAGTGAAAAAGAAAAATAAAAAAGAGACGACATAAAATTACTCCAAATCTGTTTAGCAAGATCCTGTCTTCCACGAGGACCTTGCAGCAGTGGCTGCACCTCCCTCCAGGTCTCTGCTCTTTGTTTTTTTTAATTCGGACTCATCGAAATGCACAGAAATTCAGTCACATTTTTTAAGTTAAATCCAGGGTATTTAAAGAAGTTTTCAGCTCTTTTCCCCAGGCAGGCTTCAGGTCAAAGCTGTCAAGTGCTCTCTACCAGTGCTGCAGCCTGGCTGTTCCCAGGTGAAGCAGGAGCACCTTTCAGACACTGCAGGACTGCCCTGCACAGCCAGACCTCATTTCCCAGCCTGCACTGACTCGCTCTCCAGCACGAGTTCCATGACCCAGATTTCCTGGGTGACCTGCAGTTGTTTACCCTGCCTGCACCAACTCCAGCCCTGAAGTGGACGAAAGGACACACAAAGCCACTCTGGAACTGATAAAGGAAAAGCCTTTTGGGTTTTTTTTTAAATGTAAAAGCCTTTCTGGGGACACTCAGAAGGAAATACATCCAGTCCTTGGCTTGGGCCCTCCCTCCTGCTCTGCCTTTCTGGTTATTCACTTCCTATCCTCAGGTTTCTGTTTCTCTAGTCCTGTTTGCATTTTCCTCATGACAGTCACATCCACGTGTTTTGGAGGAGCAGAGTGACCAGCCTGGACTGCTGGTGGGCAATCAGTTCTCAATTCCCAGCTGGACACCCTATACTGGGCAAAATGTCATCCAGCAGAGCTAAAAAATGCAGGGCAGAAATGTACACTGGATTTTTTCTAAAGCCACGTTTGGCAAAGGTCCTAAACCAGCTCCCTGTGACGTTGTGACAGGCAGAGCCACAAAACTGCTGACACTAGAGCTCGGTCCTGCATGGGTGCAAGGACTGAAACTCAGCTGGGGGGCTCCAGGTGGGCACTGGAACACCAGCAGTGATGGGAGATGAGCAGTCAGGAGGGAAGAGGGAGAGGTTTGAGGGGTGCAGGCAGTGCTGGTGGGGAGCCCAGGGCAGGAGCTGCCACTGGTGCTCAGCAGGACACAGGAGGAACAGCAGGATGAGGCCAAACAGAGGAACAGGCTCAGGCAGGGACTGATGACTGGATTCCTGGGCCTTTTGAACAGGGGAAGATGAATCATTTTGACTCTGGGAAGGTTTATATCAGTCTCTATTAGTGCTTTGCTCTGTGAAGTGCTTCAAGAGATATTTACTAAACATCCAGTTTTGGCTCCTCCAAGTATCCAACCCAGTTTCCCGGCACTAAACAACATCACTTTTCCTTTTTCAAGCCAGTGAAGGATTCACCAGAACCCTACACACCCACATTCCTGCCCTGACCACCAGACAAAGGAGGCCCCAATGCTGTCACCAAGTCACCAACCCTCATGGCATCTCCTGGGTGTTGTGCTGTGCTGGCACCACAACATCTCAACTGCTCCCCACCAGGAATTCCCACTGGGGATGGGAGAACGACCCAAAGCCATCACGAAATAATCAGTGGCAAGGGAATATTCTCAGCTATTTATCACTTCAGACAATCCTGGATAAGCTGGATGGGATCACCTTATAAAGCCATGAAATTTGATCTGTTTTTGCTGCACTCAGATCCAGAATTATCAGCTGAGCTCATTCTGTACGACACTCAGGAGGGAAATCCCAAATATTTTTGCTTTTACATCACATCTTACAGAGGGATAATAGTTTTCCATACACTCTCAGTCAACCTGCACAGGAAGATTGTGGTTTAATGTGTAAAATCAGCAACACTTCAGTACCAGAAGGGCTGAGCATTTTGCTTCCACAGTCTCAACACCTGTCCATGAAATGTGGTTCAAATATTAAACTGTACCAGCTACAGATCAAAGATGATGATCCAAAGCTATGCACAGGACAGTCCTGAGCTGTGTCACAGGCACAGGTATTCTGCAGGTGTCCCCAAACTTTGGGAAGCAATGTTAAAAGAAATCAGCTGGAAATCAGGTTTCCTAAAGGTGTGACCTAAACTAAAACCATGTTCCACTAAAACTTACCTGGAGAGCAGAGAGAGCCACAGCACCAGAGAGACAGATGAGGGGATAGATGGGGAAGAGAAACCTCTCCTCCTTGTGGGGCTGGCTGAAGAAAATCAGGATCCAGATGTACATGGGAGCCAGGGTCAGCCAGTAGGGACGGCCCAGGTTCTGAACTGGAGGAAACAGAAACTCAGCAAAGCAGCAGCAATGCAAGAAATGAGGGGTTTAACCCACTCCCTTGCACAGTCACAGCTCACCCTCCAAGCCCCTTCTCCAGACCCAAACCGTTGCCTTCAGACACAAACACAGCCTGTTCTGAGCACCCACGTTGCTGAAATCCAGGAAACACGTCCAAACAGTCAGCACAGAATCTTCATCAGGGAATTTTTACAGGTTCCTACAATACTAACAACCCCAACAGATTTAGGAGGACAGAAAATAAGGGACTGCATCACTGAACCCAAGGGAGAGACAAAACCCACCAAGGACTGACAAATCAGGCAGTCAGAAGCAGATCTCCTGCTGGGTATTGTACATACAAAGATCAGAAAGGATCTCCCCTGGATCCCCCTCTCCCCTCACAGAGGCTTGTTTGTGGACTGAAGTTTCCACAACCCTCATTGCCTCATTACAAAAATAACAGCATGAGAGGTCTCTCAGGCGCCTTCTGCTTAACAGAGGAAATAACTGATTCAAAAATAACAACAATTACCCTGAATTTCAGTCACACTGAGGAGGGTTCTGCACTGCCTGACAATTTGCAGTCCCTTCTCTGCCCCCTCACTACTCCCAACAGCAGAGTTAAGCAATTAAGCCAACGGCATTTCACAGACAATGAGAACAAAGCACTTGGCAGAATCGCTCCCCCTGTTAAGCACAAGAACACCAAGTGAACAGCAGGAAATCTTGCATTTACAGGATCTCCTACTGAGCTTTCACTGGTTCCTGACAGTATGTCAGTCATAGCCAAGGAACAGATACAAGCAAACACCCGTTAACACACATTTTCATGGGGGATTATGATATTGCTGCTTCTTTTATTCAGTAAAAAAAATCAGAGAGAGAGCAAAGCACTGACTGGACTGATGAATCTGGAGGCTGCTGCTGACACTTGATGAATCTTCCTCAGGAAAACAGCAGAGAAGAATTCACACTTCCTCTCCAGAGTCCCTTACCAAATGTCATGTGTTTAAACTGATGTCATTTGATTTAAGAAAAAGCCCAACGTGAAGCAGGGAATGTTCTGGTTCCTCCTTTTCCTGCTCTCAGTATATCCACACCCTTGGGGACACTTCCCAAAGCATGGGCAGTCCTGCCAGGGCTCAGTCCTGTGAGCTCAAGAGTGCCTTTCACAGTGCCCAGAAGAGCCCACTTCAACCCCAAAAACGTCCCCCAGTTACTCCAAAGGTTCCCATTTCCAGCTGCAGACCAGATGGAAACTACAGGTACACAGTTTCTCTCCCCCTTAAGACTATTGAAATGTCAGACTGAGGGTTGGGTACCACACCCCTTGTTAAACTGCTCTGGGTATGGGTAAATCCAGCCTTGAAAACACATTGTCCTTCTGGAGGTGGAGGCAGGGAACAACCCTGGACTCAGTAATGAGCTCCAGGAACTCTCCTATTACTCCAAAGACTTTTGCTGAGCCCAGTTTCGCTCCCAATAAAGCCAAGCTGCTCTTTGGCAGGCTACAGCTCTGCCTGCAGCCCCAGGCTGAGGTCTGGGCTGGCTGTGCCTGGCTCTCCCTGCACTCACCATGGAACTTCTGCAGCAGACACTCCATGAGACAGGTCAGTGGCAGCACCAGCAGGGCCAGAATAAAAGCCACGTTGAAATTCAGAAAGCCATTGATGAAGTAGAAGGACCAGGGTTCTGTACCTAAAGGGTGAGAAAAAGGAAAGAAGAGGTTTGGAATACAAGCCTGGGATGACATCTGGCTGGAGCAGCAGCTTTGCCCGACTCCCAGAGTTAGTCAGCAGCAATACAGGGGCACCAGAGCATCTCACAACCACACCTGCCCCAGAAACTTCATTTCCTTCCTTTTCAGAAATTATTTTCCTCCTTATTTTTTCACTGGGTCACAATCAATATCAATGTAACATCAATACTGCTCCTGGGTCACAGCTCAACCCAAGAGCCCAGCAGAGTTCTGACACACAGTTCACCCTCACATTCAGGAAGACCACACGAGCAAGGTGTGGAGGTGGAAACTTGTAAAACCAGGAAACTTGACTCCAAATTCATTCTTTCTAATTGCAGAGAAGTAAGAGGGGAGCAACAGAAAACCACACAACGCCATATAATTCTGGAGTGACCACGTACACTCAGTGTTGGCAGAAAATGTTCTCAAAAGGATTAAGAAGAAAGAGTTTGCATTCCCACTTCACCCCAACAAAGACTCAGCCACTGAAGCTCACCCAAATGCTAGTATTGGTACCAACTTAGAGTCAGAACTATTTAAGATATGCTTCAAACAGAAGCAAGGCAGCTCTGCCTCCTACCATGACACACTTGGGGACTGGCTGCGAGCTTCCAAGGATGTAAATTCAAAGACATTCCAATCCAACTGTCACTTATTTGGACGCTTAAAGCCCTTAACAATGAGGAATGCCAGTTCCTCTCCACACATTTCCCACTCCCTGGGTGTGATTAGCTCAATCAGTCAGTAAATGACACGCGGGGGCTTTAATCACTGCACTGTTGTGACATGTGTCACACGCCACAGCAATTTCCTGCAATCAGAGCCACTTAAAGAAGGGTCCGCGCTGAAATCAATCAGACAACGGCAGAGCAGGCAGGAAAACCCCAACCCTCTGCAGCTCCCACAGCCAAACCCCAACCCTCTGCAGCTCCCACAGCCAAACCTGAACCCTCTGCAGCTCCCACAGCCAAACCTGAACCCTCTGCAGCTCCCACAGCCAAACCCCAACCCTCTGCAGCTCCCACAGCCAAACCTGAACCCTCTGCAGCTCCCACAGCCAAATCTGAACCCTCTGCAGCTCCCACAGCCAAACCCCAACCCTCTGCAGCTCCCACAGCCAAATCTGAACCCTCTGCAGCTCCCACAGCCAAACCTGAACCCTCTGCAGCTCCCACAGCCAAATCTGAACCCTCTGCAGCTCCCACAGCCAAATCTGAACCCTCTGCAGCTCCCACAGCCAAATCTGAACCCTCTGCAGCTCCCACAGCCAAACCTGAACCCTCTGCAGCTCCCACAGCCAAACTCAAACCCTCTGCAGCTCCCACAGCCAAATCTGAACCCTCTGCAGCTCCCACAGCCAAACCTGAACCCTCTGCAGCTCCCACAGCCAAATCTGAACCCTCTGCAGCTCCCACAGCCAAACTCGAGCAGAAGCTGCACCAAGAATGTCATAAAATGTCCCTGGAGTCACTGAGGCCAAGCCCAAGCAACCTCTACGAGGTTCATATAGGAAACTTTCAATTATTAGCACTGAAAGCAAACAGCAGTTATAGGTAAACCCCAAATCTTTAAAGGATAGCAGCAGGGACCACGCAGTCACCCTTCTACCTGCCCTATGGAAAGCAAAGGAAATGGGCTCTTTCTAGTCTTGGCAGCCTGGGGATCAAGAGTGAAGGGCACTTCATGAATAATCCATAATCCAAACACACCCCTGAGGGATGCTGCTAATAAAGAGATCAGCTGGTGGGAAGCACAGTTTTAAGGGAAAAAGGCTACTTTCTCACATTTTTTTTTGCAGTGTGACTGAATCGTCCTTAAAAACTAAGCACTGGAGCCTTCCCTCCTTCTCCAATGAGGGATTTTCTTCTCTGGAGAGGAGAAAAAAAATAATAAAAAGAAAAAAAAAAGAAAAAGAAAAAGAGGAGAGCAGTGCACAGCAGGCAAAAAGCAATAGGCTGGGTCGTGGTGACTCACCCATTCAGAGCCATTCAGGCTCGATGCCTCCCAGGGCAAAATGCTTTTATTCCTGTTATCCACACGACTCAAGGTGAACTGAGAGGGAACTGCAGCGTGAAAAAAGAAAAACCCCAGTGCACACAAGGAGTCCTGACCCAGAACAGCATCCTTCAAGCATGGAGGGACACTGAGGAACTCTCCATGCACAGAAGTGATGGGAATGTGCTTCCACAGCATCACCTCCAGAGCAGGACAGGAGAGGGAAGTTCCTGCAAGTGTCCCCCAGGCTGGAGCTGTAGGAGAGGGACTGATAAAGGCAGTGGGAAGAACACTGTGGCCCAGCCAGCTCCTGGCACAATGGCTCCATGGGGATAACCAGCTGGAAGCACTGTCAGGCACTGAGCCAGACAATGCTTTGTCCTTTGAGACCTGACAGGCTCCGGGAGCAACCCTGGAGATCCAACTCCCACCCAAGGTGATGGAACTGGGCAAACCACCTCGACCACAGCAATGGGGAGGCCACAGCAGAGCAGTTGTAAAATAGGCTTAGGCTCAGCTGCCCCACCCTGTGCTGGGCCCAGCCTGGGTGCAGGCAGGAGCTGCAGCTCAGCTCTTCAGCAGTAACTAAGCTGCAATAATTTGCTCATGACTCACAGCCCTCATTCTAAGCAAGCCTGATTCAGTGCTAGTATAACAAACACTCTGCTTGCTGCATTTCGTTTATTTTCACTCTCTTGAAGAACCAGGACCCAGCAGAGCAAAGGTGTCACATCAACAGCCCAAGCTGAACAAAGCTCCCCAAAGTGCCATCACACTGCAAGTCACAGCTGAGGCTCCAGGCACAGAAAGTGGGGCAAAACTCTGGTCACAAATGGGGATTTCTTAGAACACATGCAGGCAAAAACCTCACAAAGGCTCAGAATCAGGCTTAGGGATGTATGCTTAGAAACTGCTCTCCCTTGGCTGTAGAAACCTAATTCCCCCAGGGAAATACTAACACAGCCAGTGTTTATGCAGAAGGAGTGTATTGCTAAAGACAAAAGAAAAATAAGAAGTTGAACCTTGTCTCCAAAACACTGAAGATGCTGTGGGCTGGTCACTCTGCTCCCATCATGTGAAAGTTGGGAAATCCCAGCCCCAAAGCCTGGAGGGATTGGCCAGCCCCTCACCTCCCTGGTGGGGTTATTTCTCCCCAGTGTTTCGAGGCTCTCTAAACACACAGCGTTGTCCTGGCCACACTGCATTAAAGAGCAATTTCAAGCAGGCTCTTTTACTAGCCCGAGGATGTTATATGAATGTCACCATGAATAAAACACTTCAGAACACATTGGTCCCTGGAGGCTTCTGGAAACAACTCATGCACCAGTGTGGAAAAGGTCAGGCACAGGCCCATGCCAAAACCTATCAGAGAGACAGGGCCTGGAGTTTACTTATAGAAAACTCACAGCAACAGCCTTCAGAGCCCTCCTGCAGAGAGGAGGAACCCTGGCAAAGCAGCTGCTGCCCTGCTGTGCCACAGCACAAGTGACAAATCACCACTCAGCACCATCCAGAACAGCCCTGCCAGTGAACCAGCAAATGTGGCTGCAGGGCACTGCCAGAGAGAGCCTGGCTGCTGCTGAGCACTGCTGAACCCCTCCTGGAACAGCTCAGACTGGGCTGGGCTCAGAGGACAGGGATGATGCAGGGACCCTGCACCCTGAGGTCTCCCCCAGCCCCTCTGGAGCCCTGCAAGAAATGGAATATTTTCCTTACTCTTCATGGACAACTGAGCACAGTGACAGCTCCCAAACAAACAGCACTCCCAGCACTGCCTTGGAGGCTCAGAGCTGGGGTTTGGGTCCCACAGTTATCAGGGAACCCCCTGCAGGCAGATGATTTGCCTTATGGCACCCTCAGATCCCACTGGCCAGCAAAGCCCAGGCCACACACTGCCAAAGAGCAAAGGGATTCCCAAGGCACAGCATGGGCTTGGGACTGCAGACACACAATGTGAACTGGAAAAAACTACTGATTCTGCACTGCCACCTGCTTTTCCAAGGTTTCTGCACCCTGGCTGTGAAGAACAAGAGCCAGGAACTCCATCAAATCTCACAAACACACACAGGTACCCCTTGTGCCCACTCAGCAGCCACGCACTGCCAGCTCTCTGCTGTGCCACTGAGACACCTCACGGTGGTTTGCAGAACTGGGAAGTGAACAAAAGCAGCACCAGCTCAGTGGCCTGTGGATTCCCAGCTCGAGAGAGACATCCCGTGTCCAGAAGCTGGAGCTGCAGCCTTTGGAGCTCGCAGGCAGCTTTTGCTCCCAAGGTACATCAGAAAAAGGGTTGGCAATCAAGAGCTGGGGGGGAGTCAGAGTAGCAAGAAAAACTCCCAACTCCCTTCTTGGCTTGTTATCTTAAACTCACCGTAGAGATCAGGCCCGTGAGGGGTGAAGACATTGTATAAAACAATGTTGAGAGGTGCAACCACCAGCTTCCCATAGTAATAGCTGTCCACCACCACCAAGGGCACCTGGAAGAAAGCAGCTGTTAGTTAAAGTGCCAGGAGCTTTTGGCTGGGCTGCACTGAAGCTCCATGTGATTTTCCTGAAGGAATTCATCCCTCCTGTCACAAGCCCAATCCATTCCCTCTCTGCATTGCTTCAGGCACTTACCAAAAACAGGATCAATGACACCACACACCAGTTCAGGAAACTCTTCCACCTCTGCTTCAGTATCAACAAGTCAAAGGCAATAGGAAGCCTGAAAGAGAGACCAGCTGTCAGCTGGAGACCTTGGCTTTCCCCACTGCAGGTTCTCCTGCCCTCCAAAGCAAGCTGAGAGAGAACCATCCCTTCACTGGCCTCTGCTTCTACTCCACATCCAGCCATCCAACTCAGGCTTTACTCTCCCAGTGTATTAACATCAGGAAATCTTCCCAACCTAAGTCCTCCAGAAGCAAAGAACTCGGGCTATGGAAGCCTGCAGCACAGACTAGGCTCAGGCAGGCCCTGAGAGTTTTTTCCTCCAGCTCTCCACCCCTGCATTCTCCCCAAACAGGCAAAAAAATTATCTGACAAAGTGCAAAACTCCCCAGCTTTCCTTTTCTTACCCCAGAGCTGCGCTGAAGGGCCAGCCCAGGAGGGCTCCAGCAGCCACCCCCAGCACTGCCACAGAGGTCTTGTCCATGTACCAGCCAGTCATGGCAACCACCGTGGTGTACATGCAGAAACTGCTGGGCAGGAAAGCTGCAGCACAAGGGAGGAAAGGGGTCAGCTCAGCTTCCTCACACTCCATACCTACAGCAGGGGTTTTACACAAGCCTCACAGTGGCTGGGAAAGAGGGGACAGGACACAAAGGCAAGTGGCAGTGCCAAAATAGGAGCCTCCTTCCTTAGGTTAAAATATGTCCAAGGAAGGCAGGCCAAGCCTCTGTTTAAGAGGCACAGCCAGGAGACAGGAGGCAGCAACAGAAACAAGCAGGAAACAAAGAGGAAACTGAAACTTGTAAGAAAGCAACACAGAAAACACAATGTGGATCAACACTTATTCTGTCACACCTGCCGTGAGAAACACTCCAGCAGAACACAGCCACAACAAACACAGACTAGAGATCCATAACACAATGTTGGAGATGTGTCACAGCTGAGGCTTCTCTTCTCTCTGGCCCTGCCTCTGGTTTCCAGGGACAAGGTCACTGTCAGAGTCACTGCTACAAGTAAACCTACCTGCAGAAGCACAGAACATCCCCGTGCTGAGCACCAGGAAGGCCAACATCAGCCTGCTCACATGCAGCCCAAACTTCTTGCACACAGCCCTGAGGAAGCAAGAGGGAAACGGACACAGAAAAGATCCTTAAAATCAGATTATTCCCAACAGAAAAAATGTGAGGTAACAGTCTGAAAATCACAAACGAAGAGGCAGAGTCTAACCCAGCTTAGACAAGATAATTGTATGTTAAGGATTTACTGCTTTTAGTGGATGTAAACAGCACTGGCAGATGGATTACACACAGCAACAATTAATGTGTTCCAGTAAAATTCACTATGGTAAGCAAACACAGCACCAGACTCTCCTCCAGCAGAGCTCAGTCTACAACACTCCCACCCTGCTTGCTGCTGTCGGTGAGAAAATGAGTGTAGTCAGCAAAATGCTGGAGTGGAGATGTGGGTGGCAGCTCTGAGA
This sequence comes from Pseudopipra pipra, assembly GCF_036250125.1. Lineage (NCBI taxonomy): Eukaryota > Metazoa > Chordata > Aves > Passeriformes > Pipridae > Pseudopipra > Pseudopipra pipra. The sequence continues at coordinate 5,458,205 of NC_087571.1, forward strand.
GTACAGTTTTGTCCTAATTGTGGAATTCTCACCAGTATTCCATTAAGTTATCATGAGAACACGTATTTTCAAGGTTCACTTTTAAGCAACCCAATCCACACATGAGCTTCAAAGCGTATTTCCCGTGCATGGCACCCAAAACACTCACTGCAGGCAGGCTCTAACACTCACTTGTAGAAGTAGAGTTCACAAATGCAGCTCAGGAAGGCCAGGAAGCATCGGAGGAAATAGAAGATAAGGACCTAGGAGACATGGTCGGAGTGTGAGGAAGGCACGGGACACAAACCGGGCTTGTAAAGCATCGGCGGAAACTCACAAACCCTCCGAAACCCTCCCGGGAGGTCGGTGTTTGTCAACCAAGGAGAGTTTTGTAAACGCGAACTCTCCGACAACAAACAAAGCGGTTGTTTTCACACACGGGACTAAAGGTACGTTTATTCCCCACAGAAGCAGGTTCCACACACGTGATTTACCTTGTTGGTTTGCAGGACTCGAGCATGGAACCAGGCTGGTAAGGCATGGAGCCACAGGTAAGCATAGGAGCGGATGGCATAGGCTGGGGAGTATTCCCACGTCTGAAACCCCTTCCCATAAATGAGGTAGTGTGTCTGCAACGGAGATTAAATCAAGAAATAAATCAACATGCATCAGACAGCCTCCCATCTCCCACCTCCCAGTCCCTGAGTACAAAAATTCCTCTTTGAGAGACTGGTACGGGGTTCTAAATAAACCTGCGTGTGCACTGGCCAGGTACACGCTGCCAAATGCCAAGGGCACGAAGCCACTCACCGGTTCCCAGTAGTTGAAGGTCTCATCGCAATCAGAGATGTTGCTCAGGAGGGCTGCACAGAACCTGGCCGAGATGAGACACTTGAAAGCTGTTGATCCTTCGGGGGCCCAAACTTGCCCTGCTTTGCTCCCGGATGATCTAATCCAAAGAGGAGGGAAAAAAAAATTAAAAAAAAAAAAAATTAAAAAAAAAATACGAATATGCAGCAGGAAGGCTCAGCGACGAGACCAAGCGACACGAAAAGGACAGAGGAGGGTATCTGAGCCGCTGATTCCAGCAGCGAGCGCGCTGCTTTCCTTGGGGGGGTCGGGTACCAGGGCAGCAGCATCACCCCCCGCCCCACCGCAGCCCCGCACCGGGGGCTCCTGCCGGCCGGGGGGATGCGGGGCGGGCATCTCCGCCACCGCCCGGGGCCGCCCAAACACCCCCCGCGTGGGCACTGCCCCGACACCCACTCTGCCCGCGGCTCCTCCGCCTCCGGCCGCCGCCCCGCCGCCTCCCCGCCGCCCGCCCGCGGCCGCTGCCGGGCCCCCTTGGCGGCCATGGCGGGGACGGGCACGGCCGGGCGGGCGGGCGGCGCTGCCGCGGGCGGGCGGGGCGGGGAAGCCGCCGCCGCCATCACGGCTGTGGGCAACGGGAGCGCGCGGAGGGGCGGGAGCGCGCGGCGCGAACACACGGTGTCTGTCCCGCATACACGGTGTCTGTCCCGCACACGCGGTGTCTGTCCCGCACACGCGGTGTCTGTCCCGCATACACGGTGTCTGTCCCGCATACACGGTGTCTGTCCCGCATATACGGTGTCTGTCCCGCACACACGGTCTGTGACCCGCACACACGGTGTCTGTCCCGCATACACGGTGTCTGTCCCGCATACACGGTGTCTGTCCCGCATATACGGTGTCTGTCCCGCACACACGGTGTCTGTCCCGCACACACGGTCTGTGACCCGCACACGGTGTCTGTCCCGCACACGCGGTGTCTGTCCCGCATACACGGTGTCTGTCCCGCACACACGGTGTCTGTCCCGCACACAGGATCCGTGTCCCGCATACACGGTGTCTGTCCCGCATATATGGTGTCTGTCCCGCACACACAGTGTCTGTCCCGCACACACGGTCTGTGACCTGCATACACGGTGTCTGTCCCGCACACACGGTCCGTGTTCCGCACACACGGTCCGTGTTCCGCACACACGGTCTGTGACGGTGTCTGTCCCGCACACACGGTGTCTGTCCCGCACACATGGTCTGTGCCCTGCACACACGGTCCGTGTTCCGCACACACGGTGTCTGTCCCACACATACGGTGTCTGTCCCACACATACGGTGTCTGTCCCGCATACACGGTGTCTGCCCCGCACACACAGTCCCTGCCCCGCACACATGGTCCCTGCCCCGCACACATGGTCCCTGCCCCGCACACACAGATTTGGGTAACTCAGGCCGGTGCTGGAGTTCTGTATCAGCTGCAGTCACATCTGCTGCAGCAAATAATGCACTGCTGGTGGTACAGCTATTTTAGGACTAGTTAGGACCCTTTGGAATATAGCGATGGAAATAATTTGTGATTAGTCACTCAGAGAAGCTGTGGCTGCCCCATCCCTGGAAGTGTCCAAGGCCAGGTTGGACAGGGCTTGGAGCAACCTGGGCTAGTGGAGGGTGTCCCTGTCCATAGCAGGGGGTGGAAGAAGATGAGCTTTAAAGTCCCTTCCAACCCAAACCATTCTAGGATTCCGTGATTTCCATCTGTATTAGCTCCTCAGGAAACGGTCCACGGCTGGGATCCCATCCCCAGCACCTCTGCTGAGATGGGCTGTGTGAGGCAACCCAGACCCACCATCCTCCCACAGGGACTGAGCATCTGCACAGGGTTTTCAGTGCTCAGAACACACACAGTGCCTGGGAAATGGTGAGATCCTCCCTGTTTCGGTGTGCTTGAGATAATCACCACCAGTATAAGGTGCTGGGCAAGCATAAACAGGAATAGGAAAAGTGAATTGGCATCAGCAAGGAGATCGAGTCCACTCTCACAGGACCCTAGGAAAGAAAGGCTCCACTTTATAAAACGAGGTTTCATTACACACACAGAGAACAGGGAGGTGCTTGGTCCTCCTGAACAGGAATTTCCACATTTACAACACGTGCAGGTACTCAAAGTCCACCCCGCCTTTGTGAGAGGCGCTGCAGTCACACACCGTGTCAGGTGACATTGGCCAGAGCAGAGACCTGCCCAGGTGCTGCTCGAGCACCTGAGCCCAGGGTGGAACATTCTACCTCAGGGTCACACCCAGCTGCTGCTGGATTTGCTCCCGAAGGCGCAGCTGCAGCTCCGCGGCCCCGCGGCGGCTCAGGGCCCTGTCACAGGACTGGAAGGTCAGCCTGTAGCAGAGGCTCCTCCGCCCCGTTCCTGCCTGCTGGAAACTGTCCCTTAACTGGATGGAAACCACCGTTTCACCTGACACCCCCCTGGCAAGGGTGTGAAAAGCAACTTCGTCGAACTGCTCCCCCTCGGGAACCCAAAAGCTGACGTCGTGCACGTAGGAAGGGGGATAGAGGGAAAAACTCTTGAAAAGCCTCAGCTCTCCTCTAGGAAACTGCCTCAGGAACCGTGTGTCCGGTGTCCAGAGCATTCTCCAGTCGGATATTCCACAGAGCAGCATGGCCAGGAGGTCAAGGTTCAGTGAGGCAAAGACAACCACCAGCTCACTGCTTACTAGCTCATGGGATGTCCTTATAACCCCCAGGCAGGAGCCCTTCTCACAGGAGCCTGGGGGATCTGTCTCCATGCACATGAAGTACTGGATTTTACCAAGCTGAGACTCAAAAGCAGCAAAGTCACTTAGCTCAGTTGCTTCAGAGCTCGTTGCTTCCTGCAGGTTGATATTTGGTTTAGTGCCAGTCTGCTGAAGGGAATGTATGGTGGATGTAACGTTATTCACCAACATCTGGACACAGCTGCTCTCTGTACCCCTGCTCACTGCAAACACAATGAGCACCTCGTGAAAAACAGGCATGGAGTGAGGAGAGACACGACACCTCCTGAAAACTGGCCCAGAAAGAACACGGAGTGTCCCTGGGAAAAAGGCTCCTTCCTGCATTATTGCCCGAGCATGAGGCAGCAGGGACGGTCTGAGATAAAACTGCTTTGGACTGTGACGTCCTTCTGGTACATTCTTCTTTGTGCCCTGGCAAAAATCAGCACAGGAAGATAAAACAGGTCCATTTGCAGGTCCATGAGACATTTCCTCAGGGCTTGGAATCTCCTCTGGGCTCAGAGCGAGCCAAAAGATACTGGAGGGACAAACCCCCTCGAGGTGGCCCTGGTGGAGCAGGGGAAGGCAGGAGTCAATGTCCTGTACTGGAAAGGCTTGGCTGAGCCCTGCAGCAAGCTCCTCCTTCACTGTCCGGACTGGGTGGTTTGAATTCGGTTCTAGGAAACCCCTGGGAAAAATAAAAGTGCAGATTACAGACACCACTAAACAGATTTCCCTGGAATAGCCTTCCTCTGGCCATAATTTGAGTGCAGCAATTCACCCAAAACATTCTTAAGCCAGTTTTTAGTGACTACCTGAACAAGCCAAGCCTCTCACCAAACGTGTTGCATGTTTTCAGGACACTGGTGTTTGTCTCCAGGTTGCAATCAAGAATTAATTGAATTTGCTAATAAAAAAGGAACGGGGCTTTCCAATCATCATATCCATTTATCTGACACCTGGTCACTCCCACTGAGAGCCAAACAGAAACTAATTATAAAACTCACCTGTTAATTTTATCCACGAGGACTTGTGGCACTTGAAAAGAAACCTTTTGGCTTTCCAGTTGTATCCTGCAGCTCCCGGGTGTGAAACACGGGAGTGGAGTGCTCCGTGTGAAAATGTGGTTCAGGGCACCCTCTACACAGAAGGATTTATCTTGGCTCCTGACAACACACAAAACCACAGCAAAGCCATCAATAATTTCTGATATTTAACGTGCCACAAGAAAGCCTTGCACAGGTAATCCATGTGACACCAACACACGTCTCAGTGAATCCCAGGCCTTGTTCCAACCCTGCTGGGATTGCCTGCTGAGCAGACACACACACCACAGTCCTCCTGATGATTTTGACCTTTAAAATCCTAAGACAGTCTTATTTTTAGAGGGTACTTTGGCAAGAAGCTTGCATTTGAATCTTGGCTATTCTGCTTAGAGATGAAAAAGAACTGCAGCTATTTTAAGGGAATTTAAAAGGAGTTCCACTCCAGCAAACAAGATACTAAAAGAACACACCAATGCTGGCCTTTATAAGAGCACAAATATCAGAATTTCTGTTTTGCCATGTGATGGTTACCTGTAACCTGTACATTTGTATCCATGGATTGTCTCTGCATTAAAAGGATGAACATCGCTCAAGATAAATCCAGCTCCTGCTGCCACAGCCACTATTTGCCAGCTGTTGTGCCATTCCCTCCTTGGCTGGTCTGCAGGTGTCCCACCCTGGCCATTGCAAAGAGCCACGTGGACCTCTCCCTCCTCTGCCAGCACTTCTGCGGAGCTGGAAGGAAAGGCACCAACGAGAAGAACCCTGTTAGCACACCCACAAATTTCACAGGGCCAGAAAAGCACCCAGAGCACAGCTACAAACGTGTATCACAGCAGGCAACCAGCACAGAACTATTTCTGGGTCACTCACCTACGGAAAAAGTGGGCAAGAAGCTCCCTGTTCTTCACTACCCCAGCCTTCCTCCCACAGTGGGGGAAGTTGAAGTAAATACAGTCGAATTGTCTTTCTTCTGGTGAAAAGTAGTCCTTCAGCTTGGTGCAGTCCACAGAAAACACAACCTCAGCTCCTGCAACAGCAAAGGAAAAAAAAAAAAACAAACAAGGGTGTGATGTTTATCACTAGGGAAAATTTCAGAGAAAGGCAGGAATGCAAGTCCTCTAATCGGTTTTAAAGTAGGTGAGAGCTGCCAGGCATCTCCCCAGCCGTGCATTAGGAACACCAGGAAGCCTGGGCTCCACTTCACCTCTCGTGGAAACTTCTGAAAATACTTGAAAATAGTGGTTTCAGTGCAATTTCAGCACTATTTAAGCCTGATCAGGTTTTAGGGTGTTTGATTTGGCCAAACGGACCGTTCCAATCCCTCACACGAGACGCCTGGAATGGGAGGAGACGCCAAGGGTCTGGAGACAGGGGCACGGCAGCGCGATGGCTCTGGATGGAGCTCTGATTAGAGGACGGTGACAGCAAAGGGCTCAGCGACACCGCTGCCTCCTACACCGCTGTGCCCGGGGGTCCCACCACCCATCCCATCGCATCCCATCGCATCCCATCGCATCCCATCGCATCCCATCCCACCGCATCCCACCCGCGCACCCACCGCTCTCCCGCAGCCTGCGGATGCTCCGCGCGGCTCCCCCTCGCCGGGACGCCTCCTCCTCGCTCTCGTAGCAAGTGGCCACCACGTGCGTGCCCTCGGCCCCGCAGAGAGAAGCGGCGAAGGAGAAATTGCCCTCCCCGAGCAGCAGGACGCGGCGGAGCCCCATGCCCGGGCACCGGCAGCGGCAGCGGCTCGGAGCCCCCGGCGCTCGGAGCCCCCGGGACTGGGAGCCCGCGGTTCCCGGAGCCCAAGTCGCTCGCTCATGACGTGGGGCCGGTCAGCGGCCACTGCTGGTGGCGTCGGGGCATCCCCGGTGCCTTTTGAGCAGCCGGTTCCCCGCCCCGGGGGGATCCAGGGAGCTGCCGGTGCTCCCCGGGATGGAGGGATGGATGGAGGGATGGATGGAGGGATGGATGAGCCGCCGCATCCCCCCCGCCGCCTCCCCAGCGCTTGGAAGGAGGTGCGCTTTGGGAGAGCTTTCTGAGCCTCTGCGCAACAGGAAATGGGCGTTAAATAAATAAATAAGTGCGTAAATAAATAAATAAAGCCGTTACAAAGCTAAGGAATCGTAGAATCACAGAATCCTGGGGTGGTTTGGGTCGTCTTGTTCCACGGGCAGGGACATTTTCCATGGGAAAGGGACACTTTCCATGGGCAGGGACTCATCTCATTCCATGGGCAGGAACACTTTCCACTGCCCCGGATGGCTCCAACCTGGCCTTGGACGCTTCCAGGGCTGGGGCAGCCACAGCTTCTCTGAGCAACCTGTGCCAGGGCCTCACCACCCTCACAGGGAAAAATTTCCCCCCAGTATCCCCCCTAACCCTGCCCTGTGGGTGGCAGGATATTGGGGAGGCACTGGGTCCCTGTGGCCTTGGGTGAATCCCTTTCTCTGTTTCAAAGGGTGAGTAAGTGACCCAGAGAGATGTTCAGTGCTGAGACATGGAGCATAACACCTCAGAAAAAATAATTACCACACCACCTCCCCCCTCCAGGAAAGGAAAAAAAAACCCAAACTCATATTTAACCGTGCTAAATGGGAGTTTTCCTTTCCAGCATCCTCACTGCTTTGAAGCACCTTGCACTCCAGATTACAAGGGAAACATCAGAGAATGAGATGTTGAACCAGCCTGTTGGATGTGAGGTGCAGGTAAAGGGGAGCTCCTGGATGACATCTGTGCTTCGAGGTGACAGAGATGTTTCCTGGCATTTTCTCCCCGCTGAGCTGTGCTGCTGTGCCACCACAGAACAGATATTTCAGGTCATTCAGGGAGTGGTATCTGCATTTCAAGTATTCTTGTCTAGCTGACCTCATCATCCCCAAAGAGCTTTCACTCAAAATGCCCATTTCTTGCTCCTGCATTTGGGCCCAACAAAACCCTGGACTATAAAAAACCATTTCCCTCAGGGGAAATGCACTTTCTGGATATATTCTCACTATTTCCCACTTACTTCCTCATTTTTTTTTTTTAATTTTTATTCTTTTAGAATTGGAACAAGAACTTCACTGGTTTCTGGGCCCCTACCCTGAGTTAGAACCTCCTTTGTGCAACCCAGCTGCTCAGTCCTGCTTCACTACAGGCCACCACATGGAAGCATTGGGGTTTTTTTTCTGCTTGTGTTCAACACTCAGAGAAGGAACAAGAAGGATGCAGGAAAAGGCTCAGAAACCAGGAAGGCTGTCTGCCCACAGTGCTACAGGGATTTCCTTCGAGCAAAAAGACCCGTCACACATGAAAGCCAAATGTAGCATCGTGTGGAAAACATTCCTCCTGCTGTTTAATGGGGATTGTTTGTGACCTAAGTGAGTGCAGAGGTGACTGTGAGTCACCACTCAACCTGTGCCTGGTCAGACAAGCCCAATTAACACCTTAACTGGGAGGGCTTTTTGGAACCAGCTAATGGGAAACACCAGACCTTGAAATGAGGGGGGATTTGAGGTGTTTGACAATGACCCCTCATCACTGAGTGCTCATTTTGGTTTTCTCCCCTAAAGACACAGAATGAAGGGTAACCTCTCAGTTCAGCTGAGGTGTAAACAGATCCCTTCTCACAGAACTTCTGCCTTAGCAGGTATAAGGAACATAAAAAATAGGTCAGGTCATGACTGAGTCTGATGCTCTGTGTGACAGATCTGTGGCGTTCTGCCCTTTTTGAAGATGAATTTTAGAATTCAATTCCAGTAATACAGACTTCCCTTTATGCTCATATCCCTTTGAAGAGAGGTGCTAAGCAGATGATGGTGCCTGAGAAGGACTTAGTAGTGGTTTGTATCACTCAGCAATGACGGCATAAATCAGGTTATTGCTGTAGACATCAGATGCTGTTCATTGTTTGAAGGGCACTAACATCACAGTTTCAAAGGGATGTGATTTGCATCATGAGAGCAGGATGTTTTCCTCCTCTTGGGAGATATCTGTGTTTAACTGCAGCTCTGCAGTTTTCATCTGCAACTGCTCTGAACTGGCTGCAGCACTTGGATGCTTCTCCACAACGTGAGTCATTCTGGAGATTTAAGATACAGTTGTCTTGCAGTCAGTTGTTATCGAATACCCACACTCCAGATGGGTTTCAATTGTCATGAAGCTGTTTTACCAGTTTAATCTCCACTGGAGAAACTTTTCTGTGGCTTGTGAAACACTCTGAAATCCTCTGGCACGGCTGAAGGAAAAGACTCGTGCATTGGATGTTTGCAAAACATTAGAGAAGGTAATGTGGAGTGGGATGGGTGCTTCTGGACACCAAGACAAGCTGTCCTGGCCACACTTGCCACCCAAGCTGTAAGGAAGGATGGTACCAGCTACGTTCACCTTACACAGCTCCCTGGCCCCACCACTCCGCTTGGTGCCCAAAACAAATAAATACAAACTGCTTATTCATGTTTTATTCGTTAGTAAACTTACTCGGCATAAATAATAAGAGCAGCCCCTCAGCACCTGGTGCCAGGTGCCGTGGGCTGGCCCCGGGGGGGGCTGTGTGCGGGCACAGCCCTATTTCCTCTGGGCGCCTGCGATGGCCGGTTTCTCCTCGCGGGTGATGGGGATGGAGCGCTCGGGGACGTCGCTCACCTTCCTGGGAGCGCTCACGGTCAGCACCCCGTCCAGGGACAGGGACGAGGTGATGGTCAGAGGGTCCACGTCGTCGGGGATCCTGTATTTCCTGTTGAACTCCCTGGCGATGAAGCCGTGCTCGTCCTTCGGGAGGAGAAGGGACAGGCACAGTGAGGAGCGTTCGCTCGGCACAGGCAGAGCTGGGATCGGGGAGCCCGCGAAGGAAAACCTCCCAGGGACTTAAAGGAGCTTTTAAAATGAGCTGCCCTCTTTAAACAGAGCCAAGTCTGGCCAAAGGGAGGCACTGCCCTGGCTGGGTGCAGGTGCCTGCGGGTGCAAACACTGCTGGCAGGAGGAGGCTTTGTGTTCCACCTCTGGGCTTCACTGCCCAACTCTGGGCAAGGGGCAGCACCAGGCCTGCCTGCAGTGCCAACCACACCAGCTCCCGAGGGTCTGCAGAGCCCCAGAGAGCTGAGCTCTGTTAGACTGCTGGATTGTGTTCTTAGCCAAAAAAAATTGCAGAAACTATACTAGGATTACAGGATTATTATTACTATTATTATTACTATTATTATTATTGTTATTATATTGTTATTGTTATTATATTATTATTTTGATATTATTTCGATTTATTTTTATATATAGATATTTTATTTTTATTATTATTATTTTGAGTATTATTGTTATTTTTTTATTATGTTCTTAGCAAAAAAAAAGTTGCAGTAGCTCTGTCAGGATTACATGCCATTATTACTATTACTATTACTATATTATTATTGTTATGGTTATTGTTATTATTATTATTATTATTATTATTATATTGATATGGCAATTGCAGCTACTTTATCATGAATGTTCTCTTCCTTCCAGCAAGGAACTGGGGACAGGAGGTAGGAGGGATATGGGGGCTGGAAAATGCTGTTTCATCCACCTTTGAACATGGCTTTGGATTTCTCTCTGCCCAGCTGGCACCCAGGTCTCCAGGGCCAGCAAGAAGTGGGATTATGAGAGCAGAACACAACTTTTAAGGGTTAGAAACTCATAGCTGGGCCTAGGAAAGGTTACACAACAGGGCAGTGCACTGGTTCCTTTTGTGGTTTGATTGTTACAGCTTGTTGTCAGTGTATTGAACACCTCCCTGCATTTCTGGCCTCTGCCCAAAAAGAGGGAGGCCCAAAAATGCCCATTTCAAAGACGATTTTCCAGCTGGGTTCACAGTTCATGTAACATCAGCAATAAATGTTCACCCTCTTGCTGCCCTGTCTGGGATCAGCTGGGGGGGTTTGCACAGAGCATCTTCCATTGGGGCTGGCTGATAAAACAAACAATGACAAGTATCTGAGGTGAGCCCAGAGGAGTGTTTTGCAGCCTCCTGGTTTCAGCGGAGGTGAGGGAGCTCCCGCTGGGAGTGGCACAGTTAAATCAGAGGTACCTGGCGCTCCTCGTGCTTCCCGTGGATCTCTATCATGTCCCCAAGCACCTTCACTTTGAGCTCCTCGGGGGAGAAATGCTTCACATCGAGGTTTACATAAAACTTGTCCTTGTCCAGTCGCATCTGCAAAACAAGGAGGTGACCTCAGGAGAGAGCAGGTGAGGGTTTCTGCTTCAAGAGGCTCTCAGAACACGGCAGGTCAGCACTCAGCTGGTGTCCACACACCCACTGACCTTGGTTTTGGGGTTCTCATCTGAGTGGCTTTGTCCCTGGCTGGCCTTGCATTAATGCCCATCCCTGCGGTACCTGAGATTCTCAATTTGTTAAAATCTGCTAAAGCTGCCCCTTGAGTTGGTGTAGTGCTGATTATGGCTGCTTCAGTGCACAGCCAGACCCAGGTCGCTAAATCAGGGCAAACATTATGCAAAGATTAAAATAATACTTTCCTCTCCCTCCTTCTGCTCAGAATAGCTCTACAAGCTACTTGTAAATAAGAGATTGACTCGTAGAACAGGCAAGTGCCTCTTGGCTCAGCCCCTGAAGCAAGTAGACTCCTTCTCCTTGATCCTTTGGGTCCTGTATCTTACTGAAAACGCTGCTCTTCTCGGCAGTGATTCTTTAAAATAGGCCCCTTTTTCCTCAGCAGCCTGACATGAGCATCCCACTGCCCCTGCCCCTGTGCTGTTTGCTTCTCAGGTGGGAGTGGGATTGGAAGTTTGGCATAGCAGACTGGGAAATTAGGGAAATCAGGCTTCCTCCTGTCTTCTGTCAGCTCTTAGAGCCACCTCAGTTTGCCTCTCTTCCCATCACTATGGCAGTACTTGCTCTCAGCCCCAAACGATGAGCAGAGCACGCAGAGCTTCTTGCCTAACGAAGAGCCACAAGCACAGCACCCTTTTCCCCAGCCTTCTCCTAAATAACCACCTCCAAGCAGCTTCCAGGCTCTCAGCTCTCCTGGGTGTCCAGCTCCAGAGCCAGCAGGATGCGCACACAGCGGTAACAAAGAGCATGAAGAAGCAAAGATTACCTCAGAGAGTCCTGTCTCTAGCCAACTGGGCATCCGAAGGATGGGGGATCTCATCAGGAAGGGGCTGAAGCTGGGGGAAACAGGGAGCAGCTCTGACTCCTGCAGGTGCTCCCCGAAAATCTGGTCAAAGATACGACTCGGTGCCAACCAAGAAAAGAAGGGTCTGCGGATCAGGGGGTTATGAATGGTGATATCCATTGGAGAGCGCTGGAGGAGCCTGGCAAACAACTGTGCTGCAGTGCCGTGCTGGGAGCCTGGGACAGCTTTATACCCGTGCAGCTGGCCTGGCCTTCCACCCCCCCGAGGCCTCTTGAACAGTGGTGTCAGGGATTTTATTGTCCCACTCCTGGGCCGGTCCCCTCGGCGGTGCCCAGTAGCTGTCTGAGGGATTTGAACGCGCTGCTGAGGAGGAGGGGGAAGGGGAGAAGAAGAAAAGGAGCCCAATGGGGCAGCAAGAAGCCAAAGTGCCCGGCCCGCCCCGCTCCCCACGTGCTGTTTATCTGCAGAGTCCCAGGCGGGCTTGGCGGATGTTCCCAGCTGCTTGGGATGCCAGCGGGATCAATGCAGCTCCTATCTTTGGCTCCCAGGGAACGCGACAAGGGGCCGTTGTTCCCACTGCCAGAGCCCAGAGTTCAGCTCCCCACATCACCCACCAGCCCTGGGGAGGGCTCTGCCCCTGCCCACAGCGAAGGGAGTCATGGAGCCAGGGGGCAGGGAAGATCCCAGCAGGTCTTTGCTGGGATGCCCCTGGCACTGCAGCCCAGGAAAGCCCCACAGCTGCCTCTGTGCCCAGTGGTGTGTGGGAATGGAAGGTGGATTTCTCCACTGTTCAGCCCAACACCTCTGGTCTTCAGCCCATCAGAGAAACCACTGGAGAGCCCAACACTGTGACCTCAGAGCCCCAGAGGGCCAGAACAGAGAAAACCTGGTCATGCTCATGGTGCCTTCTCAGGATTCGAGCCACCTCTGTCTGCCTGTGCCCCTGCACTAAGCTCATTTTCTATATGTGCTCCTAATACATCTTAACTCACACATTTATTTTAATTCCTGCCTCGCCTGTGAGCCTCAATCACAGGAATGGGTTCAGCCTGGCAACTGTACTTAAAGGGCAAGAACTCGTCTCTGCCTCTGAGAGCTCGTAACTTAAACGCAATTTCTGGCTCAGGGGCACATCATTCTTACTGCCAGCACTGCCAGCCCTTTGCAAAAGGCTCTGAGCCTCTTCCTCTCAGCTTGCCTGCAAGAATAGGGAGCAGAATTTGCTCTGTGCAGCAGCTCGGGCCATAAATACCCTCTCCAGTTCCCCATTACATCAACAGCACTGCACCTGCTCCCTCACACTGCAGGGACACGGGCTCAGGGAAATCTCTGGTTTCAGGGTACGTGGAGCTCAACTGGGCTCTGCTCCCCTCCTGCACCACCAGCAGCCCCCAGCCCTGTCCAATGGGACTGGGTCTGTGCCAGCTTCACCCCTTGGTTAACTCTTGATCCCTGGCACAGGGATCTCTCCGGGACTCAGTATGCCAAAGCCCTGGCCAAGGGAACAGCCTGGACAGCCAGTTTGGAGCAGACAGTCCAGGGTGGGGAGGTGTCAGTAGTGGGATCTGGATCCTGTCTAGTCCAGCTTAACTACCTGCAGCACTTCATCACTCAAAGGAGCTCAGCCCCTCCAAAAATCAGGCTCCATGTGCAGGGCACGGGAGGGGCTGATCTGGGCCATGGGTGTGACTTCATTGCACAGCCTGAACATGCACCAGCCAGCATTAGCTACTGCCCTGTCCCCATGGGGGGTTCAGGGCCATCAGTACCATCAGCACCATCCATACCAGTGCCAGGGACCCCCTGGACCTGCTGACAGGCCTTGGAGCACCACCAGCAGCACAGCCTGGGCTCTGTCCTGCCTTTCCCCACTTCAGCCTCCCTCAGCTCATCCTTGTGCCTCCCAGCTGCCCATTCCCCTCGTGCAGCCCCTGCTCCAGAAGGGGCTCTCCGGGGCTGGGAGGACGTGTGGGATGTTCCCAAGGTGTCCGTGACTGCCGGCAGTGCCTGCACTCCCTGCTGGAATGCGGCGAGAAGCTTCTCCCGTCACCCTGGCGAGGCATCCTGGGCCCTGTGCGCGGGGCTATTTTGGTCCATCTTTTTATCACACACTCCTCCCTTTGGAATTCACCCAATTAAAACCTTGCAATCTGCAGCCTTCACTCTCAGAGGCAGCGAGGGCTCGGCAGGTCCCTGTCCCCAGCCCCGCCATGGCCGCTCGGACCGTCCCCCACGCCCACCCCATGAGCTCCGAGTACGAGTTCGCCAACCCCAGCAAGATCTACGACCAGAACTTCGGAGAAGGTAAGGAAGGAGGTGGGATCCCCCTGGCACCTCTCTCTGCCCTGCTGCAGGAAGGCTGTGGTGGAGCTCCCCTGGGCAGATTGACCTGCGGAGCAGGCTAAGGGAACTGGAGCAAAGGAATTCGGAGGGTAAGAATGCAGATCAAACCAGGGGGATAGCCAGGGTCTCTCTCTTCATGTCCACTTCCTCCATCCATGCCTACTGCTGTCTGTGCTGTCCCTCCCTCATGCCACCCATGCTCTGGCATTCATGCACATGCTGTGAAAACATGGAGCGAAAGGCTCAGGGGAGGGGGGGGGGAAGTTTTTTCAGCCAGGGGATGTGGAGAAAAGCTGAGCTGGGGTGTTCAGCACAAAGCTGGGCAGTGGCTGGCGGAGGGGAAGGAATGTGGGCAGCAGCAGAACCATTCAGCTCCAGCACAACAGCGTGAAAAGGCAAAAAGCTCCAAGGAAAGCCCCCCGGACAATGGCACACAAAAGGCCTTTAGTTCTTCAGGGCAGTTTCTTCACCATCAGCATTTTCCGTGCCCATCCCTGGCTGTGGGCTCTGCACTGCAGAGCACCCACTGCACCTCCCAGTCCCTCCCAGTCCACCCAACAGACATGTGAAGCTGGATGCCAGCCCTGGGCTCGCTGGCAGCCCTGGGCTGTGTGGTGGGAGGCAGTGGCTGGCAGGCTCTGTGTGTGTGTTTTAGAGACACAAAGGTAGGAACTGCAAGAGGCTCCACCCATATTGTGCTGCTGTGGTGGCAAACCCAAGGTGTGTGCCAGGTGCCAGCCTCCTCCTGCCACCCTTCCCTGTCTGCTGCCAAGCATCCTCCTCCAGCCCCTCCCTCAGGAACCCCACACTCCTCACCAAGTCTCCTTTCCAGGTGTGTCCCCATCTGAGATTTTAGCCCCTGCCCTGTACCACGGCTACTACATCAGGCCTCGGATCAACAAGCAGCTGGACCGGGGCACCTCGGAGATCTGCCTGAACGAGCACAAATTCCAGGTGTTCCTGGACGTCTGCCAGTTCCTGCCGGACGAGCTCAGCGTCCGCACCGTGGACAACCTGCTGGAGGTGGTGGGCCAGCACCCCCAGAAGGCTGATCGCCACGGCTTCATCTCCAGGGAGTTCACCAGGACCTACATCCTCCCTCTGGACGTCGACCCCTTGCTGGTGAGGGCCACCCTGTCCCACGATGGCATCCTGAGCATCGTGGCTCCCCGCACCGGCAAGGAGCTGAAGGCCAAAGTCAACGAGGTGAAGATAACGCAGGAGGAGCAGCCAGTGGGGAAAGAGGAGCAGCCCGAGGAAGGAAAAGAGAAGGAGAAGTCCTAAAGGCCCCAGGTGTGGGCTTGCACTGGGAAGGTGGGGGGGACAGGGATGGGGAATCCACGGTGACAGACTCGTGTTTCTCACCATCAGTGTTTAGCAGGGCTCTGAGGCAGCCAGACTGCTGCTTCCCAAGGCTGATGGCTGGAAAAAAGGGACTTGGAGCTGAAAACAGAGGGGAACTGAAGTGCTAGTGTGAGGGAGTGAGTGTAATGCGAGTTTTCTCCTAGCTCAAGTGCTCATGGAGCACCAGGCAGGGTGCTCTTCCCTCACCCCAAAAGACCAGGGCCACTCTTACCCCAAACTGTGAGGCTGTGCCACAGTGGACTGTGAAACAGCTGCTGTGCTCTGGCCCAGGAGGGAAGAGGGAAGAGATGATCCCAGTGCCTTGCCTCTGAGCTGGTGGCTGAGCTTTGTGGACACGGGAGGTGCTTGTTGGTCTGTAAAAGTGCCTGCAGTTCTCAGGAGGGAGGAGGAATAAACATGCCTCTGGTCTTCTCTTGCTTGCCTTGGGTTCCTGTTGCTTCTGGCCTGCAGCAGGAAGGATGGACAGTGTCTCAGCTGTGGAAATGGCATCAGTGGTGACATGGAGGGACTGTGGGGCACCCAGGGGCACATCTGTGATTCACCTCCTGGCTCAGGGGCAGCTGCAGGGTCTGTTGTAGGGAGCCCTCAGTGGAGCAGCCTCGAGGACAGAAGGTGCAGAGTGATGAGCTCCTGGAGGGTCCCTGTGCACCCCCAGACCTGCAGGTGGGATTAGCCCAGGTAAACTAATGCCATGGTCTCTGTTTGCCTCAGCCCTCTGCTTCATGGGGCACCGGGCTCATGCACACACCCACCTTCTCAGCCCTTGGGAGGGGAGTGAACCCCAGAATGCTGCAGGGAAAGGCTCTGCTCAGATTCCCCCAGCACCCTCTGTGCAGTCCCAGAGGAGATGGCTTTGGCCCCTTTGCAGGCTCTGTGGTGTCACTGACTGGCTGCATGAGAAATGTCCCCGTGGCCTCGTGATGCTGGGCCAGGATCGTGTGAGCTGCTGTCGGGGCAGCTGCTGCCCCGGGCGGCCCCAAGGGCTCAGCAGGTGCCAGCTGCAGCCCTTGTCCCGTCAGAGCCAAGTAAAGCAGGCAAAATGCTGTGTCAGTGCCTAAATATGGGGGTCCCTGGCGTGCCTCAGGGCAGCTCTCCCTCAGACACCCATGGGGATATAACTTCTCCCTTTCCCCTCTGGGGTGTGCCCTGCAGGACTCTGCCCTCTGCCTCCATGGGTACCTGGGGCCAGCAATGCCCTGCTCAGCGTTCTGCCCCAGGCAGCACATCCCCTCTGCTGCTGGAACTACACAGCTATTTTCTGCTCCTCAGGGCCCCTGGCAGCAGGGAGGATCAGAGGCAGATTAAGAGCAGCCCTGTCTGCTGGCTCAGGACCCAGTGGGAGGGTGGTTGAGCCTCCAGCCCTGGTGCAGATCAGGTACCACACTCAGCCTGGACCCCTGGGGGATGCCCTTACTCGGGAACTGGAAGCAGACACGCTGCTGCCAGTGAGACACTGTCAAAATAGAAATATAACAGGCATTGTCTAAGTCCTTAATAATAACTCCAGAGATAATTCTGGGCTGGTGGCTTTCAGTCACCTGAAGCAGCTGCATCCCAGTCACCCAACACCCACCCAAACCCCCAGTCCAAGGAGGGCTGAGTTCCTGAGCCCAAATCCCTGTGGGGAGGGCAGGGACCTGTGTCTGTGTGTGGGCTCAGGCAGGGCCATCATTTCCTTAGTCCCCCCTCATAAAATGTGTCTTCAAACTCAGAGACACTCCAGGGCAGCAGCTACAAAAGGCTTTTCTTTGCCTCTGACCTGGCATCTCCTGTGCTGGTAAGAAAGGCTGATGGTCCCCTCTCTCACTGCACATTTCCTGTCACTGGGATAAACTTCCTTCCCGGGAGTGGGGAGAGGGAGGATGGCCAACATATGACCCTCAGGCTGGGCAAAGGAGGGCACATCCACACCCAGTGCAGACTTGGCACGTGCCAGAGCATGAGATGCTGCCTGGGCAGCACGAGGGCTGCAGGTTGCTGGAGCACTGGGGGCTGAGAACAGGAGCTCGCCAGGGCTGGGGCTGCACTGGGAGTGCCTTGGGCACTACTGCCATAGAAATGCCCAGCATTAGCAGTCACCACACAGCTCTGTTCCCCCCCCAGCTTTTCCTCACCCTGTCCTTGCTCTGCCACGAGTTCATTCTCCACTGCTGGGCCCCTGCAGGCTCGCCCTGTGCCAGTCTGACAGCCTGTCACCCAGACAGCTGCCCTGGGCAGGGCTGCAGAGAGAGGGGCTGGCACTGCCTGGTGTCAGCCAGGGCTGTTCCTCTGCCCCCTGGCAGGCTCTGCTCCACACAGCCTGCTGGCTCTGCCCAGCAGGATTGCTGGAAGCCATGCTTTCTTTCATCCCTGCAGACACAGCTTGAGGAGGGAATGCAGAGTGGCAGCCAAGCACTCCCCGGCCCTGCCAATGTTTTTGATGCCTTTCTGTTTCTCTGGTGGAGCTCAAAGCAGCAGCTCCAGTATTTGTGAAAGAGGCTGATGGGAACAGGCTCCCAGCCCTTTTTTTTTTCTTCCTTCCCCACAAAGCAACAAAGCCCAAGTTATCCCAGAAATCAAAACAGCCACTGGTTCACTAAAACAACAGTGTCTGTGGCAAAGCCAGAGACACACAGTCTGCAACTTCCCAGGCAGGGACAGGCTCCTGACACCACCTGGTCTTTGCAGGACCCTGAGAACAGGGTCCTGTTGGCATCAGGACTGAATCCCAGCTGCCTGCACAAGTCCTAACTTCTCCCTGGGGTGCTGTGGTGCAGACTGGGATGTGCCATCTCTCCAGGCATGTGATGAGAAGCAGTGTCAGAGCAAGGCTTGGGCTCTGCACAGCTCATCCAGGACTCAGCCCAGAGAGCAGCTCTGCCCTGTGGCCCTTCCAAAGAATGATCCTTCTCCTCCTGCCACTCCTGGACAGGCACAGGGTTTGCTCTGCACTTGGGCAGGGGATAAATGATGCTGTGAACCTTGCTGAGAGCATGGGCACACCTGGAGGAGGGGACTGGGGCCAGTTCCTGACACAGCCCACCAGAAGGGTGAATTAAAACTCACCCCCTTGTCAGGACACCCCATGAGGGACTCAGAGCTGCACAGAACTGGGTCTGTGCCAAATCACAGCTGTGGGGCACAGGTTCTGCTCGAGAATGACATTCACATGGTATCTTTTGGAATTGAGCATCACTTCTCCTAGTGCTGCCTGAGACTGGGTACCAGGATTAGCCCAGGAATGACCAGCCAGAGTCTGAAGGGCTCTCAGAGGAGTAGAGGGATAAAATACACGTTCATGTTCCTGTTTGCCATGCTGAGGGGGAGCCTGAGAGCTGTACTGCAGGCCCTTAATGACGTGAGGTGCCTCATGGGATTCTGCCCTGCTCAAAAGCACAACACTGCACACTTTCACCCAGGGAGCTGTAAGAAGAGTGGATTTCCACCAGTGTCCCTGGGGTTGCAGGTCAGGAAAGGAGAGCAGACCTGCCAGCCCCCTCTTGCTGGGCCTTCCCAAGCAGATTCCCTCTTTCCCAGGTGATGCCAGCCCGTGCCACGCATTTTTCTGACATCCTGCTGGCGTTACAGGGATGAGCAGCAGGAACAGCACTGAGGGCTCCCACTCTGGGGCTTCTCCTTTTGTTCGGGAACATTTGAAGTCCCTCCTCCGTCCCCTTTTGCATCACTGCTGGCATCAGCGGGATGGCGCCGGGGGCAGAGAGGGACAGCGGCGGGACGGCCACTGCGAGAACCAGAAAGCAGAGTTTTAGCCCCGAGGGTGAAGCCCTGGGGGCACGCTCGACCTCGCCCCCTCCTCCCCGGGTGAGCAGGGGGCGACCCGGGCCCCGGGGGCCACCCCCGGTAGATGCCACACGGGGCCAGCACAGCCCCGCGCAGCCCATGGAGAGAAACCCGACACTGCCAGACACTCCCTTGGAATAGCCAGGGGCCGAGCAGGAACCAGGAAATACAAGCTCTCCCCGTCCAGAGAACGCTCCAGCTCCATGGGGGAAGGAGCGACATGGGCAACCTGTGCAGCTGCGGGCGCCCGGGGTGAGTGCGGCGCGGGCAGGGGCGCGGAGGGCACGGGAGGCTCCGGCGCTTCGGGAGGACTTTGGGAGCTTTGCGTCCTTGTGCTGGGCTTGCCAGGGCTCCCCCCTGGCTCCCAGCCCCGCTCCCGGTCGGCTCACCCCGGCACGGGAGGAGGGAGCGGGGGGTCACGGCTGGGGGGGTGCAGAGGGAGGCGCAGGGGCAGGAGGGGAGGGGGGACGAGGGGCTTTGCTGTCACATCTCTCAGCCCCGACGGGCTGTGCCACCTCCCCGCAGTGCCAGCTTCGGCTCCTGCAGCAGCTCTGGGAAGGAGCTGCTTCAAACCTCTGTCCTCGCCCCTCCGGGCAGGGAGACACCCCAAGGTGTCCCTTTGTCGCACTGCTGGGAGGGGTCCTGGGGTTCGGCCACCCCCTCCTGCTCAGCTATTCCAGCCCCTCTCCCTGCCTGCGGCTGTCCGGGCTTTATTTACGCTCTGGAAATCCTGGCCACGTTCTGGAGATGCTGTCGCTGTTCCTCCCTGGGAGGGACGGAGGGAGGGTGACACTTTAATCCCTCCTGGGTCGCGCCGTGCCCTGGACCTCCCGCTTGCAGAGAAAGGGCACAGTGGAGCATCACTGGGTGCCAAGTGGAAATATTTTCGGCTCTGAGCGTGGAACCAGGGGAAGAGCCGTGAATGTCAGAGTGAAGCTCCGAGGACGTTCTCTCCAACACCGCGTTTGTTAAAAGTATGAGAAATTCATCGGCGGTTTTTAATAATTCCAAGCGGCACAGCATCACCTAGTGGAGGAAGGTTCAGGACGCCGAGGTCCTGCCAACCTGAGCCCTGAGCTGGAGGGCAGAGGAGTTTGGGATTTAGGAATAGGAGGTGGGGGGTGGAAGGCTGGGTCTTGATGTGTCACCCACCAAAACTCCCATTTTATTTCCTCTACCCTGTGTTGGAGGGTTAATGAGGTACCCAGGGCAATCAGCGAACAAAGGGCCTGACCAGGGGGTGCCTGGGGCACAGTCTGAGGTGTTTAAAGAAAAGCTATTACAGCAAATTTATTCACAGAAGAGAGTTATTGATGAATATGCCCTCGGGCCTGGGTGCCTTTGCAGTCATGACCACGGGCAGGGCAGGCTCCAGGTCGTTCTCACCATTCAGGGCACTAAAGTGTGCACAGACAGGAAAACACACCCAAATTTAGGATTATGTAGGGCCGAAACCAGGATGGCACTGACATGGGAAAAGGGGAAGAAGCAGTGCAGGAGCAGGGACATGTGTGCTGTCATGGAGAATACGATGTGCTCCTCTCAGCCTGGGAGTTACAACATGTTTGACCCGGTTCTGAGAAGAGGGGAGAGGTTTCCCTGCTCTCGTTTCCCTTGCCACACATGTCCCAATTACTGGGAGATGCTGTCTCCTGCCTGGTTGTGCTTATCCTGCAGACAGCCCAGAATAGCTCCAGCCCACACACTGCCTGTAATGCTCCCTCCACAAGGGGAGGGAGGCAACCAAACCAGCAGCTGATCCAGCAGCCTCCCTGGCAGCCGAGGGGAGAGGGGACCTGCTGATTCTGCCTCAAATGGGGCTGCTTTGATTGCAACCCACAGCATGCCCGAGGGAAAGGGCTCTGGCACACAAGCCTTGCCAAGGAGGGCCCTGGAGACCCTGCACACAGTGGAGGAGGAAGCTGCGAGAGCCAAGGGAGAACCACTACCGGGCAAATTGAACAAATTGAGTTGGAAGGGAGCCACAAGGACCATCGAGTCCAGCTCTTAAGGGAATGGCCCGTACACGGGTCAAACCCACAACCTGGGTGTAATTAGCACCTTGCTCCAACCAGCTGAGCTGATCTCAGGGTCAGAGCAGTTCTGCCCTGATCTAGCCCTCCAGACTTTGCCTGTCAGGGGCTGGAGGGCTCTCAGTGCCCCCGTGGGCAGCTCAGAGCAGGGACATGTGGAGCGGCGCCGGATCCCTGCGTGTGGCCACCCTGCCTTCCCCAGGGCTGCCCCTGCCTTCCCCAGCAGGGCTGGTTAATCATTACTGACCATTTTGAACGTCTCCAGGTTCTTTGCCTGCGTTCAGGCTGGGTTTTTGTTTTCCCACTGGAGTGCCAAAGGCATTACTGCACCCGCTGTCCTGCTCCCCCGCCCGCCAGGGGCACAGCTCTGCCTCGGGCACTGCACCGTGGCACGACCAACTGGCAAATGCACACCCTTGGAGACCAAATGGTGACCCTGCAGCCCCATCCAGCAGAGGCCTGTGAGCCCCTCAGCTGCACTGTTGGTCCGTGGCCAGCACCACAGGGACGTGTGTGCACAGGAGGAGCCATACAAGGGCTGGCACCTGCTCCCTGACCCCCCTAAACGTCCTGCACTGGTGACATTTCCTTCATGCATCTGTCCCACAATGTGACAGCACTCTCCCCTGCCAGCCCCAGCCTGCAGGAGCTCAGCTCTGGGCTCTGTTGTTACAGCTGGAATGGATTTGGCTCCTGTTCATCCCAGGGCTGGAACATATCTGTGTTTGGCTTGTCTCCTCCTGGTCACACAGGTACAGCTGAGATTAGGGTTTGGCTTGGCTAATAATAAGTGCACAGCTTGTTTGGTTTGGTTGTGCTCTAAGTGGAAAGCTGAGAACAGGAAAAACTGTCTGAACCACTGAATTAGCACAAGCTCTGTGCAGGCTGCTCCTTGGGCACGGGGGCCAAAGCACAGGGAGTGGGGGTGTCAGAGCCTCTGACCCCCCAAGCAGGGTTTGTGCTCTTTGAGATGATGTTCTGAGACACTTCTTGGGCCTGTCTCACCCCACACAGCCCTGGTACCCGGGGGGGGGTTTGGGTCTGTGTGTTGGGAGGGCAGGGGCTGGGGATTGTCAGGGCTCACGTGTCTCTCTCTGATTTCAGGAAGTGTCCTTCCCCTTTCAAAAGAAAGAAGGAAAAGCAAGGTAAGAACGTGTGAAAATGCTTTAGAGGTGGGGTGGCTGAGCCCCTGGTTGGGTGACATCAGTCAGTGCTGGCTGTGGGGGGATCCCTGAGCTCCCCTCCCACACTTTTTGTGTTTAACCTTCCTCAAGAGGAGCTTGGTAGAAGCAAAAGGCAACATTTCTTTGAATCTTAAAGCAAAGGGTGT